>NC_091981.1:156815172-157161714 GCF_044704955.1 Pristiophorus japonicus | reverse complement strand
AAGTTATACGAGGTGCCATGGAATCTGGAATTACCTTGCGTTATTTATGGCATGGTTGCACACCAACTGGACACTGATAGAGTAATATTCCTTTCGATTCTTGTCAAGGGCACCCTCTCAGCAGGACCACAGAGGGCAATATGTGTCCCATCAATTATTCCTTGAACTTCTGGGAATTCAGCAAGGTGATAAAAACCAAATGTTCTTGTTTCCTGCTTGCTGGCTCCATAGGGAATTTAATGTTTCAGTTAACCATGGAGGATAATGTATCCGTCACCTGCTTAAGCACTGCTTACTGGCTAATGCTGGCTATGTTAACAATAATCTCCTGACATTTGCCATGGCATGAAAATTCAATGTCATAGTTGTTGTGTTCCTAACACAGATGAGACTGCACACAGGGAGGTTAAAGTATCAGTGACCTCAGTCTTTATTAAGACACTCCAGAGTGAGTAACAGGCCTTAGGGGCCAGCTTATATACAGTGCTCCCAATGGATGCTGGGATCCCTTGGGACTTCAGGGGATGCGCTCCCTGGTGGCGGAACATGGGAGTCCATGCTTTACAGATACACAACATCAGTTCCCCCCCCCCCAAAGTCAAAGTGAAAACTATTTACAAGGTGAGGCAGTCGGGAGCCTTTCTTTCCCTGGTGGAGTGCCTCGGTACAAATGTCTGTTCTGGTGTGTTGGCTGTGCCCTCGCTGGGCTGGCATGTTGTTGACCCTGCAGGGCTGCTGGGTGAGCCTGGCCTTGCTGGGCTGTTGGGCTTGATGGGTTCAATTTCCTGGTCCGGTGTGGTGTCATTGATCCTTTGGGTGTGTGTTGTGGGCTCGAAAAAGGTGGTGTCTGCTGTGGGTTGTTCAGGGCAGTCTGTGAACCGCAGCCTTGTTAGGTCCAGGTGCTTTCTGCAAATTTGTCCATTGTCTAGTTTGATTACAAACGTCCTACTCGCTTTTTTAGCTATCAGCGTGCACGCGATCCACTTGGAACCATGTCCATAGTTTAGCACATACACAGGGTCATTCAGATCAATTTCCCGTGTCACAGTGGCGCGACCATCGTTTTCATTTTATTGCTGCTTCCTGCTCTCTACCTGATCATGCAAGTTTCCAATGCCTGGCTCAAAAAGGGAAGGAAATTTGTTTAGAACCTGGGTACATGAGGCCTCATCGACATGTGATAGCGCTCGGATGTCATCCCAGTTCCAGTGGATTTTGCCCAGCCAGCTCCTTCCAAGCAGTTTGGGGCCATCGCCCGGGACAATCCAGAATGGCAGTTCATGCACCGTGCCCTCGTAGGTGACCTTGACCATGGCGTTGCCCAGGACAGTGATAAGCTCTTTGGAGTACATTCTCAGTTTCATGTGGATGGGGCTCAGGGCTAGCCTGAGTGCCTTGTTGCACCACAGTCTCTCAAACATCTTTTTACTCATGATGGATTGGCTAGCGCCAGTGTCCAGTTCCATAGCCATTCAATTTTACGTTTGGTATTATAGGTGGACATTTCATCGAAAATGTGTGCACTCCGTGTACTTCAGCATCTGCCTCCTCTCTCTGAGGCTCGAAATTGCTCTGGTTCACAATGGACCGATCTTCCTCTGCCACGTGGTGGTTAGCAGGTTTTGCAGAGCTGCAAGGTCGTTGGAGGTGCCCCATTGTTCCACAGCTCTTGCAAACATACCCTTTGAAGTGGCATGAAAAGGCTGAATGGAAGCCTCCACAATGCCAACAAGGTGTTAATTGCCTTGCATTCATCCTTTGTTGCGGACTCTGAATCATCTGGGTCACCTGAGGCCTGCTGGCAGTTGCAGACTCGTGGTTTCTGCCCTGTACATTTCTGCTTGCAAATACATTTCCAGTTAATTTATGAACATCGCTCGCACTTGTGTGCTGAGAGATTTGTTTGGTGTTATCACTGGTGGACATTAACGCCTGTGCTATCACAATGGCCTTACTGAGAGTCAGTGTCTCTACAGTCAAAGGTTTTCATTGGATGGTCTCATGGCCAATGCCAAGTAAAAAAAGTCTCTGAGCATTTGCTCCAGGTAGCAATCAAACTCACATTGTCTTGCAAGTTGCCTTAGCTCGGCGACATAACTCGCCACTTCATGACCTTCAGATCGCAGGTACGTATAGAACCAATACCTCGCCATCAACACGCTCTCCCTCGGGTTAAGATGCTCCTGAACCAGTGTACACAGCTCCTCATATGACTTATCTGTGGGTTTCACCAGAGCCAGAAGATTCTTCATGAGGCTGTAGTACTGGTCTAACCGTTCGACATAGGCTTCCCAGTCCTCACCCTCTGAGAACTTCTCCAGGATGCCCACAGTTTGCTGCATCTTTGTGCTGGATTCGTGTACTCGTCGCCAGTTGTTGTGTTCCTAAAACAGATGAGACTACACACAGGGAGGTTAAAGTAACAGTGACCCCTTTCTTTATTAAGACATTCCAGAGTGAAGAACAGGCCTTAGGGGCCGGCTTATATACAGTGCTCCCAAGGGATGCTGGGTTCCCTTGGGACTTCAGGGGATACGCTCCCTGGTGGCGGAACATGGGAGTGCATGCTTTACAGATACACAACAATAGTAATCTTGATTGACACTAGTAGAGCCTTGCTCGATGGAGAATGTGGCTGAAGGTCAGCCCACATCAAGTAGCAAAGCTCCCTTGTTGCTTCCTTGCTGAATTTCAGCCTTTGTAAGCATTGTTTCTGGCTGAGACATTGGACATAATTTTCCCCAGTGATTTGCGCCGTTTTTTGGGGTAAGTTAAAAAATTAAAGTTTCCCCAAGGAATGTGCGCCAATGTAACTCAGTTAGTTACGATATTTTTAGGTTAGTTTTTTTTGCGTCATACGGGGAATAACCTGATATCTACTAGGTTGCCGTATGTGACCACCCCTGAAAAATTTTCTGGTAAGTTAAGAAAAATCAGCGCGCATTGAAAAATCGATGCAGAAATATGCCATTGTTTTTCAGCAAAGTTTTGGAGGGAGTAAAGAACACTTAAAAATGCATAATAAAGATTTTTTTTTACCTTATAATGCAGTAAATGGAAGTTTGATGGAATTCTGTAAGTTTTCATTTTCTTTCAACTGATACATGAAGGGTGCAAAATTCGTGGGAGAACCCCTCCGCCCACCCCAGTGTTTGGACTCATTGGCAAGGAAATTTAATTTGGAACTATCTACCAGAAAGTTTGAAATCCTAAAGTGCACATGGAAGAAACTACAAACTTAAATCGAATTTGGGATTTTATAAGGCAAATTGAGTCTGTGTAGGCAGGGCTAAAGAACTAAAGGGTGACTATCCTACAAAGAAGCCAGTTTGAGTATTGAAGCTGTCTGGGGTATTGAAACTAAAGTAAATTGTCTGGAGAATTGTGGATACTCGAAAACCCTTCTCCCCAGGAGACATTAACATAGCAACAATTAACCCAGAGATAGCTAACCATCACCCTGATCTGGAAAACCATTCCGGCACATACATAATAACAATGGCACATCCAACCTGCTTGAAAACCCTAAGCACAGACAGACACTGCAAATACCAAATCTAATACTTCCATCAAGAAACAGATTTAGATGATCGACACATCCAAGACAGGTTAACATTTAATGAGCCCGCCAAAATATGACAAAGAAATATCGGGCCCTCTAAAATTAAACAAAGAATTTGTACTGATTTGGCGCAAAGGTAGAACAGCTGAAAACATATAACTGAGCTCTGCTTTAACAAAGGGTATGCCATGCTTAACAGAAGGTATGCACACAGCAGCATAGCATCATCTAGGGAGAGAGAAGAGAGACCACCGCAGCAGTTTTTAACTGACTTCTCCAGCCTCGACGTCCTGCTATCGAAAAGGAAGGAAGAGCAGCAACCGACCACGGCCAACGTGATACCACCAAAAGCACCGCGATCGGACAACTTCGAAACAAAACTCCACAAGGAAGTTTCCATTCTACAAGCTAGGCCTGACTACCAACAGGTGAAAACGTTATCCAAAAGGACTTTGAAACCTATTTCAAACGAAAGTCGAGGAGGAGTTGGGGTAGTCGAGAGGCCTACAAAAGGCCCAGCGAGTGCGTCAGAGGTGGTGGCAGTCGAGGAGGAGTTCGGGCAGTCGAGAGGCCTACCGGTGCAGCTGCAGCGGGGTGAGAAGGCAAAAAAGAAGTAGAAAGAAATCGAAAGGTGGCGTCACAGCCAAAGGGGTAACTGATTGGCTGGTGATTAGTGAGTAGCTTTTCTTTTTTCTTTTCTTTATCAGTAAGTAACATTTAGCATTGTTGTTGCCAAATTAAGTTTATCTAAGGGTTAAGTCATGGCAGGAAAGCTCGGACACGTGTTATGCTCCTCCTATACGATGTGGGAAGTCAGGGACACTTCCGGTGTCCCATATGACTACGTGTGCGGGAAGTGTATCCGCCTCCAGCTCCTGACAGCCCGCATTGCGGCAATGAAGCTGCAGGTGGATTCACTCTGGAGCATCCACGATGCTGAGAATGACGTGAATAGCACGTTTAGCGAGTTGGTCTTACCGCAGGAAAAGGGTACACAGCCAGATAGTAAATGGGTGACCAACAGGAAGAGCAGTGCAAGGAAGGTAGTGCAGGGGTCCCCTGCGGTCATCCCCCTGCAAAACAGATACATCGCTTTGGGTACTGTTGGGAGGGATGACTCATCAGGGGGGAACAGCAGCAGCCAAGTTCATGGTGCCATTGATGGCTCTGCTGCACAGGAGAGCAGGAAAAAGAGTGCGAGAGCTAAAGTGACAGGGAATTCGATTGTAAGGGGAATAGATAGGCATTTTTGTGGCTGCAACCGAGACTCCAGGATGTTATGATGCCTCCCTGGTGCAAGGGTCAAGGATGTCTTGGAGCAGGTGCAGGACATTCTGAAAAGGGAGGGTGAACAGCCAGTTGTCGTGGTGCATATAGGTACCAACGATATAGGTAAAAAATGGGAGGAGGTCTTACAAGACGAATTTAGGGAACCAGGAGCTAAATTAAAAAGTAGGACCTCAAAAGTAGTAATCTCAGGATTGCTACCAGTGCCACGTGCTAGTCAGAGTAGAAATTGCAGGATAGCTCAGATGAATACGTGGCTTGAGGAGTAGTGCAAAAGGGAGGGATTCAAATTCCTGGGACATAGGAATCGGTTCTGGCGAGATGGGACCAGTACAAACCGGACGGTCTGCACCTGGGCAGGACCGGAACCAATGACCTAGTTTGCTAGTGCTGTTGTGGAGGAGTTAAATTAACATGGCAGGGGCATGGGAACCTATGCAGGGAGACAGAGGGAAATAAAATGGAGGCAGAAGCAAAAGATAGAAAGGAGAATAGAAAAAGTGGAGGCAGAGAAACCCAAGGCAAAAAACAAAAAGGTCGCATTACAGAAAAATTCTAAAGGAGCAAAGTGTGTTAAAAAGACAAACCTGAAGGCTCTGTGCCTCAATTCGAGGAATATTTAGAATAAGGTGGACGAATTAACTGCGCAGATAGCAATTAATGGATATGATGTAATTGGCATCATGGAGACATGGCTCCAGGGTGACCAAGGCTGGGAACTCAACATCCAGGGGTATTCAACATTAGGAAGGATAGGCAGAGGGGAAAAGGAGGTGGGGTGGCATTGCTGGTTAAAGAGGTAATTAATGCAATAGTAAGGAGGGACATTAGCCTGGACAATGTGGAATCGGTATGGGTAGAGCTGCGGAATTCCAAAGGGCAGAAAATGCTAGTGGGATTTGTGTACAGACCATCAAACAGTAGTAGTGAGGTTGGGGACAGCATCAAACAAGAAATAAGGGATGTATGCAATAAAGGTACAGCAGTTATCATGGGCGACTTTAATCTACATATTGATTGGGCTAACCAAACTGGTAGCAATGCGGTGGAGGAGGATTTCCTGGAGTGTATTAGGAATGGTTTTCTAGACCAATATGTCGAGGAACCAACTAGAGAGCTGGCCATCCTAGACTGGGTGATGTGTAATAAGAAGGGCCTAATTAGCAATCTTGTTGTGCGAGGCCCATTGGGGAAGAGTGACCATAATATGGTAGAATTCTTCATTAAGATCGAGAGAGACACAGTTAATTCGTAAAATAGGGACCTGAACTTAAGGAAAGGTAACTTCGACGGTATGAGGCGTGAATTGGCTAGAATAGACTGAAAAAGGATACTTAAAGGATTGACAGTGGATAGGCAATGGCAAACATTTAAAGATCACATGGATGAACTTCAGCAACTGTACATCCCTATCTGGAGTAAAAATAAAATGGGGAAGGTGGCTCAACCATGGCTAACAAGGGAAATGAAGGATAGTGTTAAAGCCAAGGAAGAGACATATAATTTGGCTAGAGAAAGCAAACCTGAGGACTGGGAGAAATTTAGAATTCAACAGAGGAAGACTACAGGTTTAATTAAGAGCGAGAAAATAGAGTACGAGAGGAAGCTTGCAGCGAACATAAAAACTGACTGCAAAAGTTTCTATAAATATGTGAAGAGAAAAAGATTAGTGAAGACAAACGTAGGTCCCTTGCAGTCGGATTCAGGTGAATTTATAATGGAGAAAAAAGAAATGGCAGACCAATTGAACAAATACTTCGGTTCTGTTTTCACGAAGGAAGACACAAATAACCTTCCGAATGTACTAGTGGACAGTGGGTCTAGTGAGAAGGTGGAACTGAAGGATATCCTTATCAGACGGGAAATTGCGTTCGGAAAATTGATGGGATTGAAGGCCGATAAATCCCCGGGGCCTGATAGTCTATATCCCAGAATACTTAAGGAAGTGGCCCCAGAAATAGTGGATGCATTGGTGATCATTTTCCAATAGTCTATCAACTTTGGATCAGTTCCTATGGACTGGAGGGTAGCTAATGTAACACCATTTTTAAAAAAAGGTGAGAGAGAGAAAACGGGTAATTATAGACCGGTTCGCCTGACATCAGTGGTGGGGAAAATGTTGGAATCAATCATTAAGGATGAAATAGCAGCGCATTTGGAAAGCAGTGACAGGATCGGTCCAAGTCAGCATGGATTTATGAAAGGGAAATCATGCTTGACAAATCTTCTGGAATTTTTTGAGGATGCAACTAGCAGAGCGGACAAGGGAGACCCAGTGGATGTTGTGTATTTGGACTTTCAAAAGGCTTTTGACAAGGTCCCACACAATCAAAGTGCATGGTATTGGGGGGTAATGTACTGAAGTGGATAGAGAACTTGTTGGCAGACAGGAAGCAGAGAATCGGGATAAACGGGTCCTTTTCAGAATGGCAGGCAGTGATTAGTGGAATGCCGCAGGGCTCAGTGCTGGGACCCCAGCTCTTTACAATCTACATTAACGATTTAGATGAAGGAATTGAGTGTAATATCTCCAAGTTTGCAGATGACACTAAACTGGGTGGCGGTGTGAGCTGTGAGGAGGACGCTAAGAGGCTGCCGGGTGACTTGGACAGGTCAGGTGAGTGGGCAAATGCATGACAGATGCAGTATAATGTGGATACATGTGAGGTTATCCATTTTGGGGGCAAAAACACGAAGGCAGACTATTATCTGAACGGTGACAGATTAGGAAAAGGGGAGGTGCAACGAGACCTGGGTGTCATGGTACATCAGTCATTGAACGTTGGCATGCAGGTACAGCAGGCGGTTAAGAAAGCAAATGGCAAGTTGGCCTTCATAGCGAGGGGATTTGAGTACAGGGGCAGGGAGGTGTTACTACAGTTGTACAGGGTCTTGGTGAGGCCTCACCTGGAGTATTGTGTACAGTTTTGGTCTCCTAACTTGAGGAAGGACATTCTTGCTATTGAGGGAGTGCAGCGAAGGTTCACCAGACTGATTCCCGGGATGGTGGGACTGACATATCAAGAAAGACTGGATCAACTGGGCTTGTATTCACTGAAGTTCAGAAGAATGAGAGGGGGTCTCATAGAAACGTTTAAAATTCTGACGGGTTTATACAGATTAGATTCAGGAAGAAGGTTCCCAATGTTGGGGAAGTCCAGAACCAGGGGTCACAGTCTAAGGATAAGGGGTAAGCCATTTAGGACCGAGATGAGGAGAAACTTCTTCACCCAGAGAGTGGTGAACCTGTGGAATTCTCTACCACAGAAAGTTGTTGAGGCCAATTCACTAAATATATTCAAAAAGGAGTTAGATGTAGTCCTTACTACTCGGGGGATCAAGGGGTATGGTGAGAAAGCAGGAATGGGGTACTGAAGTTGCATGTTCAGCCATGAACTCATTGAATGGCGGTGCAGGCTAGAAGGGCCGAATGGCCTACTCCTGCATCTATTTTCTATGTTTCTATGTTTCTAATCATAGTCTTGTAAAGACTTTAAAGTCTTCACTTAAGATCACTTGCAAACTTTAAGATCACTTACTAACTTTTACTAACTAGTAAATTTACATAACTTACAAAAAACATAACTTGGGAACAGTTACACCAGTAACACCAATAATAATAACTACAACAACAACAATGACAGCAGCAAAGAAAGGCTGCACCCATCTCTCTTCCACCTTCTTTTAAGTCTGCCCGCTGTGCTTGGCCTTGGTGACTCCATCACCTCTGCCCGCAGGCGGTGGCTCAGCATTTCTCGGGTTGGTACCAAGCTTCTTCTTTTGAACATCTCAGGTAATGCGCACTACCACAGAAAATTGTTGATGCCAGTTCATTTGATATATTCAAAAGGGAGTTAGATGTGGCCCTTACAGCTAAAGGGATCTAGGGGTATGGAGGGAAAGCAGGAATGGGGTCCTAAAGTTGCATGATCAGCCATGATCTTATTGAATGGCGGTGCAGGCTTGAGGGCCGAGTGACCTACTCCTGCACCTATTTTCTATGTTTCTATGTTTCTATGTTTGTCACATTCCACTTCCCCTCATTCCATGATCTCATCTGATTTACAAGCTGCACATGGTGTCAGCATGCACCTCTGCACCTCTGGTTCCCTCCCACACTTCAGCTCACACCATAACCCTACCTTATGCCTTTCTCATTTTAGATACTGAGGAAATACAACCTGGCCAGCCAGTGCTGCAAGAGGAAGAGGGAGAGGAGAGTGATGATAGAGAACAAACATCATCACTTGATCTGAAACTTGCAGCCACCAGAATATGACACTGCGTGGAGTTTCAAGGGAAGCTTAGATGTGGGATCTGCATATAGTGAGTTATTGGGCATGAGCGGCCTGCAGCCAGGGCCGGGGAAAGGCTAGCACAAGTGCCAGCTCCCCGGAGGGCGAGGTTGCACACGAGTTCTGCTGGAGAGCACTCCGATGAGAACTTTGATGGGGCGGCCCACAGAAGAATGCTGATGAGTATGCACAAGAAAATGCTTGGTGCATTGGCAGGCCTGCCAGAAAGCTTCATTGCAAAGAGCATGGAGGAGTCCGGGGGCAACATTGCACGAGGCTTTGCGCAGAGTTTGGAGCACATGATTTCTAGCATGGAATGGTTGGGCAGATCCATTAGAATGCTTGTGGACCCAACCATGATGCAGCAGCTGATGGCCGAGGTCTCAGCTTCCATTGTAGCACAGCGGAAGTGACCCAATATCTGAGTGCTGCAGTCAAAGCCCAGCTCAGACTGCTGCTATCAGACTGTGCTTACCAGTGTGGAAAGGGGCTTGCAGGGTGTCATAGCAGTCTAGCAATCTGTCTTCCAACAGATGGCTAGGAATGCTGAGACACTTCCCCGAGAAGTGGCAATGGATCCGTGGAGGAGGAACCTTCTGTCCTCTCTCAGGATAGCAGCATTCATGCTCCCAGCTTTGCCACTCCGCTTGCTGTTGCCTGTCAGCCAGCCAGTCAAGACTGCTGCCACCCATGCCGAGGTTGTGCTGTCTGTAGCCAGAACTTCTAGGCCCAGAGGTGCTCAAGGTCATCTGCAGTCTCCCCTACTGAAAGTCAGCACCCTTCCACCAGCTGTGCTTCAGCAACTGGGATAACAGGCAAAGGTACACGAAGACAGAGAATGCACAAGGATGATTAGTTGATTTGGTATGTAATGTTGAATGGATTGATGTATAAAGTTGGAGTGGAATTTTTCATTTGTGGTGGCTTTTAATGTAGCATAGTGGCTAAGACAACACTGTGATAGGCAGTGACTGTGTGAAGGCAAGATGTGGCACTGTTGGTGAATGGGGAATTGGGGTTGCGTTTACTGATACCGCAGTCGGATGAGTCGATCAAGGACAGCCTGGCAGAGAGTGGCTGTGGGTTGCCTCCTCCCTTCTGCTTCTTCATTTTCCACTTCCTCCTCCTCTTGCTCCTTCTCCTCTTCCTTCTACTCCTCCTCAGCTGGTGACAAGGGCAGTGCCCTCATGATGACGAGGTTGTGGAGCATGCAACAGGCCACGACGAATATTGAGACGCACACCAGCGAGTACTACAGGCTCCTCAGAGCGGTCCAGGCAGTGGAAACGTTGTTTAAGGATGCCAATGATCTGCTCTATCAGATTCCATGTGGCTGCATGGTTCTCATTGTACACATGCTGCCCTAGGCTGCAGAGTGGAGTCATGATCCAGCAGATAGCCCAAGTAGCCACCCTTTGGATTTGGTGGTTCAAAGACTGAGAGAACGGCAGACTGGCGCAGAATGAAAGCATCATAAATATTGTTAGGATACCCGGCATTCACCATCATGGCGTGCTGAGCAGGTCGCACATCAACTGCACATTCAACGAGTGGTAACCTTTGCGGTTGCGGTACATCTCAGCATTTAGACCGCAAAGCCACAAACGACAGTCAATGTGCCCTGCACCATGGGGGAGCCCGCTCACCTGGTAAAGTCACATGCACACTCTCCGCCTGCTTCTTTCTGGTTGGAGAGAAGACAATGAAGTTCCTTCTCTTGGCATAACGAGCATCTGCCACATCTCTTATGCAGCAGTGGATGGCAAACTGTGAAATGTTACAGATGTCATCTGCTCCAGCATGGAAGGTCCTGACATAAGAAAATTCAGAGAAATGCTCACCTGGCCACACTGTCCTTGCCCCGGTGTGAGGCTACAGCTCTGGTTGCAACAGCTGGCAGAATTCTGTTAGCACCTCCTTCATAAAGAGCAGATGCCTCACACACAGCTCTTGGCTCAGGCTGAGGTGGGAAAATTGCTCTTGGAAGACCCATGGTGTATGAGGCCTTCTGCTGAGAGCCCTTCTACCCCTCCTCGCTCTGTGAGCAACTTGTCCTCTTCTTTGCTGCCTCTGCTTCATCTCCCTGTCATGCTGCAGGCCAAGGGTGATGACAACGAGAGCACCCATGATTGGGAAGAAGTGGTCAGACCAGAAATGAATTTTCTCCAAATTGGCGGGTTGTGGGTGGAGAGCCTCCGAGATGGGTGGGAAACCTGGAAGGCCGGATTTCCCGCAGGCACTGGGGGACGGAGTGCCAAGGATCGGCAGGGGAGGATCAGGGATCAGGAAAGGGGTTGGAGATTGGCAGGGGAGGATCGAAGGTGTGGGGGGGGATCGGCAGGGGAGGATCAGGGATCGGGAAAGGGGTTGGAGATTGGCAGGGGATGATCGGAGGGGTGGGGGGATCGTCAGGGGGGGATCAGGAGGGGGGTTGGGGATCAGCAGGGGAGGATCGGGGATGGGGGGGTGGGGATCGGGAGGGGGGGTCGGTGATTAGCTGGAGGATCGAGGATCGGGAGGGAGAGGGCGGGATCAGCAGGGGAGTATCGGGGATTAGTGAGATGGGATTCGGGAGGATTGGGGATCGGAGGGGTGGATTGACCGGAGGATCAACAGGGCGGGGGGGGAAGCGGCCAGAGGATCGTCGGGGGGCGGGGGAGGGGGGAACAGAGGATTAGGGCCGGCCACTGGAGGATTGTGACCAACCTCAAGATCATCAGTAGGGGGCCGATCGGAGGCCTCGTGGTGGGGTCACCAATCGCGGGGGATGGTTTAGGTAGGGAGCCTTTATCCAGGAGATAGTTATAAAGCCACTTACCTCCTGGATGCAGTAGTCTATGTCTCGGTTTAACTGCTAGGTTTCACGAATTATCTGAAATCCGTCCACATGCAGTTAAATTCAAAATGGATGTCAAAAAAGAGGTTCCCAGCCTCATTATAATATTTAAAATGACATACTGCCCCCTGAGTGCCGGTTGGTCACCTGCGCATCCGTCCCACCTTGTCCTGCCTCCAGTAAAACCAGAAGTGTTGGAGTCGGGATCAGGTAAGAATCCCATTTTTAACAATTTAACTACCCCCATGTTCCAAACTCACCTGTTTTGCTTAGGTGAAAATTCCAGCCTTGAAGGCAGAACCAGGGCCCTCTCCACTTGCAGCACCATGCCTTGACTCCTCACCAACTTTAAACAACCCGAGAAAGCTCCAAACTCTTCCACAAACTTACACAGAGCCAGTAGAATTCAATCAGCAACTAACCTGAGAGTGGTTGATAATCCCTTTCAATATCGCTGGTAACGAATCCTTGCTGCTGCTGAACACATGTTCATCTGTGCGAGGTTAAAACAGGGCTTTAGCTCCAGCGTTGAGGATGGAAATGGCACCGCAGGCATCAAATCAGTGTTGCACACTGATTGATGTCACGATCTGCCTACTCTACACACTTCTGGTGCATGCTCCCAAGATGGCATCTGGCGCGACATGCACCAGAAGTGTGTGCATGTAGTGTGGACGCCATTTTCGTAACAAAATAACACTCGTAGCTGTAAGTGGTTTTGCCCCTGGTGGTTTCAAATCACCCCTCTTACAACAGTTCTAGACACCACAATTATAGTCACGAACAGTAATATACAGTCATAGACAGATATTTTCAGTCTCCACCGTCACAATGCTTTTATTCAAGTTAAAACACACCTGCACCTAGTAAAAATACGCCCTGGTAGTGTAATACAAACAAACAGTATAATACACAGTCAGGCCTGTCTAAATAGGCCCGTAACGCGAAGTACCCATGCCTAAAACACCCCTGCTCGATTCAAAATTGCACTACTGGATCTGTCCAACAGAATGTGCGTACACTTATGAACCCTCCCCACTAAACCCCTAAGGCTTGATTGGGATACACGACACCCTTTCACACTATGCGGTGTGAAGATGTATGGGCTGGGATAAATGTTCACCAATTACCCATCTGGCTTACTCGCTGCTTCTCCCGATCACGGGTATCTTCTGGGTCTTCAAGTCCAGTCTCAAGGTCAGCTTCCCAGTCGAAGTCGCAAGGCTCTCTGGTGTTTCTTCTCTCCGTCCCAGACAGAGTGCTCAGTCTTTGTGCATTGCAAGCAGGCGTTGAAGAGGGGAGAGAGAGAGAGAGAGAGATGGCAGCCAAAACTGCCTCTCTTTTACTTGCAAAAATGCGTTCTCTCGTGCCAAAAAGCCAACTGTACTTCCCTTGAGGCTGTGCAACTCAAAAGCAAAATCAAGTCTCTGGCCTGTTCCTTTGCCAACTGGGCTGTACCTCGATGTGTGGTTCTGACGAGTTTGTGGTCGAATAGCTTTCCTTTGTGTTTCACTGGCCTGAAACCCCGGCCACTTTAATTAATGTCTCACTGATGGGTTCCTATTCCTTGACAAAAGGCGCTCATCGACCATGATGTTCCTGCATTCAGCCATTCTCATTCCCACCCAGCTGATGTGTATTCAAGTTAAACATGTTTGGAGCTGCACCATGTCAGTGCTGTCTACTCTCTGCAGTAACAGAAAATGTGTCCAAGCAATGTCCAAAACTTTAAGTTTTTGCTGTCGATGTTTTCGGCGAAACTTACCGTCGCCACTAAGATATTTCAAGAATCCTTCTGGAATATCAAACATCCGCTGGTGAAAACATGACGTGGTCCAACCAACCCTATATACTTTACTTTTAAACACCCCAAATACATCTCTTAAAATACAACACCAAACACATTCGTACAACACATTTACAGAGAAAAACATTCAGGTTCAACCTTTAACCAAGGCCTCCCACCGACTTTGGAGTGCCTTGCTTCACCTTTTGCAAGACAGCAGTAACAAATATATTACAATGAGAAACTGTGGAATTACAAGAGTGTGCGAGCACATCCGGACCCACGGAGGAACTTCTACATTCAAACCAATGTCCCACCAGGGCGGGGAATTTATCCCTTTAATTCCCTCCCCTGTGTTCCGGTTTGTCTGTTCCAATGTAAAATAATGTTTCTGCGAGAGCTCAATGGCTTTTATTAACGTTGTGAGATGGTTGGGCAGAAAAGGAATCTGATACCCGAACTGTGTGATGTATGCTGCAGATTATGGATTGTGTCATTCACCGTGATGTGTACCGTGGATGGCTCTGGGATTGGAAGGATGCGCTCTTGGGCCACTTGAACTTCGATGTGGGGTTTGAAGCAGAAAGTCGTGTCGGTGACCGGACACCAAGTGTCGCAGTGCACCCGATACTGGTCCACGCTCGTCGTGACGCAGTACGTCTCATTGCCTGCGTATGCTATCTGAGGTGGACCGTAGCTCTGAGCCATCACTTCCATGATGCAATTATTAGGCTCTGCACTCTCTGATTCAAACCCGCACTCTGGCCTGTCGAACGCGTTCAAGTGCTGGGGCCACAATATGACATGTGCGCCCCTGCTCTGGCACACCATGAGGTCAGTGCCAGTCATGGCGTACTCCCACTTTATCGCAAACGGAGGGACCCCATGGTACTGCACGTGCACCCTCTCCTGTAAGACACCAATGTTCTCCACTCTATACCGGCGCTGGCTGTGGTGTCCCTCCCATCACCGGCATACGCAACACAATCCCCATAACCGAGTCCTTGGACCGACCGCAATCCACTGGGACTGGATAGGCTTCGGAAGCTAAGCGGAGCTGACACGGACTGATCAAATTATGATACGGGCTGAGCGCTGCGAGGTGCCGGTTGCTGACCCATGATGGGACGCGACCTTGCCGGAGGTCCTCAAAATTACTGCATCCCTCGCCTAGCAACAAGGCACCGTACAATACTTCATTCATGGCTGCCTGTGCTGAGGCAGTCCTATCCTCCTGTATTAATTCATTAACCGTTTTCGCATGTGTCTCCTGCTCCGCGATGACCTCCTTTAAATGACTAGTCATCGCCTGGTCCTTCTTTAGCTCCAACCCTACCACTTCGTTCCCTTCCCCCAGGATCTTCTGCATCTGGTCCTTTAAACCACTAACCTGCATCTGCAGTTGTACGTTGTCCATATTATTGACGAGGGATGTACCCACGCCAAATGCTGTAGCAACAGCATTGAGCACCCCTTGCCTCTGCCTCCCCGGACCAACGTTATCGTACACTCCCATGTCGTACAACTTTTCCCGACTTACATCCCCGTGACTGAGTTCAAAGAACTGGTGGAATATTTCTTTAATGAGCGCCTCATTCGGCTGCTCAGTTTCTTTTGGACACCACTCGGGCAGATGTACCCCGGTTAGGTTTGAAATGACCGACGCGACCGTGTAATGCACCCCCTGGAATAAAACCTTCCCGGTCAGGACTAAAACTAAACCATTCCCTGGGCCTGGCGAAAAGGCAATCGACACACCTGCTGGGCAGATCCATTCTGATCCCCACATACACACATAAATTCCCTGTTCCTCCTTCCACCACTTGTCCCAGCACCCTTCCACCCACCCCTCCACCCCCCCCCCCCACCCGTGTCCCCATAATCTGTCGATACGTATCGTTCCCTAATCTCTCCCAGTCTGCTGTCTGGTTCCCCGTGTCCTGACACCATCGTCCCAGGGGAATGTGTCCCTTGCACTTCCACCATACGCAATTGCCGTCGGTCACCCTAACCCATGTGGCTGTGACCTTCAGTCTGGGACACGGTATAGAAGGCTCCCCGTATGTGAACTCGGCATGGATGGAGAATTTTGTCGAATTCGACCCCAGCCACCCTGGCCACCTTCCCTCATGGAAGTAGGCTGCCATCCCGTCCGTGTCCCTTGTCCTACCCCCCTGTGTCATGGTGGTTCCATTCCCCCCAGTACATCCGCAGAGGAATGACAACTCAGCATCCTCCCTCCTGCTGTGCCTCTTTCCAGCCAGCATCCAAATCAGGCCCAGTCTCAGGGCTGTCTCCATTCCGTCCTCGGCTTCCTGCAAAACAAAACTAACAAGCACCTTGCTGTGAGAGGGTCTACCTCCACAGGTCTGGCTTCATTACAACTAACCAAAACACTTTAAAAGAAAACCATGTACAGTACCACCCATGCTGCCGGCTGGCCCTGCTAGGGCACCTCTTGCCTGGGCCTTTTACGACTCCTGGTCGGCATGTAAGGAGGCGTCCACGGCGCCCTTGGCCGTGGCATCCTGCTGCTTCTTCTTACAGCGCCCACCACGGGAACCTCGCTGTCCCAAACTATGGGAGGAAGACCTGTGTCCACCATGCTGTTTACAGAGCCTTGGTGTTTCCTTCCTTTCCTTACCCTTTCCCCCGGGTTAAACAACTTACACTAGTTCACATGGAACCACTTTGTGCGCCTTGGAAGTTTAACCGCGTAAACCATGGGGCTTGCCTTATCCACTATACTGTAAGATCCCATATACAGTGGCTCAAACATCCCTGCACGAGGGTAGCTTTGGACCATCACCTGGTCCCCTACCTTCCACTCGTGTGTCCTCTGGGGCTCGAGCAGCAACCGATTACTCCGGTGCTGCTTCCCCATGTTATTGGCTGCCTGCCAATGAATCTGCTTCAATCTCCTGTACAGATTCTTGACAAACTGACTGTGGGTTGTAAGCCACATGCCATTTACCCTCTATCCCCAGAACCTTCAAGGTGGCCTGCATGACTTGCCCCGTGAAGTGGCTCCCTTGTCGGACTCCACGATCTGTGGCAGTCCCCACCTGGAGAACACTTCTCTTACCAAAATCATCACCATCGCCAACGCCGTGGCTGATCGGCAAGGGAAGGCTTCCACCCATTTGGAGAAAACGTCTACCAGGACAAAACAGTACTTGTAACCCTTCTTTGTGGTGGGCAATGGCCCGATGTAATCGACCTGTACCGACTGCCATGGTCTCTCTACCCTTCTCGTGTGTCCCAAGGGAACTTTCCTACACTGCGGATCGGTGTTCTTCACCACGCACCACACCTGCGCAAAAATCCTCCCTCAATTGCAGCCACCACCCTGCCTGTTCTAACCTCTGCCAGGTCGTCTCCAGCCCTGGATGTCCCGCTCCTGGGCCCCTGTGGGCCAACTGGAGGATTTCCCTCTGGTGCAGCTCGGGAACTATCCACCGATCCCCTTTAAAGAGCATCCACTCCTTTACGGTGATGCCCACTACCCCGAACGGATCTTCTACCTTCTCGCCCTTAGCCAGCTCCTCCAGGATGACCTTGAGGACGGGATCCTGTGCCTAGACTTGCCTCAAGTCCGTAGCCAATGCTACTCCTGCACTCCCTGGTGTCCCCCCTTTGTCCCGGATCGCTGCTACTAGGCTGGATCCGTTTGGATCCCAAAAGACTCCTTCCCTGGCTCCCTCCTTTGCTAACTTGTCTGCCCTTTGGT
The DNA here is from genome assembly GCF_044704955.1 of Pristiophorus japonicus. NCBI lineage: Eukaryota > Metazoa > Chordata > Chondrichthyes > Pristiophoridae > Pristiophorus > Pristiophorus japonicus. Next base: position 157,144,218 of record NC_091981.1, on the reverse strand, counting down.
TGTCTTCCCCTCTGGGCTCTGTATTAGTGTGAGCCTTTACTTTGTGGATGTAATGACATCCCAGGGTCCCCATGGCATCTAAGACCTTTCTCAGCACCGGTGCTGTTGCTAAGGGCTTCCCGTCTGCGGATGTGAAACCGTGACAAGCCCAGATGGCCAAGTATTCGGTACATGAATTACACGTAAACATGGAATCCGAGAAGATGAGGTATGGGGCCGGGAACTCGTCGGCATGGGTAACGACATATACCACTGCCAACAGTTCAGCGTGCTGGATGCTCAGGGTGCTCGGGAGTTTAATGGCCCTTGCTATCCCAACCATAGGGTCAGAAATCCCGCACTCAGTGAAATGCTCCCCGTTCACTACAGAACTAGACCCGTCGATGTAGATCTTGTGGCCCGTTGGGTGTAACCCGGCCCGGAATCCTACGTCCACGTCCCATACCCCTCCCACCGTACACTTGTGGGCCGTCCCTGTGTAGGTCATGTTGCTGCCAACTTGGGCTCACTCAGACCTTGCACTCTCAGATGCATTTGTGAGAGCAGTAAGGTCTAGCTGGCAATGCGAGCACTGCTTACCGTGCCGTCCTTTATCCTCTCATCTAATAACATCTGAGTGTGGGTATGATGGGTTAGTAGAACAATCAGGGACGATCCCATAAAGAGCTGTGAGCGCTTTATGGCCCAATGCGTGGCTAGGAGATGCCTCTCGCAATTGGAATATCCCCGTTCTATATCAGTGAGCACTCTTGACGAGTACACCACGGGACTTAGTTTGCAACGCCGCTCCTGGAGCAGCATTGCGCTCAAACTGTCCCCGCTGGCTACTACTTCCAAAAAGAAGTCCTCCCCACCGTTAATCGTCCCTAATGCGGATGCCGTCTGTAGGTCTCCTTTGAGGCGATTAAACGCTGCTGTGCAATCCTCATCCCACTCCCATCCGACTCCCTTGCGGAGGAGCCGAAGCAGAAGGGCTGCTGTGGCAGCGTAATCCTCAATAAAATCCCTGCAGTACCCCATGAGCCCCAGGAAGGATCTCACCCCCGTCACGGTCGTGGGGGGCTAGTAACTCTTGTACCGCCTTCCGCTTGGCCTCGTCTATAGCCCTTTCCCAGCCTTCACGGTTAGCCCGAGGAATTTTACTTCCCTCTGACCAATGAGAGCTTTCTTGAGATGGACCTTGAACCCTGTCTCTCTCAGCAGCTCCAGCAACTCAGCCAGCAGCGGACCATGCTCCTCCCCCTCACCGGAAAACAAAAGCAAATCGTCCACATACTGCACCAACTGTTGGGGTCTGCTGAAACCCTTTAAGGCATCTGCCATACACTGGTGGAGTATGGAGGGGCTGTTATGAAATCCCTGGGGAAGGCATGTCCATGTGTACTGCTGTCCTTTAAAAGTGAAGTCAAACTTTTACTGGTCTTCCTGTTTCAGGGGAATTGGCCAAAACTCGTTTGAAATGTGGTTGCGGTTGCTGGAATACTCCCTATCAGATTAGCTACGGCCGTGACTGTGGGTGCGCAGGCTGGGATGTTTTTGTTGAGTACCCGACAGTCCATGGTGGCTCTCCACGACTGGTCCGGTTTCCTAACCAGCCAAAGTGGTGAGTTCACGTGCATGGCTATGGGCCTCAATACTTTCTGTGCTACCAGGGATCCTAGTGCCGTCTCCAAGTCGACCTCTGCCTCTCTGGGGAAACTATACGGCTTCTGTGGCCGTGACATGGGGTCCCCCTGTACTTGGACTTCCACCCCCGTCAACCTACCACAGTTGTGCTTGTGTGTGGCGAACGATGTGAGGGTGTCCCGCAGGTATGTACGCCTGGTACTCGGCCGGGGTAGTATTGACCAATTACTCTAGGTCGTAATTCCCCTTCGGCTTCATGGTACACATGTTGCCTTTTCCTTCCCCTTTCCATGGGATCACAACAATTTCTTTCTCCTTATCGGAACTCACTGCTCCCCAAAGGCAGTGATTCCTCAAATCCACTATGATTCTGTGGGCTAACATAAAGTCGGCCCCTAGGACTCCTGAACCTGGCAGGTCCCACTTTATTTGGACGTATTCCCACCTGGTGTGGAGGCATCCTAAATCTATGGCTAACGGCCTGGACATCTCCCCCACCTGCTGCGTTACCGTTGAACCCCACGAGACTGAATTGGACTTTGCTGGATCAGGGTGAATCGGCCGGGTTACTCGCATGGATCACTGTGCTCGAAGCTCTGGTGTCCACCAAGTACTTCCCCTCTACCTTCTCCACCACCATCCTCACGCATGGTCTACTCCACTCATCGTATGTAAGCGAACACAGGTATTCAGGCTGGGTGCGTGCTAGTCAGAGTGGTGGGATTACCGGAGCGGTCGGGATTAAACGGCAGCGTCTACCCTTCCCTGCTCTGGCACAAAAACTGTCCGAAGGGTGGCCACCAGAACATCAAATTGTTCCGCAGTCGGTCCCTTCGCCTCGACAGGTTTTGTCTTAGGCACTGGAGGATCCCCTTTGCCTTGTCCCCTCCTCGGGGCAGGGCAGTCTCTCCTCCAGTGTCCCATCTTCCCACACATGAAACACATCATAGCCTTCCCTGCGCTAACCCCTTCCTGACGCCATTCCTTTTTACTAGACTCACTGGCCTTCACTTCATTTACCTTGCCCTTACTTGGTTTGACCTCCTCCTCTAAGCCGATTTTAAAAGCCAGGCATGATGACGGAGAAATCCGGCCTCCGTATTCGTGAGGTCCTCGGAGTCAAACCAGGCCTCCGCTTTTACCCTTATTCGTAGCAAACTGTTTGCCATGAGGGTCCTGAGCCAATGGTTTCTCAGCCCCCCCCTGCAACTGTGCTCTGTCGAGCACCCCACCCATGGCCATTTTTTGATGGGCCAGAGCTTGTCCGCGAATGCCTGAGGTGCTCCCCTTGTCAGTTGCAGTGTCCTCTCTACCCTTGAGAACAGACTACCCTGGGTGTGACCCATGGCTCTCAGGATTTCCTCCTTTAAGCAGGCCGTGGTCCGTTGTCCCCATTTGGTCTTGGTGGACAGGGCCTGATACAGTTTCCCATCCAGGGAGAACAGCAAAAGCTTGTGAGCCTCGGCCTCACTACACGGTTAATCCCCCAAACCTGGTCCACCTCGGTGAAGTGAACTGAGGGGTCCCCTTCTTTCTTTAACTTGGGCACCCCCGAGATCATATTCTGCAGCTGCGGGGTGGTGAATGGAACCACAAATCGCTTTGCAGCACACCCTGACCAGCGGCGTCTACGGGCTGGCCAATCCTCTGCTGCCACATGGGCTGTATGGGCCACATATGGTGCTTCAAGTGGTGGTCGGATGTTCCGTCCCGGCCCCCAATCCTCGTTATCTTCTGCTTCCTCTTCCCAGTCCACCCGAGCTTCTCACGGGGCCATCAAGCAAACTATGCCTTTAGCTTTGGCAAGACCTTGAGTCAAGCTTTGGATTTTTTCTTGGCAGGGCCCGTGATTCCCAGTCTGAAACCCCCTACTGCCAGCTGCCCTGTAAGCTGTCTTAATATCTCTCAGTTGCCCCTCCAGCCCATCAACTTTACCCATTAAGCGGCCGTTCTCCTCCCATACAGCCTGCTCATTGACCTTGGCCTCGGTGACTTGGCATTGCAGGTTCCCTCCTGTGTTATGGGAAATTTCCTCCTGAGCGCGCCTTTGCTGCCTCTCCTCGCGTAACTCATCCACTAATCTGTTCCCCACCGTGGCCCTTGCTGCTGACAGCTGCTCTGACTCTTGGAGCTCTGCCTTAAGCTTACCAACCTGCTTCCGGGGCAGCTGGTCTTGCTTCTGCAAACACAGGAGTCAAATGGCCTTTTCTTTTGCCCTTTTATGCTCCTTACCCTCTGTCCACTCTGCAGCTTTGTCCTCTGGACTCTCTGCCTGCAACAGGTCTAACACCCACTGCTGTGTTACATTAACTTTACCGAATACATGCGAGGAAATCCTATCCCCCATTGCCGATTTCTTGACCTTGAGATCTTCCATAACTGTCTGTTCACTCATACCGGAGTCCTGCCACCAGTCACCAGATTCTGTAAGTGGTTTTACATAGAAACATAGAAACATAGAAAATAGGTGAAGGAGTAGGCCATTCGGCCCTTCATGCCTGCACCACCATTCAATAAGATCATGGTTGATTATTCACCTCAGTACCCCTTTCCTGCTTTCTCTCCATACCCCTTGATCCCTTTAGCCGTAAGGGCCATATCTAACTCCCTCTTGAATATATCCAATGAACTGGCATCAACAACTCTCTGCGGCAGGGAATTCCACAGGTTAACAACTCTCTGAGTGAAGACGTTTCTCCTCATCTCGGTCCTAAATGGCCTACCCCTTATCCTTAGACTGTGTCCCCTGGTTCTGGACTTCCTGCATCTAACCTGTCCAATCCCGTCAGAATCTTATATGTTTCTATGAGATCTCCTCTCATCCTTCTAAACTCCAGTGAATACAGGCTCAGTCGATCCAGTCTCTCCTCATATGTCAGTCATGCCATCCCGGGAATCAGTCTGGTGAACATTCACTGCACTCCCTCAATAGCAAGAAAGTCCTTACTCAGATTAGGAGACCAAAACTGAACACAATATTCCAGGTGAGGCCTCACCAAGGCCCCGTACAACTGCAGTAAGACCTCCCTGCTCCTATATTCAAATCCCCTAGCTATGAAGGCCAACATACCATTTGCCTTCTTCACCGCCTGCTGTACCTGCAGGCCAACTTTCAATGACTGATGAACCATGACACCCAGGTCTCGTTGCACCTCCCCTTTTCCTAATCTGCCACCATTCAGATAATATTCTGCCTTCGTCTTCTTGCCGTCAAAGCGGATAACCTCACATTTATCCACATTATACTGCATCTGCCATGCATTTGCCCACCCACCTAACCCTATGAAAGTCACCCTGCAGCCTCTTAGCATCCTCCTCACAGCACCACCCAGTTTAGTGTCATCTGCAAACTTGGAGATATTACACTCAATTCCTTCTTCTAAATCATTGATGTATATTGTAAATAGCTCGGTTCCCAGCACTGAGCCCTGCGGCACCCCACTAGTCACTGCCTGCCATTCTGAAAGGGACCCTTTTATCCCGACTCTCTGCTTCCTGTCTGCCAACCAGTTCTCTATCCACGTCATAACATTACCCCCAATACCATGTGCTTTAATTTTGCACACCAATCTCTTGTGTGGGACCTTGTCAAAAGCCTTTTGAAAGTCCAAATACACCACATCCACTGGTTCTCCCTTGTCCACTCTACTAGTTACAACTTCAAAAAATTCTAGAAGATTTGTCAAGCATGATTTCCCTTTCATAAATCCATGCTGACTTGGACTGATCCTGTCACTGCTTTCCAAATGTGCTGCTATTTCATCTTTAATAATTGATTCCAACATTTTCCCCACTACTGATGTCAGGTTACCGGGCTATATTTTCCCGTTTTCTCTCTCCTTCCTTTTTTTAAAAGTGGTGTTATATTAGCTACCCTCCAGCCCATAGGAACTAATCCAGATTCGATAGATTGTTAGAAAATGATCACCAATGCATCCACTATTTCGAGGGCCACTTCCTTAAGTACTCTGGGATGCAGACTATCAGGCCCCGGGGATTTATCGGCCTTCAATCCCATCAATTTCGCTAACACAATTTCCCACATAATAAAGATTTCCTTCAGTTCCTCCTTCTCACTGGACCCTCGGTCCCCTAGTATTTCTAGAAGGTTATTTGTGTCTTCCTTCATGAAGACCGAACCAAAGTATTTGTTCAATTGGTCTGCCATTTCTTTGTTCCCCATTATCAATTCATCTGATTCTGACTACGTTTGTCTTCACTAATCTTTTTCTCTTCACGTATCTATAGAAGCTTTTGCAGTCAGTTTTTATGTTCCCAGCAAGCTTCCTTTCTTGTGCCCCTGAAATATAGAAACATAGAAACATAGAAAATAGGTGCAGGAGCAGGCCATTCAGCCCTTCTAGCCTGCACCGCCATTCAACGAGTTCATGGCTGAACATGAAACTTCAGTACCCACTTCCTGCTTTCACGCCATACCCCTTGATCCCCCGAGTACTAAGGACTTCATCTAACTCCCTTTTGAATATATTTAGTGAATTGGCCTCAACTACTTCCTGTGGTAGAGAATTCCACAGGTTCACCACTCTCTGGGTGAAGAAGTTTCTCCTTATCTCGGTCCTAAATGGCTTACCCCTTATCCTTAGACTGTGACCCCTGGTTCTGGACTTCCCCAACATTGGGAACATTCTTCCTGCATCCAACCTGTCCAAACCCGTCAGAATTTTAAACGTTTCTATGAGGTCCCCTCTCACTCTTCTGAACTCCAGTGAATACAAGCCCAGTTGATTCAGTCTTTCTTGATAGGTCAGTCCCACCATCCCGGGAATTAGTCTGGTGAATCTTCGCTGCACTCCCTCAACAGCAAGTATGTCCTTCCTCAAGTTAGGAGACCAAAACTGTACACAATACTCCAGGTGTGGCCTCACCAAGGCCCTGTACAACTGTAGCAACACCTCCCTGCCCCTGTACTCAAATCCCCTCGCTATGAAGCCCAACATGCCATTTGCTTTCTTAACCGCCTGCTGTACCTGCATGCCAACCTTCAATGACTGATGTACCATGACACCCAGGTCTCGTTGCACCTTCCCTTTTCCTAATCTGTCACCATTCAGATAATAGTCTGTCTCTCTGTTTTTACCACCAAAGTGGATAACCTCACATTTATCCACATTATACTTCATCTGCCACGCATTTGCCCACTCACCTAACCTATCCAAGTCACTCTGTAGCCTCATAGCATCCTCCTCACAGCTCACACTGCCACCCAACTTAGTGTCATCCGCAAATTTGGAGATACTACATTTAATCCCTTCGTCTAAATCATTAATGTATAATGTAAACAGCTGGGGCCCCAGCACAGAACCCTGCGGTACCCCACTAGTCACTGCCTGCCATTCCGAAAAGTACCCATTTACTCCTACTCTTTGCTTCCTGTCTGACAACCAGTTCTCAATCCACGTCAGCACACTACCCCCAATCCCATGTGCTTTAACTTTGCACATTAATCTCCTGTGTGGGACCTTGTCGAAAGCCTTCTGAAAGTCCAAATATACCACATCAACTGGTACTCCTTTGTCCACTTTATTGGAAACATCCTCAAAAAATTCCAGAAGATTTGTCAAGCATGATCTCCCTTTTACAAATCCATGCTGACTTGGACCTATCATGTCACCATTTTCCAAATGCGCTGCTATGACATCCTTAATAATTGATTCCATCATTTTACCCACTACTGAGGTCAGGCTGACCGGTCTATAATTCCCTGCTTTCTCTCTCCCTCCTTTTTTAAAAAGTGGGGTTACATTGGCTACCCTCCACTCGATAGGAACTGATCCAGAGTCAATGGAATGTTGGAAAATGACTGTCAATGCATCCGCTATTTCCAAGGCCACCTCCTTAAGTACTCTGGGATGCAGTCCATCAGGCCCTGGGGATTTATCGGCCTTCAATCCCATCAATTTCCCCAACACAATTTCCCGACTAATAAAGATTTCCCTCAGTTCCTCCTCTTTAATAGACCCTCTGACCACTTTTATATCCGGAAGGTTGTTTGTGTCCTCCTTAGTGAATACTGAACCAAAGTACTTGTTCAATTGGTCTGCCATTTCTTTGTTCCCCGTTATGACTTCCCCTGATTCTGACTGCAGGGGACCTACGTTTGTTTTTACTAACCTCTTTCTCTTTACATACCTATAGAAACTTTTGCAATCCGCCTTAATGTTCCCTGCAAGCTTCTTCTCGTACTCCATTTTCCCTGCCCTAATCAAACCCTTTGTCCTCCTCTGCTGAGTTCTAAATTTCTCCCAGTCCTCAGGTTCGCTGCTATTTCTGGCCAATTTGTATGCCACTTCCTTGGCTTTAATACTATCCCTGATTTCCCTAGATAGCCACGGTTGAGCCACCTTCCCTTTTTTATTTTTACGCCAGACAGGAATGTACAATTGTTGTAATTCATCCATGCGTTCTCTAAATGTCTGCCATTGCCCATCCACAGTCAACCCCTTAAGTATCATTAGCCAATCTATCTTAGCCAATTCATGCCTCATACCTTCAAAGTTACCCTTCTTTAAGTTCTGGACCATAGTCTCTGAATTAACTGTTTCATTCTCCATCCTAATGCAGAATTCCACCATATTATGGTCACTCTTCCCCAAGGGGCCTCGCAGTGCTTACGTTAGGAAAGTCAGCCATATTAATACACACCTGAAGAATAGTCAAATGGTTGAATTACCAGAGGGATGCTGCACCTGTGGAACTGTACCCAAGGAAGTGTCAGAGCTTTCAGGCTTTCATCTGTCATGTGGCCGCATTGCATTGCTTGGGAATTGTGGCCAATCAGATGTTTGAGAAAAGTGATCTCAGAGATCAAAGCTACAATAAAGTGAAAGTTTCTGTGCTATGTGTTATGTTCTGTTTTCAGGATTAAGTTTTACCTGGATTAATACCATTGAGGTAAATAAATCTCTGTTTTGGTAGGGTGTTCCTAGCTACAGGATCAATACTCTAATGGGTATACCAGGTTCCCAGATTAATGGGCCAGATCGTGCTGTCAAAATAACAGTGAGGCTAATGGCACTCACAGTTATTTATGTGTAAATTGTACAGAAACTTCAAGCGAGGAGCAGATGCGCAGTTAATTGCGAATATCCAAAAGTTGCTGTCCCAGTTTTGCCGCTCGACCATTAACATTTCATCGTCTGCCTCGCTGAATGTCGTAAAGTTGCTGTATTTGCACGATAGATATGAAATAAAACCGCCGCAGATATTTAGGGCTAGTAATTAGTAGCGTGAGTACCATTTTAACAACGTGATAATTGTTACTGACAGCCAATCAACTTCTCTGGTACAGAAAATGAACTATTCTTTCAGGTTTTGAATTTTTTGGGGAGAATTTAAAAATGCCAAGTTTTATTTATTTTTTTCTTCATTTCCTTTTCTCTTTTTTTCTCTCTCTTATCCTATCTTTCTTTCCCCCTCTTTATATCTCTTTCTGTACCTGATTTGACATTGAAATCATCCATCCTAATTCACCCTCCTTCTCAGTCCTCGCTGTTTACTTTGCAAACCTTCAGGGGCCGAAATTGTCTCTTTCTATAAGAGCTGTGATCGCCTCAAAGAGGCAGTCATGCATCGGTAAGGACCCACCACCTCGTCGGCGCGGAATCACCGATATTTTATAAATTGCGCTGTATGTTTTTGGTCACCGTGCTGCCCGTGTAACCGTCCCACCGGGCATGCGCCGACTCCCTTCTGACCAGCGGCAACCCCCTTTCCATCCCATGTGGGAAATTGCTCCACAGGAAATTGCCCCGTGGGAAATTGCTCATGTCCCCGACAGCTTTCCCCGATGGGAAGCTATGTGTGGTTGTGTTGCGCGTCCACCCTTAAAGTGGAGGGTGCTCTGCTGCGGCTGCCATTTTATTATAATTGTTGGCCGACTCCAAGGCCGACATTGGCAGCCATGGGTTCGGCTGGGCCACCAACAGGCAGCCCGGCACCCCCACTTGGGTACCAGGCCACTGGCCTGGCCGAAACAGGACATCTGGGACCTGACTGAACAGGGCAACCATCCCCTTAACCAATGAAATTTAGGGGCCAAAATTGCCCTCCGCCCCAAACTTACACCTACTGCAGTGGTTGCCACTAACGTGGCTGCAGACTTTGCAGTGGCTCTTCCCTTTAACTGAAAGGGAGGGACATTGTGACGTTTCAGCATGACGCTGATGAGTCGGGGCAGCAACCGACCCGACACAACGGCACTTCTGTTCCACAGCTGCCCGCAACACCACACCGACACCAAAAATAAAATAAAGATCTGAATATCGCTCTAATCTCCGCCTTATGGATTGGAGATTAGATCTGAAAAAAATCCGTAAGTGTAAGTTTGGGGTGGAGAACAATTTCGGCCCCTAAATTTCATTGGTTAAAGTGATGGTTGCCCTGTTCAGTCAGGTCCCAGATGCCCTGTTTTCCTCACTACGCCATTATCAGCTTGCACTATCAGCAACTTTCTGGGCAAAAATGTTTTGAGCGGAAGGTTGCAGGGGAAAATCTAACTAACAGCAAATACCGTTAAAAACTCTGCTGCAGCAAAATCTGGATCATTGCCCCAATTTAAGTTGACACATATGTTCGGCATCTTATGGCATTGGCTGCTTCCTGAGACACAGAGCGGGTGAAATTTCCCTGTTCTGCACCTCGCATTAGCGCCTCCGGAGCGTGTTTTCACACGCAGGGTGGGTGGGTGGGCACTTTTGGCTCCCGTGAAATTGCGTGGAAGTTAGTGGAGGCGCGAATACGGGAGCGCCGTGGCATGCTAGTAGCGCCCCGGGCCGCCATGCCTTCGGCAATGACGTCATCACTATGCACGGCAATGCCTTTCCGCCACGCGGCAAAAATAGTCCAGCGTCTCACGAGGCTACCCACACTAGTCTTGTGAGTCGCGAATGTAATGTCTGGGAGCTTGTAATGTTTGTAGCTCCACACTCTGGATGTGGACGTATTGTGTATTGCAACTACAAAGTTAACAATAAACAGAAGCAGGCGGTTCCAGAGACATCCAAGAGCTGCCTGCCATGTTAGAAAGTTTTGTTGTGTGCTGTGCTCTGTGAATATATCACATTGGCGATGAGGATGGGATTTTACGGATGATTTAAAGCTGAAATTTTGTTGGTGAAGGATTCAGCCAGCTGACAGAGAGCCTTTGGAAGCTTCTCTATCTTTGCAAATAGCTACAAAAATCTGAGGTAAAAAAACGGGCACGCTAGTTACTGCAGAGTTTAAAATGGCAGCACCCATAGCAGTAATGGGACACTTAAGTGACTATAAACGTGACCAGGAAAGGTTTAAGGCATATGTGGATCGGCTAGAAATGTATTTCACTTCAAATAATATAATCGAAGTTCCAGGGAATGCAGATCAGAACTGGGCTGTGTTGGAACGGAAGCGAGCTATCTTCTTATCTGAAGCGGGTCCGGCAATGTGTGAAGCCCTGATAAATCTGCTTGTGCCTGACGAGCCAAAGGACACAACGCTTAAAGAGATTTTAGCGAAGCTGGAGCAGCACTATAACCCCAAACCATTAGAAATTGCTGAAAGCTATCGTTTTGGGATACGGAATCAAAAGACTGATGAATGTATCAGTGATTACATTGTCGCATTAAAAGAGTTATCGATGCACTGTAATTTTGGAAACTTTCAAAACCGAGCATTGTGGGATCGTTTTGTTTGTGGGGTGAAAAATGATGCGATCAGAAGAAAGTTATTGACGACGAATGACTTGACTTTTGAGATGGCTTGTCAAACAGTGAGGCTGATGGGCATGGCCAATCAATATTCCCAAGAATTTCATAATAAGTATGGTCGTCAGTCAACCGAGGAAAATCGCCTGCAGATTCAAAATAAAAGTCTCAGAAACTGGAAATTCGAACAGAGCGTCGAAGTTGTGCTTTAGGTGCCTGGGACAACACATTGCTCAAAGTTGTCCATATGTGAGGGCAGAGTGTTTCTTCTGCAGAAAGACTGGGCATCTTGCGAAGGCATGCTGATTGAAGGGTAAATCAGCTTTCAAAGTTTTAAGTCCCGCTTTCAAAGCTATGAGTAGAAATCCCCAGAGATGATATAGCATGGAAGAACAACAACAGGATGAGGAGATGTTAGAGTTACACGCCATTAGGAGCACGAGGTTAACGGACAGCAATTTGAAAAGTATCAAAATCCACATAGATGTTGCGGGATTCAAGACACTAATGGAAATCGACACTGGTGCATCCGTGACTGTAGTACCGGAGTCGCTATACCTCGACAAATTGCGTGATTTCCAACTGGAGAAATACAAGATGGAGCTGCGAGGCAACTCAGGAGAGAAAGTTTCTGTGGTCGGTCGTACCACCGTACCGGTGAAATATAAGGATCGATTTCAGAACTTGCCTCTAATAGTAGTGAAAGGTGAGAAGCCTGCCTTACTAGGAAGAAATTGGTTGAGATCACTGAAGCTGGATTGGAGTGAGATTTTCCATGTTGAAACGAGATTTGCATCAACGGATGAAGTTATCAAGAATTATCCGAAGGTGTTCTGCGAAACAGGCAGTCCGATCCAAGGCTTCAAGGCAAGTATCAGGGTACAGAAGGACACTAAATCCATTTACTGCAAGCCACGTTCCATACCATATGCACTCAAGGAGAAAGTTGAGCAAGAACTCAAAAGACTAGAGATTGAGAACATTATTTGGAAGATAGATTGATGTAATTAGGCTACACTCATTGTTGTTGTACCTAAGTCCGATGGTAAGATTGTGTGGTGATTGTAAAGTAACCGTAAACCAGGTTCTAGAGGGTAATGTCCGCAATACATTGCCAAATATAGAAGATTTGTTCACAACACTGACAGGTGGTCAGATTTTCTCAAAACTGGATCTTACGAATGCCTACTTACAGCTTGAACGAGATGAGGAGTCCAAGTCATGCTTGACTATAAATACTCATCTAGGCCTATATCAATTTAATAGGCTACTGTTTGGAGTGTCTTCCACCCCTGCCATATTCCAAGGGGTGATGAACCAGATTTTGCAAGGTATTAAAGGGGTAGTATGTAATTTGGATGACATACTAATTTCAGCACCAAATAGGCAAATTCATAATAACCTATTGAATGAAGTCCTCAAACGGCTAGAGAAGCACAGAGTACGAGTGTCTGCTCGCAAGTGTGAGTTATTTCAAAACTCAGTGGAGTATTTCGGGTACAGAGTAGACAAAGATGGTTTACATCCAACCATGGGAAAGCTGGATGCAATCAGAAATGCACCCACTCCCAGGAATGTCACTGAACTTCGTTCATTCTTGGGTCTTTTGAACTATTATGGGAAGTTCCTACCAAATTTGGCTACAGTATTACATCCACTGAATGAACTGTTGAAAAAACAGGTCCATTGGAAGTGGTCAAAAGAATGCGATACAACATTCAAGAAGTGTAAAAGTAAATTGTTAGTTAGTTCACTATGATGTATCTAAGGAGATTAAGCTAGCATGTGATGCTTCTCCGTATGGATTTGGGGCAGTAATCTCTCATGTATCATTAAGTGGCGAGGAGAGACCAATTGCTTTTGCTTCACGCACTCTCAGTGTCAGTGAGAGTAATTATGAGCAAATTGAAAGGGAAGCTTTGGCATTAATTTTTGGGGTCAAGAAGTTTCACAAATACTTGTATGGTCATAAGTTTACTATCGTTACAGATCATAAGCCCTTAACAGCAATCCTCCATCCAAAGTCCCCAGTTCCAACCTTAGCTGCAGCCCGAATGCAGAGATGGGCTTTGATTTTGTCAGCATATACATATGATATTGAATACAGATGATCAGCTGATCACAGTAATGCTGATGCAATGTCAAGATTGCCTTCCCCATCACAAGTTACACCCGATAGGGAAGAAGTGTTTTATTTTTCATACTTTGATGAACTGCCATCACAGCTGAAGAGATTGGTAGAGCAACCAAACGCGACCCAGTGATGTCAAAGGTGTCTGATTATATTGCAAATGAATGGCCAAATCAGCTAACAGACAAAGATATTCATCCATTCTTCATTCGTAGGAATGAATTATCAGTCGATAAAGATTGTATCATGTGGGGTGCAAGAGTGGTTATACCAAATAAATTCAGGTCCAAATTATTAGAAGACCTCCATGACCAGCATATGCTTGACCAAGAGTTTTGCATGCAGTTACTTATGGTGGCCAAGTCTTGATAAAGATACAGAGTACATCGTGAGTCAGTGTACGACATGTCAATCGGTAAGCAAGCAACCACCATCAGTACCATTACAGCCATGGAAATAGTCTCCCAGGTGTGGCAAAGGCTACATATTGATTTTGCTGAGCTAGAAGGACAACAATTGTTCATTGTGATTGATAGCCATTCGAAGTGGGTTGAGGTGTTTCCAATGTGGAAAATAACAACAAGTAAAACATTGGACATTTTGCAAAGTTTATTTTCTTCATTTGGCCTCCCAGAGGAAATTGTTTCAGATAATGGACCAAAATTTTGTTCAGAAGAATTTGCACAGTTCATGAGCAAAAATGATGTGCAACATACTAAGGTTCCACCGTACCACCCTGCTTCGAATGGTGCAGCAGAGCGCACTTTACAAATTGTAAAACGTGCCCTCATAAAACAAATGTTAGATCCAAATCCAAAGAAACGACAGTTGTCATTGGATCACAAATTGGCTAATTTTCTAATTACATATCGTAATACTCCTCACACAACTATTCGTCGAACACCAGCAGAGTTGTTCTCAAACGACAGCCACAAACTCATTGTTAAAACCAAATTTGGCACAGTCCATAGAAGAGACACAATTAAAGCAGAAAGAGAATCATGATAGAGGTAGAGTAAAAGGGAGAAGTGTGAAATTAAACCAGAAGGTGAGAGTGAAGAACCATCACTATAAATGGGTAAAGTGGTTACTAGGAAGAGTGGTGACGACATGTGGTCCTCGCACATATTTGGTAAAGATGTTTGAGAATGGACAGGTTAGGTTTCTTCATTTTGAACATATTTTACCTACAGACATGAAAGGAGTTGAAGGTGGGAATGATTCAATTATTTCTGACTCGTCAGATAGTTTAGATACACCAGTAGCATATCCTACATCTAGTGTACTGGAAATAATTCCAAAAGAAAATCAGAATGTAAGTCTCAGTCCGAGTCAGGAAAACAAACAGCCTGAAGTTAGAGTGAGTTCCAATGAAAATCAAGGACATTCCATGGAGGAAATCGTTCCTCAGGATGAACCTCGAAGGAGTTTAGATTCAACACCATGTTTGGAAGGTTCTGTTCGAGAGCGAAGGTATACTCTTCGAAACAGAAAACAAGTGGTTAAGTTAAATTTGTAAATATGGAAAAAATAAGTCTTTATCCTGTGTTATGTATAAACATGCAAGTTATGTATGATGTTGTTATCATAACTTCTTCATTCAGGAGGGAGAAGTGTAATGTCTGTCAGCTTGTAATGTGTGTAGCTCCACACTGTGGATGTGAACGTATTGTGTACTGCAACTACAGAATTAATAATGAACAGAAGCAGGAGGTTCCGGAGACTTACGAGAGCTGCCTGCCATGTTAGAAGCTCTGTGTGCTGTGCTCTGTGAATATATCACAGCGAACTGGACCAACCTCTGCTCCCGGGGCCATTTTTGTTCTTCAGCTGACTCACCGGTCGACCCATGCTCCAGCAATATCGTGTGGTCCGTGCTGCAATCGTGCAGCCCAACACTCCGTTTGGGTGCCAGGCTGTGGCCACGTCACCATGCAGCCCTGGTGGCTCAAATGGCCATGGGGAGTTTACAGCAATCCTCCCCTTTAACATAGCGCCCCAGACACTGCCCCAACAGGAAGTGGAGCGCATGACATTGTGCTCCACTTCTTGTGAGGGGCGGTAACCCAAACATTGCGGCCAGGGCGGGACTTCCGACCCGGGTGCATGATGTCTCACCCCAACTCGGTTACCGGCCCCAAACGGGGCGCCGGGCAATTTCGGCCCCGGACTCTGACTTTCTCTCAGAATAATTCCAGCCCAAAAAGATCCCGCTTGTTCTCCCATTTGGACATTTATTTTTCCCTAGTGGAATGATTTAAGCAATCCAATCATGTTCCTAATCTACTTATGTGACAGGGATGTTGTGCAGAGGACTTGGGTGCAGTGCCAGAAACATTTCAATTATCTCATTAGATCTGGAAAGGTGAGTAAAACGCCACACTCAACCTCATCCTGCTGTGTCTCTTCACATCCCCATCACTCTGCCTTCCCAATCCAACTCCTGCACATCCTTACTCACACCAACATACCTTGCACATCCACCCACACTTCTCTCTGTCTACATTGTCACATCCCATCTTACTATCCACCCCTAACACTCACCCTCATCCTAATGCAATCATACCAACTAACAACACGCAAGGAGCCCACTGAGCATTGCCACCCCCATCCATCATAGTCTCCCTCTAAATATGTAATCCACCCATTGCTTACACTCATTCCATCACTCACTCAACCTTCTCTTCTTTCCCTCCTTGCAGGAGAAGAGAGTGCACAATAAGAGGAAGAGGGAGAGAACTGGAGGTGCCACTCCATCACTTGTGACCCCCTCAACAGTAGAGGAGGCTGTGTTGGAAGGCTCAGGAGTAGCCGACCAGCTGGAAGTGGGAGACGGAGACAGGGGGACATCTCAGCAATCTGGTGACAGAATTACATAATCATACAATTACATGGCATACATCCGTTACTCATATGGGTACTGATGCCATCAGCCACTAAATGGTCATGTGCATAATGGTATGTGCACCGACACCCATTCTTCATATAGTATATCTAACTCATCTTTACACACACACACACACACACACAAACACACACACACACACACACACACACACACACCAATGTGAGATAGAGTGGTGTTGTTAACTTGTGTGCATGGAGATGCTGAATCTCGGGGGCCACCCAGGATGAACCTGGAGGTGTAGCAAGAAGTGCAGAGGGCTCTGACAGGTTTTATGAGCATGATGTCTGCAAATGTTGAGAGAATGGTGGAGTCCATTCCCAACATGAGCACCACCATGTCACAGGTGATTGTGACTCTAGGCTCTTCCATGGATAGGATGGCCATCTGCATGGAGCAGCTAATGTGCCACTCAAGCAGCACATGCTATCTATGGAGAATAGATGGCTATCTATGAAGCATAGATGACAGAGGCTCATAGACCTTCTGTCTAGGATGCATGTCAGCATAGACATGGGTCTTCATGGCCGTACTGATGTGCAGTAAGGTGCTCTCCGGCTTCTTACTAGCAGGGAAGTTTGGGTGGCCCATGAGAGGGATGACAGTGAGAGGAGAGAGGGAAGTGTGGACTCCTTTCAAAATGCTCACACTTCTCCTCCATTGCCACCTGTCACTCAGAGCTCCAGATTGGTCCTGGGATGCAATGGCCAAGTCTGCCCCTGCACAGTCGCAGGAGGAGCAGACTTTGGCAGGGCCCTCTCAGGCTCCAAAACCCAGAGGATGTCCGCCAAGGGTGTCTAAGCAGTCGCAGCAGGGAAGTGAGGAGGCTGCCTCTACCTCTGCTGAAGCCACAGGGGTCGTAGAAGCACGCGGATAGCCACTTGAGTGTTTTAGTCAATATTAATGGCAAAATTCTGTTAATGTATTGTCAACCATTAAACTCTTTATTTTCATCACATCACCATCTTGGACAGATTTGTGTTCACCTTTGAAATGTAGGGGGGGAAAAGTCTCTTAAGTGTGTGACGACAAGCTTATAATGATTTGAATTAGATCACCCACCTCTGCCGATCGGGTCGCTGCCGCACGGCCAACGTACCCAAGGGAAAGGCGCGTGGCAGTGGGGTGACAGCGGGTTCCTGACCAGCTTCGACTTGTTTTCAAATTTCCCACCTCACCCTCCTCCAATCGACATGGACTCCAGAACATTCCGGCCCAACTTTGAAAAAAAGCAATATTGCAATTTAATATATTACTCATCAATCTCCCATGGCATTCCATAAGAGAAGTCAAAACCAAGGGCTATTCATGTCAAGTAGGGTTAAAGGGCAGGGGAATAATTGGTCCAAGGCAGGGAAGATGGGGGAGGAAGGGGGAGGAGGTAGGGTAGGGAAGGGAAGGTGGGAGGGGGAATGGAGAGTAAGAATGGGAACAGGGCTAGGGAGAGCAGAGAGGCGGGAAGGAGAGATTCAGGAAAGAGGGTTGGAGGAGGGGGAAAGCGAAGTGAAAGGAAAGCAACAGAGAATAGGAGAGAGGAGGACAGAGGGAGAGAAGTGGGAAAGAGGAGTGGACAGTGGGAGAGAGGAGGGAGGAGAGGGGGAGAAAGGATTGCCTTTCACTGGACTGTATCTCTGGCTGGGAAATCCTCTCATTGGAGGCAGGGGGAGTGGGGTTGGGTGCAGTGCATGCAGCAGTCTGTCATTGAGGGAAGGAGAGGGCCAGGGAATTTTGCCAGTGTGGGGAGGGAGCAAATGATCAGTGTCTGTCTCTCGATTAGGTGTCAGCATGATGAGGCATGAAGTTTGCAGCTGATGGGGCGATGCTGCTCAATGGCTTGTGGCCATGATGGAGAAACGGGACAAATATGGCAAAAACTCTCCCATTAGTGGGTAAGATGGGAAGAATTCTGGGAACATTGTTGTCGCCAAGATTTTGAACCATTTAAACTAACAAATGGAAAGTTAGACGGGCTCCATCTCCCCATCCGATTTTCAACTGTTTGCTCAGGGAATTGTTTACATAGAAACATAGACACATAGAATATAGGTGCAGGAGTAGGCCTTTCGGCCCTTCATGCCTGCACCACCATTCAATATGATCATGGCTGATCATGCAACTTCAGTGCCCCACTCCTGCCTTCTCTCCATATCCCCTGATCCCTTTAGCCGTAAGGGCCACATCTAACTTCCTTTTGAATATATCCAACGAACTGGCCTCAACAACTTTCTGTGGTAGAGAATTCCTCAGGTTTACAATTCTCTGGGTGAAAAAGTTTCTCCTCATCTCGGTCCTAGGTGGCTTATCCCTTATCCTTAGACTGTGACCCCTGATACTGGACTTCCCCAACATCGGGAACATTCTTCCTGTATCGAACTGGTCCAATCCCGTCAGAATTTTATATGTTCCTATGAGATCACCTCTCATCCTTCTAAATTCCAGTGAATATAAGCCTAGTCAATCCAGTCTTTCTTCATATGTCAGTCCTCCATCCCGGGAATCAGTCTGGTGAACCTTTGCTGCTCTCCCTCAATAGCAAGAATGTCCTTCCTCAGATTAGGAAACCAAAACTGCACACAATACTCAATGTGTGGTTGCACCAAGGCCCTGTACAACTGCAGTAAGACCTCCCTGCTCCTATACTCAAATTCACTCACTATGAAGGCCAACATACCATTTGCTTTCTTTACTGCCTGCTGTACCTGCATGCCTACTTTCAATGACTGATGTACCATGATGCCCAGGTGTCGTTGCACCTCCCCTTTTACTAATCTGTCACCATTCAGATAATAATCTGCCTTCCTGTTTTTGCCATCAAAGTGGATAGCCTCACATTTTTCTGCATCTGCCATGCATTTGCCCACTCACCTAACCTGTCCAAGTCACCCTGCAGCCTCTTAGCATCCTCCTCACAGCTCACACTGCCACCCAGCTTAATGTCATCTGCAAACTTGGAGATATTACATTCAATTCCTTCGTACAAACAATTAATATATATTGTAAATAGCTGAGGTCCCAGCACTGAACCTTGCGGTACCCCACTCGTCACTGCCTGCCATTCTGAAAAGGACCCGTTTATTCCTATTCTTTGCTTCCTGTCTGCCAACCAATTCTCTATCCACATTAATACATTACGCTCAAGAACTAAACTGGAAAATCTTCCCAGTAGCTTGCTCCTTTACAGAGCAGAGTTTGTTGGTAGGAAAAAGTGAAAAAAAACTATGAATGCTGAAAGTCTGACATAAAAGTGGAGAATATTGGAAACACAAGCAGATTGGTCAGCATCTAAAAAGAGGTTAGTAGAATAATGAGGTCCCTTCATCCGGATTGGAAAAGGGTCAGTCAAATAAAAATATCTCCTTTTTTTAGTTCTAATAAAGGGTACTTTAAAATAATAACCTGCCTCTTATCTTTTCAAATGCTGGCAAATATCCTGTGTGATTTCAGTGTTTTCTGTTCTTTTATTTCAGGATCTTTTGCTTATATTGATATGAAGTATTTTGAGAATCTTAGTTATACAATGATGAATCTATTGCATTACGAAAGAATCAAATTGAAAAGCCTTGGGAAACAATAACATGCTTTGAGTGTCTTTAATAAATTAGATTTACTTTTTCGCAGTGAAACTGCTGAACTGCTGTAGGCTTCGATTTGGAAACAATCCTTATCTTACATTAATTCTGAGGTTGTTGTTCCTTTATTAATAGGTTATTTGATTTCACAATATAAGTGGTACTGGTTGGCAATATTAGTTAATTTATTCCCCACTTACAGTTGGTATGTTTTGCCTAGTGTTTTAAAAGGAGAAAGCTAAGTGAATGATTTACTTAGATTGGCCCAGATTTTGCAGTGGTAATGACAGCAAAACTGTCAGCGTTCGGCGCCATTACTCCTCTCAAAGTGACAGTAACTTCTGGAGTCAGCGCATGCATAGATAAACATGGAAATCTAGAAGTTGCTGTCAGTCATTCCCTGCTCCTCCACAGATTGCACTGTGGAAATCCTCAGAGCCGGAAATCAATTCAAATCAGAGTTCCTGAAAAACTTTTGCGCTGGAATATTGTTGTTAACCCCCGCCGCCCCACTCCCCCCCACTCCCCGCACCCCCTCCATCCCACCACCAAAAGAGTTCAGCCTTGTTGAAAGGGACGTAACTGGGTTTTTAACTGCTTTTTGACAGCTGACAACTGTTCTGGCCCTGAAAAACTAATTTTATCTTTGTGGAATGTCAAATATTTCCATTAATATGATAAGAATTACATGGCTTTTAATATATATATATTTTTAAAGTTTGTTCATGGTATTTCAGCTTCTACCTTAATCCTACGTGTATTTGCCAATCTTTATTTTGCTCTCTAAAATTTATCAAATGTCAATTAAAATCTGTGCATTTTACTACCTGGTTTGCTATGTGGGAATTCTTCAATGTGATTGGCTGCTTAGCCAGCCTGATGACATCACTGTGGCTGTATGCTGAGGATTCGCTTGATTTGGCACCAGATTCAAACCAAGGTTAGGAGAACTGAAATTCACGTGACAAAGATGGATAGATCTTTGTGGGCAGCTTTCTTAGAGCTCAGTGGTGAGCTCTGTCATCAGGCCAGATGTTATGATTTAGGATGAAATTAAGTAAAAATATGAAATAGAAAAAAAAGTTGATTTATGCTTCTGATTTCCCACATGGTTCATTCTCAATCTTGGCTGGGGCTTCGGGGTAGGAGTTAAAAAGAAATCAAAGGGCAATTTGACTCGACTGTTGTACAGCTCTCGGAATCCAGCTACACCAATGTTGGTCTGGGAGAAGGCTTTCTGCCCATCTCTTCAGTTAGACTATGGGGGTAGGATGGGGGGAGGGGAGGGGAGGGGAGGGGAGGGAGCAGTGGGGAATATTTAAAAGAGTGAGAAGATAACTAAAAGTGTGAGATAAAAAAATAAAAATACACTTTACAAATTGTAAATCAGACATTTTACTATTTATTGAGGTTGAGGCATTTTATAGAATCTACAGTTTAGAATAATGAGAATTGTTGCATATATTTTAGCATTCTTAATGTAAAAGTGTTTCTTCATTTTTCCAGTAACAGGTCCAAACCTCAATTTAGTGTAGTAAGTGTGTATTTAATTTTTTTTTTAAATCGATCCTCGGATGTGGGTGTCGCTGGCAAGGCCAGCATTTCTTGCCCGTCCCTAATTGCCCTCGAGAAGGTGGTGGTGAGCTGCTTTTTTGAACTGCTGTAATCCCTTTGGCGAAGGTACTCCCACTGTGCTGTTGGTGAGGGAGTTCCAGGATTTTGTCCCAGCGTCAATGAAGGAACAGCGATTTATTTCCAAGTCAGGATGGTGTGTGACTAGGAGGGGAACTTACAGATGATGGTGTTGCAATGCAACTGCTGCCCTTGCCCTTCTAGGTGGTAGAGGTCACAAATTTGGGAGGTGCTACCGAAGAAGCCTTGACGAGTTGCTGCAGTGCATCTTGTAGATGGTACACACTGCAGCCACGGTGCACCGGTGGTACAGGGAGTGAATGTTTAAGGTGGTGGATGGAGTGCCAATCAAGTTGACTTCTTTGTCCTGGATCAAATTGGCTGAAGACTGGCTTCTGTGATAGTGGGGACCTCAGGAAGAGGTCGATATGGATCATCGGCACTTCTGGCTGAAGATGGTTGCAAATGCTTCAGCCTTGTCTTGTGCATTCATGTGCTGGGCTCTGCCATCATTGAGGATGGGGATATTCATGGAGCCTTCTCCTCCCATTAGTTGTTTACTTGTCCACCACTATTCATGACAGGATGTGGCAGGATCTTTGATCTGATCCGTTGATCGCTTAGCTCTGTCTATAGCATGTTGCTTCCATTGTTTAGCATGCACGTAGACTTGTGTTGCAGCTTTTCCAGGGTAGCACCTCATTTTTAGGTACAACTCCTCATTGAACCACGGTTAGTCCCCTGGCTTGATGGTAAAGGTAGAGTAAGGGATATGAGCTCATAGTAAAGGATCCTCCAGGGAAGAGTGATCATAGCATGTTAGAATTTCAAATTCGGTTTGAAGGTGAGAAACTTGGGTCTCAAACTAATGTTGGCGTTCACAAGCCGAGATAAAGATTCTGGGGCAGTATTTAAAGGGAGTTGCAGCCAGGCCACAGAGGTTGCAGTCGGTGCTGTGTTCTCTCTCCGCAAAGCACGTAAGTGTTGGCATGCTGCGACTACTCAGCTTTACAACTAGCATTTCGCAAACATTGGTGACTTTCAGGTCAGATACATTGGTGACCAGCATATCGCGGCTACATTCTGTAACTTAATGGGGGCAGCGATCGCACACCACGTCGTCCAGCGGCGAAGACTTGAAAGGCGCCGACTACAGAGACAACTTCAGGCCAATATGGGTCCACGCCAGAGGAGAGGCCGCAGACCTCGGGTCAGGAGGCCGTACAGATGCATGGTTTACCGTGCACATTATTCTTACCTTGATTTGTCCGAGGAGCAGTACATAAGTAGACTGTGGTTCCGCAAGGAGGTGCTCACTGAGCTCTGCCATCTCCTGCAGACATACCTCGAAGCTGACAGCGGCACCAGGAACTCGCTGTCAGTGGCAGTGAAAGTGACAGTTCCCCTCAACGTCTATACTATCGGCTCCTTCCAGTCTCTTGTAGGCGATATAAGCAACATCTCACAGTTCGCAGTGCATTGCTGCATTTGTCAGGTGACCAATGCTCTCTACAGTCTATGCATGGATTACATAAAGTTCAGCATGTCCAGGCAGAGCCAGGATGACCGCTCCCGTGACTTCACCAGGATAGCGGGATTCCCAATGGCTCAGGGGGTCATTGCTTCTACACATGTGGCATTGCGTCATAATGGAGAGGTATTTCGCAATCGAAAGGGCTACCACTCCCTCAACGTGCAGCTGGTCTGTGATCACAAGCAGATGATCCTTGCTGTCAATGCACGCTATCCTGGCAGGTGCCACGATGCCTTCATCCTGTGGAAGAGCAGTGTGCCACGACTATTCCAGCCACCGCATGAAGGGCATGGCTGGCAATAAAGGATATGGTCTCATCACCTTGCAGATAACACCCCTCCACAATCTCACCACACCTGGCGAGCAGTGCTATAACACCAGCCATATCGCAACCAGGGCCATTATGGAGTAATCGGGGTTCTGAGCAGCGTTTCTGCTGCCTTGACCAATCTGTCGGGGTATTTCAGTACTCACCTGATAAAATGCCCATGTTCACCGTTGTGTGCTGCATGCTGCACAAGCTGGCCATCATGAGGGCTGAGCCATTACCAGCAGGAATGTCAGCTCTACCTCAGGAGGACGACAATGATGAGGAGGAAGACGAGGTGCTTCATCCAAGGAGGAGGCAGCCTGACACTATTGCAGCTGCAAGGGCTGCTCGTCAGAGACTCATCGCGCATCGATTCCAGTGAATAACGCAAGATATGCAGAATGGGCCGCCTATTCACCTGGTGATGTGCTGAAGATATCGCGTCCCACCCTCCAAGCCTCCATGTATATAAATGGCAAGACAAGAATATGACAAATTAGAAGATTTTATTGACAACAAAAAACAAAGTGTGATGTAAAGAAGCACTAAAGGATGCCATCATTCACATCAAATAATAATTGAAACCAGAGCTCCTGAAACATTCTCACCCACATCCACGTGCAGCTATTTACATTCGTTCATATTTGAACAAGGACAGCATTTCTGGGCACTATCAGACAATTCTTTAATGGCTCATCCAAGTGCAATCATTTATATGAGCTCATATTCCAGCAACGTCACCATCTCGGGCCACTAGCACACACATCTTTAGCAGCTCTTTCTGAGTGCTTTCCCACCCTTTCCCTTCTCCCCCCTGTTATGTATGCAACCCTGGGCAACCTGCATCATACCGCCACTAGAGAGCTTACCTGTTGGAGTCCCAAGGAAACCCAGCATCCCTTGGGAGCACTGAATATAAGCAGACCTCCCATGCTGTACCAGCACTCTGGAGTTTGAATAAAGGAACTAAGGTCACACTTAATCATTCTCTACAGTACTCAGTTCCATTACTTTATTATGAGCCTAATAATTGACGACGAGATAACGAACAACCACGCAAAAATGCAAAGACCTGTTGGTATCCTGGAGAAATTCACAGAAGGGGACGATTGGGAGGCCTTTGAGGAGAGACTCGACCAATACTTCGTGGCCAACGAGCCGGAAGGGGACGAGAACGTTACCAAACGAAGGACAATCCTCCTTACCGTCTATGGGGCAACATCCTATGGCCTCATAAAGAATCTTCTAGCTCCCATGAAGAATTGTGTACATTAGTCCAGGAGCACCTAAATCCGAAATAAAGCGTTTTGATGGCAAGATATTGATTCTACACATGTCAACGGTCTGAAGGCCAGGAAGTGGCGAGCTACGTTGCCAAACTAAGGTGCCTTGCAGGATATTGCAAATTCAATGGATTCCTTGAGCAATTACTAAGAGACTTTTTCGTGCTTGGCGTTGGCCATGAATTTGTCCTTCGCAAACTATTGACTGTTGAAACACCGAATCTGAGCAAAGCCATAACGATAGCCCAGGCATTTATGTCCACCAGCGATAACACCAAACAAATTTTGCAGCATAAAGAGGATTCAGCTCGTACTGTACACAAAGTAACGTCGTTTTTAGGCAGGAATGCATATGGCAGAACGTATACGCTGGCAGCTGCACGACCTCAAATGACCCAGAGTCCGCCATCAATCGTTAATGCGAGGCAATTAACACCTTGTTGGCGCTGTGATGCTGATCATTGAGCCCATCAATGCCGCTTCAAACACTATGTGTGCAAAGGCTGTGGAACAATGGGGCACTTCCAGAGAATGTGCAGATGAGCTGCAAACCCTGCAAATCACTACATTGCAGAGGAGGATCGATCCATGGCAGATCAGGCTGAATTGGAGTTTTGAACCGAGGACGCAGAAGTGTACGGGATACGCACCTTCATCATGAAATGTCCACCGATCATGCTAAAAGTCGAACTGGACAGAATTCCAGTATCCATGGAACTGGACACGGGTGCGAGTCAGTCTATCATGAGCAAAAAGGCCTTCGACAGGTTGTGGTGCAACAAGGCACACAGGCCCGAGCTTAGCCCCATTCATACCAAGCTAAGAACTTACACTAAAGAGCTGATCCCTGTTATTGGCAGCGCAGCAGTAAAAGTCTCCTATGATGGAGCAGTGCATGAACTCACACTATGGATTGTACCAGGAGATGGCCCCACACTGTTCGGCAGAAGCTGGCTGGGAAAAATCCATTGGAACTGGGACGACATCCAAGCACTCTCGTCCGTCGACGACACCTCCTGTGCCCAGGGTCTGAGCAAGTTCCCGTCATTGCTTGAGGCAGGCATCAGAAGTTTCTCGGGGGCGAAGGTGTAGATCCACTTGGTTCCCGGTACACGACCCATCCATCAAAAGGCACGGGCGATGCCCTCTATGATGCGAGAGAAAGTGGAGATCGAGCTGGACAGGCTGCAGCGAGAAGGCATCATCGCGCCAGTGGAGTTCAACGAGTGGGCCAGTCCGGTTGTTCCGATTCTCAAAGGCGACGGCACGGTCAGAATTTGTGGGGACTACAAAGTAACGATTAACCGTTTTTCGCTACAGGACCAGTACCCGCTACCCAAGGCTGATGACCTATTTGCGACCCTGGCTGGAGGAAAGATATTCACCAAGTTGGACCTGATCTCAGCCTACATGACGCAGGAGCTGACGAAAAGCAGTGACGGGATCGGTCCAAGTCAGCATGGATTTATGAAAGGGAAATCATGCTTGACGAATCTTCTGGAATTTTTTGAGGATGTAACTCGTAGAGTGGACAAGGGAGAACCAGTGGATGTGGTGTATTTGGACTTTCAAAAGGCTTTTGATAAGGTCCCGCACAAGAGATTGGTGTGCAAAATCAAAGCACATGGTATTGGGGGTAATGTACTCACGTGGATAGAGAACTGGTTGGCAGACAGGAAGCAGAGAGTCGGGATAAAAGGGTCCTTTTCAGAATGGCAGGCAGTGACTACTGGAGTGCGGCAGGGCTCATTGCTGGGACCCCAGCTCTTTACAATATACATTAACTATTTAGATGAAGGAATAGAGTGTAATATCTCCAAGTTTGTGGATGACACTAAACTGGGCGGCGGTGTGAGCTGTGAGGAGGACGCTAATAAGCTGCAGGGTGACTTGGACAGGTTAGGTGAGTGGGCAAATGCATGTCAGATGCAGTATAATATGGATAAATGTGAGGTTATACATTTTGGAGCAAAAACACAAAGGCAGAATATTATCTGAATGGCGGCAGATTAGGAAAAAGTGGAGGTGCAATGAGACCTGGGTGTCATGGTTCATCAGCCACTGAAAGTGGGCATGCAGGTACAGCAGGCGGTGAAGAAGGCAAATGGTATGTTGGCCTTCATAGCTCGGGGATTTGAGTATAGGAGCAGGGAGCTCTTACTGCAGTTGTACAGGGCCTTGGTGAGGCCTCACCTGGAATATTGTGTTCAGTTTTGGTCTCCTAATCTGAGGAAGGACGTTCTTGCTATTGAGGGAGTGCAGCGAAGGTTCACCAGACTGATTCCAGGGATGGCAGGACTGTCATATGAGGAGAGACTGGATCAACTGGGCCTTTATTCACTTGAGTTTAGAAGGATGAGAGGGGATCTCATAGAAATGTATACGATTCTGACGGGACTGGACAGGTTAGATGTGGGAAGAATGTTCCCGATGTTGGGGAAGTCCAGAACCAGAGGACATAGTCTTAGGATAAGGGGTAGACCATTTAGGACTGAGATGAGGAAAAACCTCTTCACTCAGAGAGTTGTTAACCTATGGAATTCCCTGCCGCAGAGAGTTGTTGATGCCAGTTCATTGGATATATTCAAGAGGGAGTTAGATATGGCTCTTACGGCTAAGGGGATCAAAGGGTATGGAGAGAAAGCAGGAAAGGGGTACTGAGGGAATGATCAGCCTTGATCTTATTGAATGGCGGTGCAGGCTCGAAGGGCTGAATGGCCTACTCCTGCACATATTTTCTATGTTTCTATGTTTCTTTGAATCTTCGAAAGGCCTCACCTGCATCAATATGCACAAAGGTCTTTTCATCTACAATAGATGGCCGCTTTGGATTCGATCGGCCGCGGCAGTTTTCCAAAGGAACATGGAGAGCCTGCCAAAGTCGGTTCCGTGCACCATGGTTTTCCAGGACAATATACTGGTCACAGGTTGGGACACTATCAAACACTTGAAGAACCTCCCGTGCATCGCCAATGTTAGTTCCCCGTGCAACTGATGGGGCCTCAGACACGATGGCAGCAGTCAGTGCCTGTGTGGCACCAAGCTGGCTCTGCATCAGGGCAGACTGTGACTGCAGCATACCACAGAACTGATTGATGCCACCACGCGTTGATGACATGAGAGTCTGCAGGCTTACCATTGTGTCGGCCTGGTGCTCAATGACTACTGCCATGCTAGCCATAGCTAATGCCATCATGTCTGGGACCCCATGGCCACTTGAAGCATCCAACATCCTTTGATATCTACCAAGGATGGGCTTGATGGGCTGCTGAAACACAAATGCAAAGGTTGCGGCGGACTCCTCCATCCTCACACCTAGTGCATCGATACTCTCGGGCACCCTTGGCAATGCACCCAGCAGATCGCTGTGCATCTGCAATGATTGTCTTGTGAAACACCTTTAATTGAGGCTCATCATCAGAGTGCTGCTGACCATCACTCAGGCACGCACTCACCCTCCGGGGAGTTGGCCCGCTGGTTTCCCCTCCCCCGTGGCATTGCTGTAGGCCGCTTGTTCCTGGAGCATCACCCACCTTCATCTCCCTGACCACGCATTTAGCAAAAAAGCTGCTGGCCCCGCTCTCTGAGGATGCTGGATCCTCTGTCACATCCAGAGTGGTGTCCTTCGCTTCCTCCTGCTTTCCACCATCACCTGCAGTGGAAGGCTGAAGTGAAGGCCTCATGCCATCTGAGACATCATTTGAAAGCAAAAAGCCAGAGAAGAGTGGTTACATGCAGGAGAGGGGGCCAGGACTGGGAAAGGTGTTTGGAAATGCCAGTCTCATGGAAAGGGGTGAAGGATTGTGGTGTCAGTACTGAGTGGCCTGCTAGAGGCTGCAAAGTAACTCAACATACCGTCACTGTCCCCAGGAGTCTCGGCCTGACCCACCACCACACCCTCTTGTGCGTCCATCAGGGCCGAGACCATTCGTCAACACGACTCAGGGGCTGCACCTCAGAGTCCCCTCCTCCAGTCTGCATCTGGTCTGTTCTGATCTGTGCGAGCTTGGCCTGCAAGATTAAAGAGAACGTCAGAGTTAGTGTCCTTCTATCCATCTGTCCGAAGTGCCTTACATAGCTCACAACATGTTAGTGTATGAGAGTCTTTAAACTTCGATGTAACTTCCATAAGCTGCGAGTATGTGGCAATGCTTGAATGAGGGGAGTGAGGACCTACCGGTTACTGTGAGGGTAGTGTTTTCCAGATGCATATGAAGACTGGGGAGGTTACAAGATAAGGGGTGGATTTCCAGGGTGTAGGAAGGTTAACAACGCATGCAGGCCCTTGGAGTGAGTGAGGCTGCAAATGCGAACCTTGTATCTGGCCTCAGCCACGTAGTGCATGGGGTCAGACACATTCACATTGAGGAGAGACTGCACATTGAGCTCAGAGCATGGCATGCTCAGGTTAATGTAAAATATACTCACCCTCAGCAACCAAGTCATGTAGTTCCACTTCTTACGACATTGGGTCATTGTCCTGGGCACAGTGTCATTCGCTGACACAATCTCAGTGTTTTCCTGCCACAGCCTGTGAAATGTCTGGGCCTGTGGCCTCCTTTCAGCCTCCGTCATGAGTAATTCTCGACGCCTCTCCAGGGCATCAAGCAATGCATTGACGGCGGAGTTGGAGAAACGGTGAGAGCGCTGATGAGCTGCTGCACCTGCCACCTTCACCCAATGAGTAAGTGCGTAGGAAGCGTAGATACACACTAGGTGGTGCCGCATCCAATCAACACCTCAATTGAATCCAGGTGGCGGCAGTGTGTCTGTGGCGCAGTTACAAATGACGACTGCTGCCTGGATGTTGCTGCCTCACTTGCCGCCCCATTTGCCGCCTCCAGAGTAGCGTGCAACACCTGATTTAATGCCGCAATTCCCTTTTCCGGCGGCAAAACTGAATTTCATGGTTTGAGGCGACAACTGCCGCCTGGCGTTAAAATCTCCATTCAGACGGTGACACCGCCTCAAAACCAGTGGTGCCGAATTTTGACCCTATAAGATTCTGAGGGGGCTTGAAAGGGTAGATGCAGAGAGGATGTTTCCTTATGTAGGGGAATCTAGACTAGGGAGCATAGTTTCAGAATGTGGGGTCGCCCACTAAAACGGAGATGAGAAGGAATTTTTTCTCTTAGAGTGTCGTGAATCTTTGGAATTCTCCATGCCAGAGAGCTGTGGAGGCTGGGTCATTGAATATATTTAAGGTGGAGATAGACAGATTTTTGAACTATAGAGAAGTCAAGGGATATGGGGAGCGGGCAGGGACGTGGAGATGAGGCCAAGATCAGATCAGCCATGATGTTATTGAATGTCGGAGCAGGCTCGAGGGGCCCAATGGCCTACTCCTGCTCCTATTTCTTATGTTCTTATGTTCTTATGCTGGGCCATGAGGTTACAGATTGTGGTGGAATCCAATTCTGCTGCTGCTGATGGCCCACAGCGCCTCATAGATGTCCATGGATCTATGCAGCATTTTTATAACTTCTGCATCTAGGTCATTGTAGATTACAGTCTAGAAAAGATCCAGCAAGCTGACTTATTTTTCAAAAGAGACTTAATTTGCCTTTTCCCCTGCCTGACAGTGCTAAGGTACAACACAAATGTGGCAGAAATCCTCATTTACATTAAAAATGTAGGCCCTGTTACTTTCTTCATTTTAGTCCTTGTCATATCCCTCTCCCCCCTCACTCCTCAAATCAGGCTTGGATGGATTGCGGGGCACAATAATTGTAGAAAATGCAAGGAAAGCATGTTCTTCATCTCATAACTAGCACTAGACACATGCTGTGCTGCCAACCATTCACAATTGCAAAATGTTGCGCATTGTCTTAACATTGTGCATTCGTGGGCCTTACATGTCTCATTAGACTCAGCTATAACACATGCTTACACTCTGCAATTTGACTGAGTAAATACTTCACATGCACAGTACACCACAGGCTACTAAGGCTTGTAAAAAGGGAACAGCAATAATCATGTGTGATTTTAACCTCCATATTGATTGGACAAATCAAATTGGTCAGGGTAGCCTTGAGGAAGAGTTCATAGAGTGCATAAGGGATGGGTTGCTTGAGCAGTATGTAACGGAACCAAACAGGGAGCAGGCTATCCTAGAACTGGTCCTGTGTAATGAGACAGGATTAATAAACAATCTCCGAGTAAAGGATCTCCTTGGAATGAGTGATCACAGCATGATTGAGTTTCAAATTCAGGTGGAGGGTGAGAAAGTTGGATCTCTATCCAGTGTACTAAGCTTAAATAAAGGAGACTATGAAGGTATGAGGGCAGAGTTGGCAAAGGTAAACTCAGAAAACAGATTGAAGTGTGGGACAGTTGATGAACAGTGGTGTACATTTAAAGAGATATTTCACAACTCTCATGAAAAATATATTCCAGTGAGGAGGAAAAGGTGCAAGAGAAAAGAAAGCCATCCGTGGCTAACTAAAGAAATAAAGGATGGTATCCGATTAAAAACAAGGGCATACAAAGTGGTCAAAACTAGTGGGAGGACAGAAGATTGGGAAGCTTTTAAAAGCCAGCAAAGAATAACAAAAAAATTATTAAGAAAGGGAAGATAGACTATGAAAGTAAACTAGCACAAAATATAAAAACAGATAGTAACAGTTTCTATAGAAACATAGAAACATAGAAAATAGGTGCAGGAGTAGGCCATTCGGCCCTTCGAGCCTTCACCGTCATTCAATAAGATCATGGCTGATCATGCACCTCAGTACCCCTTTCCTGCTTTCCCTCCATACCCCTTGATCCCTTTAGCCATAAGGGCCATATCGAACTCCCTCTTGAATATATCCGATGAACTGACATCAACAACTCTTTGCGGCAGGGAATTCCATAGGTTAACAACTCTCTGAGTGATGAAGTTTCTTCTCATTTCAGTCCTAAATGGCCTACCCTTTATCCTAAGACTGTGTCCCCTAGTTCTGGACTTCCCCATCATCGGGAACATTCTTCCCGCATCTAACCTGTCCAATCCCGTCAGAATCTTATACGTTTCTATGAGATCCCCTCTCATCCTTCTAAACTCCAGTGTATAAAGACCCAGTTGATCCAGTCTCTCCTCATATGTCAGTCCAGCCATCCCTGGAATCAGTCTGGTGAACCTTCGCTGCACTCCCTCAATAGCAAGAATGTCCTTCCTGAGATTAGGAAACCAAAACTGAACACAATATTCCAGGTGAGGCCTCACCAAGGCCCTGTACAATTGCAGTAAGACCTCCCTGCTCGTATACTCAAATCCCCTAGCTATGAAGGCCAACATGCTATTTACCTTCTTCACTGCCTGGTGTACCTGCATGCCAACTTTCAATGACTGATGAACCATGACACCCAGGTCTCGTTGCACCTCGCTTTTCCTAATCTGCCGCCATTCAGATAATATTCTACCTTCGTGTTTTTGCCCCCAAAGTGGATGACCTCACATTTAGCCACATTATACTGCATCTGCCATGCATTTGCCCACTCACCTAACCTGTCCAAGTCACCCTGCAGCCTCTTAGCATCCTCCTCACAGCTCACACTGCCACCCAGTTTCGTGTCATCTGCAAACATGGAGATATTACACTCAATTCCTTCATCCAAACCATTAATGTATATTGTAAAGAGCTGGGCTCCCAGCACTGAGCCCTGCAGCACTCCACTAGTCACTGCTTCCCTTTCCGAAAAGGACCCGTTTATCCCGACTCTCTGCTTTCTGTCTGCCAACCAATTCTCTATTCACGCCAGTATGTTACCCCCAATACCATGTGCTTTGATTTTGTACACCAATGTCTTATGTGGGACCTTGTCAAAGGCATTTTGAAAGTCCAAATATACCACATCCATTGGTTCTCCCTTGTCCACTCTACTAGTTACATCCTCAAAAAATTCCAGAAGATTTGTCAAGTTTGATTTCCCTTTCATAAATCCATGCTGACTTGGACCGATCCTGTCACTGCTTTCCAAATGCGCTGCTATTCCATCCTTAATAATTGATTCCAACATTTTCCCCACTACTGATGTCAGGCTAACTGGTCTATAATTACCCGTTTTCTCTCTCTCTCCTTTTTTAAAAAGTGGTGTTACATTAGCTACCCTCCAGTCCATAGGAACTGATCCAGAGTCGATAGACTGTTGGAAAATGATCACCAATGCATCCACTATTTCTAGGGCCACTTCCTTAAGCACTCTGGGATGCAGACAATAGCCCCAGGGATTTATCAGCCTTCAATCCCCTCAATCTCCCCAACATAATTTCATGCCTAATAAGGATATCCTTCAGTTCCTCCTTCTCACTAGACCCTTGGTCCCCTAGTACTTCCGGAAGGTTATTTGTGTCTTCCTTCATGAAGACAGAACCAAAGTATTGTTCAATTGGTCTGACATTTCTTTGTTCCCCATTATAAATTCAGCTGAGTCTGACTGCAAGGGACATATGTTTGTCTTCACTAATCTTTTTCTCTTCATATATCTATAGAAGCTTTTGCAGTCAGTTTTTATGTTCCCGGCAAGCTGCTTCTCGTACTCTATTTTCCCCCTTTGTCCTCCTCTGCTGAATTCTAAATTTCTCCCAGTCCTCAGGTTTGCTGCTTTTTCTGGCCAATTTATATGCCTCTTCCTTGGATCTAACACTATCCTTAATTTCCCTTGTTAGCCACAATTGAGCCACCTTCCCTGTTTTATTTTTATTCCAGTCAGGGGTGTACAATTGTTGAAGTTCATCCATGTGATCTATAAATGTTTGCCATTGCCTATCCACCGTTAACCCGATAATTTGCCAGTCTATTGGAGCCAATTCACGCCTCATGCCGTCGAAGTTAGCTTTCCTTAAGTTCAGGACCCTAGTTTCTGAATTAACTGTGTCACTCTCCATCTTAATAAGGAATTCTATCATATTATGATCACTCTTCCCCAAGGGTCCTCGCACAACAAGATTGCTAATTAGTCCCTTCTCATTACACATCACCCAGTCTAGGATGGCTAGCTCTCTAGTTGGTTCCTCGACATATAGGTATATAAAAAGAAAAAGAGTGGCTAAAGTAAATGTTGGTCACTTAGAGGCCGAGGCCAGAGAATTAGTAATGGGGAACATGGAGATGGCAGAAACTCTAAACAAGTATTTTGTATCAGTTTTTACGATAGAGGACACTAATAATATTCCAACAGTGGATAGTCAAGGAGCTTTAGCAGGGAAGGAACTTAACACAATCACAATCACTAGGGAAGCGGTGCTCAGTAAGATAATGGGACTAAAGGCAGACAAATCCCCTGGACCTGATGGCTGGCATCCGAGGGTCTGAAGAGAAGTAGCAGCAGGGATTGTGGATGCATTGGTTGTAATTTACTAAAATTCCCTGGATTCTGGGGGGGTCCCAACAGATTGGAAAACGGCAAAGGTAACGCCCTTATTCAAAAAAGGAGGCAGACAAAAAACAGGGAACTATAGACCAGTTAGCCTAACATCTGTGGTAACAGAAAGCAGTAACAGGACATTTGGAAAAGCAAAATTTGGTCAGGCAAAGTCAGCATGGATTTATGAAGGGGAAGTCATGTTTGACCAATTTGCTGGAATTCTTTGAGGATGTAACGAACAGGGTGGATAAAGGGGAACCAGTGGACGTGGTGTATTTGGACTTTCAGAAGGCATTTGACAAGGTGCCACACAAAGGTTACTGCACAAGATAAAAATTCACGGGGTTGGGGGTAATATATTAGCATGGTAAGAAGATTGGCTGACAAACAGAAAAGAGAGAGTCGGGATAAATGGTTCATTCTCTGGTTGGCAATCAGTAACAAGTGGGGTGCTGCAGGGATCAGGGCTGGGACCCCAACTATTTACAATCTATATTAACGACTTGGAAGAGGGGACTGAGTGTAACGTAGCCAAGTTTGCTGATGGTACAAAGATGGGAGGAAGGGTAATGTGTGAGGAGGACATAAAGAGGCTGCAGGAGGACATAGACAGACTAAGTGAGTGGGCAAGAATTTGGCAGATGGAGTATAATGTTGGAAAGTGTGAGGTCATGCACTTTGGCAGAAAAAAATCCAAGAGCAAGTTATTATTTAAATGGAGAAAGAATGCAAAGTGCTGCAGTACAGCGGGACCTGGGGGTCCTTGTGCATGAAACACAAAAGGATAGCATGCAGGTACAGCAAGTGATCAGGAAGGCCAATGGAACCTTGGCCTTTATTGCAAAGGGGGTGGAGTATAAAAGCAGGGAAGTCTTGATAAAGCTGTACATGGTATTGGTGAGGCCACACCAAGAATACTGCGTGCAGTTTTGGTTTCCATATTTACGAAAGGATATACTTGCTGTGGAGGCAGTTCAGAGAAGGTTCACTAGGTTGATCCTAGGGATGAGGGGGTTGATTTCTGAGGAAAGGTTGAGTAGGTTGGGCCTCTACTCATTGGAAGAAGAATGAGAGGTGATCTTATCGAAACATATAAGAATATGAGGGGACTTGACAAGGTGGATGCAGAGAGGCTGTTTCCACTGGTGGGCGGGACTAGAATTAGAGGTATGATCTTAGAATAAGGGGCTGCCCATTTAGAACAGAGATGAGGAGAAATTTATTCTCTCAGAAGGTTGTGAATCTGTATAATTCGCTGCCTCAGAGAGCTGTGGAAGCTGGGACATTAAATAAATGTAAGACAGAAATAGACAGTTTCTTAAACGATAAGTGGATAAGGGGTTATGGGGAGCAGGCAGGGAAGGGGAGCCGAGTCCATGATCAGATCAGCCATGATCTTATTGAATGGCGGAGCAAGCTCGAGGGGTATTATGGCCTACTCCAGCTCCTATATCTTATGTTCTTACGTTCAATTGCAAAGGCTATTTTGTTATAAAAGCTAGATGTTATTTCTTGAATAAAGAGTCAGATCAGATACTGCAAGCTCAACGTAAGGTGTGGCCGTAGTCCTTTATTACAGGTCTCGGAGTGCCTCTCTAGCCTGTGAGGCTTCCTTATATACAGGTGCTCCCAAGGGATTGTGGGATGGTTTGCAGCTCGCCTGCACATACGTCAGAGCAGTCCTATTGTTCCACAGTCCTTGCAAACGTATCCTTTGAAGTGGCATGAATGGAAGAGATGATCACCCCCCCAGAGTGCCAACAAGGTGTTAATGGCCTTGTATTCACCACCCTTGATGGTGGACTCTGAGTCATCTGCGGACGTGCAGCTGCAGGCGTGTAAGTCCTGCCCTGTACATTTCAATTTGAAAACAACGTTACTTTGTTCACAGTACTTGCAGCAGCACTCGTGCTGAGAAATTTGTTTGGTATTGTCACTGGTGGCGATAAATGCCTGGCCTATCTCTATGGCTTTACTCAAGGTTGGGGTCCCTACACTCAAAAGTTTGCGAGGTATTACTTCATGGCCAATGCCAAGTACAAAGAAGTCCCTGAGCATGTGCTCCAAGTGTCCTTCAAATTCGCAATGTCCTGCAAGGCGCCTTAGCTCAGCGAAGTAGCTTACCACTTCCTTGCCTTCAGACCTCTGGTACGTGTAGAACTGATATCTCGCCATCAGAACGCTTTCCTTCGGGTTTAGATGCTCTCGGACCAGTGTGCACAACTCATCGTATGACTTGTCTGTGGATTTCGCTGGAGTGAGCAGATTTTTCATGAGGCCATACATTGGTGTCCTGCAAACGGTAAGGAGGATCAGCCTTCGTTTGGCAGCGTTCGCTTCTCCTTCCAGCTCGTTGGCCACGAAGTATTGGTCGAGTCGCTCCACGAAGGTTTCCCAATCATCTCCCTCCAAAACTTTCTCCAGGATGCCAACGGTTCTCTGCATTATTGCGGTGGGGTTCGTCATTTGTATCTCGTCGCCAGTTGTTATGTCTTGAATAAAGAGTCAGACTAGATACTGCAAGCTCAAAGTAAGGTGTGACCATAGTCCTTTATTACAATTCTCAGAGTGCCTCTCCAGCCTGTGAGGCCTCCTTATATACAGGTGCCCCCAACGGATTGTGGGATCCCTTGGGATTCCAGGGGATAAGCCGTCTGGTGGTTAGACATGGTATTTACAGGTTTACATACATAACACTAGATATTCCTTAATACATTCTCAGACCTGAGTTCAAACTCTCAGGGCTGATGCTATCACATTATTGCCAGTTACAGTTAGAGAGAGGAGTGTCCTGAGTGGAACAATTTTTGATCTATTTGGTACAAGGCACCTGTCATAAGAGGAAAGGTCCTCTGTTTATGTCTCTTTGAGGTAACCAAAATTCCCCCTGTATCTATTTTTATGC
Organism: Pristiophorus japonicus; assembly: GCF_044704955.1. Classification (NCBI taxonomy): domain Eukaryota; kingdom Metazoa; phylum Chordata; class Chondrichthyes; family Pristiophoridae; genus Pristiophorus; species Pristiophorus japonicus. Next base: position 157,107,274 of record NC_091981.1, on the reverse strand, counting down.
ACATTTTGATATCTGCTCAAAAACCATGTCCTTTATTTCTATCTTCATTTATTTTTTCTGGGGTCCTTCTTTCCAGTCTTCCCCCTTCTGATCACCGAGTACTGTCATCTTTCATTTTCTCTCTCTTGGATTAACCCCCTCAATCTCTACTCCGACCCATCATTACTTTTCTGCCTTCTGCCTCTTTTGCCACCATCCCAGGCTTGAATCTTCTTTATTAAGCCCCTAGCTACACTTTGTTCTCTCTTAGCATTCTCCAAATGGTTTCTTAAGGTATCCATTACTGCCTCCTTAAAAGGAGCAACCCCAATTCCTCTCTTGCCAACCTTATCATTCAGCATTTTTGCTGGAGGCTAACCTCACCAATGCAGAAATGGAATCAGGCTCCACATGTACGCTGATGACATTCTGCTCTGCCTCTCCAACACCTCTCTCAATTCTTCGATTGTCTCTGTGTTGTCAGACTACTTATCTGATATCCAGTCTTCGATAAGTCTTAGTTTCCTCCAGCTGAACATTGGGAAGAATGTAACCGTTGACCTAGAAAACCATTTGCACCAGGCTGCAATTTCTGGCTTGAGGCACACCCGATATTGGGGCTGGGGCCTATTTACATTGCTCCAGCGAGCTGCAGCCCCCTGCTGGTCATCCCCAGGCAACGCATTGGTGAAAAGGATTTCAATTTCGGGTGCACTCAGGGAAGTCCTGGGTGAGGAGGGTAAGCAATAGTGAGGAAGGGGGCAACCAGGAGACAGGGGGAAGCGATTGGGGCTGACTAGGAGAGGGGAGGAGGCGATTGGGAGGGAGGGGCTGACCAGGAGAGAGAAGGAGGCGATCGGGAGAGAGGGAGCGACTGGGAGGAGGAGAAAATGATCGGAAGGGAGGGTCTTATCAGGAGAGGGGAGGAGGTGAGCGACTGGGATGGGAGGAAGCAATCGAGAGGGAGAAAACAATCAGGAGGGAGAGAGTGACTAGGAGAGGGAGGGAGTGACCGGGAAGGAAGGAGCAATCAGGAGGGAGGGAGCGATCGGGAGGGAGGGAATGACTGAGAGGGGGAGGGGGGAAGCAATCGAGAGGGAAAAAACGATCAGGAGGGAGGGAACGACTGGGAGAGGGAGGGAGGAAGTGACCGGGAGGGAGGGAGCAATTGGGAGTGAGGGAATGACTGAAGGGGGCGGGGGGAAGCAATCTTGAGGGAGAAAACGATTGGGGGGGAGGGAGCGACTGGGAGCGACCGGGAGGGAGGGAGAAATCAGGAGTGGGGGAAGCAATCAGGAGGGAGGGAGCCGATTGGTTGTCTTTGCCAACTCCAGACTCAACTATTCCAATGCTCTCCTTGCCGGCCTCCCATCCATCACCCCTCCATAAACTCAAGTTCATCCAAAACTCTGCTGTCCGAGTCCTATCTCATACCAAGCCGGCTCATCCATCATGCCTGTGAAGGGTGAGCCGGCTTGGTGTGAGATCGGACTTGGATGTTTTTCTATGTAAAGCCGCTATATAAATGAATGTTGTTGTTTTTGAGGAAATAAAAAAGACAGCTGAGCTTTACAATTTGTATCAAGGATGGAACTGACAATTTGTAAGAAGAGAGTTTCTCTTTATTTTAAGTAGGAAAATAATTTTCTGCTCATTCTTCTAGATGTGCTTTGAGTAACAATGATTCATCAGCATCCCAGTAACCACTGTTAGCTAAGGAGCTTCTTTTCAGCATTACTGAACAAAATCAAGGTCTCCCTGACTCGCAGACAGGAACACAGTGACGTACAGTATTTAACAAGCCCACCTCTGTGATTTCCTCCACGTTCAGGTTGCAAATATTCATATTTTAAATTTCTCATCACATTTAGAAAATTATCATTTGACCAATACACCAGCAGCCTGTTCATGGGGTGGTCGAACGCGAGTCTGCACCGTGGATTCCCCCACATGATAAGTCTCTAATCACAGCAGGATTGTCAGAAGGGGGGTAGTGATTAAATCCAGTAGCGTCCTCACTGTAGTAGAGAAAAATAATCAAAAGGCAAGTTACCCCGTGCCATTCTCATGTACCTCCCAGCAGCTGCCTACAGAATAATATTGACAAGCCAAGGAGCAGATTGCCTGCCCAGTCAGAACAGTTCTGTTGGACTGTAAAGAGGGGTACAGGATAAATGAATTTTTAAAAAATAGGGAAATATATTTTTCAAGTTGCATGCTGTTTCTTGAACAGAGCAAGTCAAGTATATTTCAGTGTGTGATACAGTTTTATGCACTGCACAACAATTTCTCTCTGTGCTCTTTCCTCTTTATACATTAGTCATTCTGTTCAAATGTTGCTGAAAATGTAACATTTAAAATTAATTTCTACTGTATGTTTAACTTTGTTTTTTACTGTGATATATTCACAGAGCACAGTACACACAGCTCCTAACATGTCAGGCAGCTCTCTTGGAAGCCTCTGGAATCTGCCTGGCTCTGTTTATTATTAACTATGCAGTTGCAGTACACAATACTTCCACATCCACAGTGTGGAGCTACAAACATTACAAGCTTACAGACATTACACTTCTCACTCCTTAATGAAGAAGTTATTATAACAAACATCATACATAACTTCATGTTTATAAGTAACACAGGATATAAACTTTTTTTTCCATATTTACAAATTTAATTTTACCACTTGTTTTCTGTTTCGAAGAGGATACCTTCACTCTCGAACACAACCTTCCAAACATGGTGTTGAATCTAAACTCGTTCGAGGCTCATCTGAGGAACGTTTTCCTCCACGGAATTTCCTTGATTTTCATTTGAACTCACTCTAACTTCAGTCTCTTTGTTTTCCTGACTCGGACTTAGACTTTCATCCTGATTCTCTCCTGGATTTGTTTCCAGTACATTGGATTTAGGATTTGCTACTGGTGTATCAAAACTATCTGATGAGTCAGATATAATTGAATCATTCCCACCTTCAACTCCTTCCATGTCTGTAGGTAAAATATGATCAATATGAACAAACCTAACCTGTCCATTATCAAACATCTTTATCAAATATGTGCGAGGACCACATATCTTCACCACTCTTCCTGGTAACCACTTAACCATTTATGGTGATGGTTCTTCACTCCACCTTCTGGTTTAATTTCATACTTCTCTCTTTATATTCTACCTCTATCATGATTCTCTTTCTGTCTTAATTGTGTCTCTTCTACGGACTGTGCCAAATTTGGTTTTAACAATGAGAATCTGGTTCATGGCGGTTGTTTGAGAAACAACTCTGCTGGTGTTCTATCTGTAATTGTATAAGGAGTATTTTGATATGTAATCAAAAAATTAGCCAACTTGTGATCCAATGACAACTGTCGTTTCCTTGGATTTGGATCTAACATTTGTTTGATGAGGTCACGTTTTACAATTTGTACAGTGCGCTCTGCTGCACCATTTGAAGCAGGATGGTATGGTGGAACCTTGGTATGTTTCACACCATTTTTGCTCGTGAATTGTGCAAATTCTTCTGAACGAATTTGTGGTCCATTATCCAAAACAATTTCTTCAGGGAGGCCAAATGAAGAAAATAATTTTCGTAAAATGTCCAATGTTTTACTTGTTGTTATTTTCCATATTGGAAACACCTCAACCCACTTTGAATGGCTATGAATCACAATGAACAATTGTTGTCCTTCTAACACAGCAAAATCAATATGTAGCCTTTGCCACACCCTGGGAGGCCATGGCTGTAATGGTACTGGTGGTGGTTGCTTGCTTACCGATTGATATGTCGTACACTGACTCACGATGTACTCTATATCTTTATCAATACCTGGCCACCATAAATAACTGCGTGCAAAACTCTTGGCAAGCACATTCCCAGGTGCTATTCATGGAGGTCTCCTAATAATTTGGACCTGAATTTATTTGGTATAAACACTCTTGCACCCCACATGATACAATCTTTATCTACTGATAATTCATTCCTACGAATGAAGAATGGGTGTGTATCTTTGTCTGTTACCTGCTTTGGCCATCCATTTGCAATATACTCATACACCTTTGACATCACTGGGTCACGTTTGGTTGCTCTACCAATCTCTTCAGCTGTGACTGGCAGTTCATCAATGTATGAAAAATAAAACACTTCTTCCCTATCGGGTGTAACTTGTGCTGGGGAAGGCAATCTAGACATTGCATCAGCATTACTGTGATCAGCTGATCATCTGTATTCAATATCATATGTATATGCTGACAAAATCAAAGCCCATCTCTGCATTCGGGCTGCAGCTAATGTTGGAACTGGGGACTTTGGATGGACGATTGCTGTTAGGGGGTTATGATCCGTAACGATGGTAAACTTACGACAATACAAGTATTTGTGAAACTTATTGACTCCAAAAATTAATGCCAAAGCTTCCCTTTCAATTTGCGCGTAATTACTCTCACTGGCACTGAGAAGGAAAAGCAATTGGTCTCTCCTCCCCACTACGTGATACATGAGAGATCACTGCCCCAACTCCATATAGAGTGGCATCACATGCTAGCTTAATCTCCTTAGATATGTCACAGTGAACTAACATGTTGCTCTCTACCAATTTGCTTTTACACTTTTGTATCGCATTCTTTTAATCACTTCCAATGGACCTGTTTTTTCAAAAGTTCATTCAGTGGATGTAATACTGTAGCCAAATTTGGTAGGAACTTCCCATAATAGTTCAAAAGACCCAAGAATGAACGAAGTTCAGTGACATTCCTGGGAGTGGGTGCATTTCTAATTGCATACAATTTTTCCATGGTTGGATGTAAACCATCTTTGTCTACTCTGTACCCTAAGTACTCCACTGAGTTTTGAAATAACTCACACTTACGAGCAGACACTCGTATTCTGTGCTTCTCTAGCCATTTGAGGACTGCATTCAATATGTTATTATGAATTTGCCTATTTGGTGCTGAAATTAGTATGTCATCCAAATAACATACTACCCCTTCAATACCTTGCAAAATCTGGTTCATCACCCCTTGGAATATGGCAGGGGTGGAAGACACTCCAAATGGGAGCCTATTAAATTGACATAGGCCTAGATGAGTATTTATAGCCAAACATGACTTGGACTCTTCATCTAGTTCAAGCTGTAAGTAGGCATTCGTAAGATCCAGTTTTGAGAAGATCTGACCACTTGTCAGTGTTGTGAACAAATCTTCTATATTCGGCAACGTATTGGGGACAATACCCTCTCGAACCTGGTTTATGGTTACTTGATAATCATCACACAATCTTACCTTACCATCGGACTTAGTTACAACAACAATGGGTGCAGCCCAATTACATCGATCTATCTTACAAATAATGTTCTCAGTCTCTAGTCTTTTGAGTTCTTGCTCAACTTTCTCCTTGAGTGCATATGGTATGGAACGTGGCTTGTAGTAAACCGATCTAGCATTCTTCTGTACCCTGACACTCGTCTTGAAGCCTTGGATCGGACTGCCCTATTCACAGAACACCTTCAGATACTTCTTGATAATCTCATCCGTTGATGAAAATCTCGCTTCCACACAGAAAATCTTACTCCAATCCATTTTTAGTGAGTTCAACCAATTTCTTCCTCGTAAGGCGGACTTGTCTCCCTTCACTACTATTAGAAGCAAGTTTTGAAATTGATCTTTATATTTCACCGGTACAGTGATACGACCTACCACAGGAATTTTCTCTCCCGAGTAACCTCGCAGCTCTAGCTTGGATTTCTCCAGTTGAAAATCACGCAATTTATCGCGGTTTAGTGACTCCGATACTGCACTCACAGATGCACCTGTGTCAATTTCCATTGGTATCTTGAATCCCGCAACATCTATGTGGATTTTGATGCTTTCCGAATCGATGTCCGTTAACCTCGTGCTCCTGGTAACTCCAACATCTCCTCGTCCTGTTGTTGTTCTTCCATGCTATGTAGTCTCTTGGGATTTCTACTCATAGCTTTGAACGCTGGACTCATCGCTTTAAAAGCTGGTTTACACTTCAGTCGGCATGCCTTCGCAAGTTGCCCAGTTTTTCTGCAGAAGAAATACTCTGCCTTCACGAATGGACAACTTTGAGCAACGTGTTGTCCCAGGCACCTATGGCACGACTTCAACGCTCTGTTAGAATTTCCAGTTTCTGAGACTTTGGGCCCCCACCGTCTTTTACTTTGAACCTGCAGGTGATTTACCTCAGTTGACTGACGACCGTAATTATTATTTAATTCTCGGGAATATTGTTCGGCCATGCCCATTGACCTCGCTGTCTGACAAGCAATCTCAAAATTTAAGTCATCCATCGTCAATAACTTCCTTCTGATCGCATCATTTTTCACCCCATAAACAAAATGATCCCGTAATGCTCGGTTTTGAAAGTTTCCAAAATTACAGTGCATCGATAGCTTTTTTAATCCTACGATGTAATCACTGTTACTTTCATTAGACTTTTGATTCCGAATCCCAAAACGATAGCTTTCAGCAATTTCTAACGGTTTGGGGTTATAGTGCTGCTCCAGCTTCATTAAAATCTCTTTAAGCGTTGTGTCCTTTGGCTCGTCAGGCACAAGCAGATTTACAAGGGTTTCGTACAATGCCAGACCCGCCTCCGATAAGAAGATCGCTTTCTTCCATTGCAACACCGCCTGGTTCTGGACTGCATTGTCTGGAACTTCGATTATGTTATTTGCAGTGAAATACATTTCTAGCTAATCCACATACGCTTTAAAACGTTCCCGGTCGTGTCTATATTCCCCCAAATGTCCGATTATGCCTGTCATTTTAATCTCTAGCTGTTCACACCGTGTGCTGTATTTTACCTCGGATTTTGTAGCTTTTTTCCAAAGATAGAAACTTCCAAAGTCTCTCTGTCGGCTGGCTGAATCCTTCACCAACAAAATTTAAGCTTTAAATCATCCGAAAAATCCCATCTCGCCACCAAATGTGATATACTCACAGATCACAGCACACACAGCTCCTAACATGGCAGGCAGCTCTGTCGGAAGCCTCCAGAATCTGCCTGGTTCTGTTTATTATTAACTCTGCAATTGCAGTACACAATATGTCCACATCCACAGTGTGGCGCTACAAACATTACAAGCTTACAGACATTGGAAGTTTTACACAAATTTATCAAAGGCCATTGCAACACATACATGAATTTGAATATCTTCAGCACACAACAATGTGCCTTCTTCAGCATTCATCAGATTCCTGCTCAAATTGAGCAGGAGGAGGGAGAGCCAGAGAAAGTTATGGGCCTACTATCAGGGAAACAGATAATTACATTCAGGTCACATTACTGGATCATTTTGAAGGTACAATTCTTTCTCATGACAGCACCTCAGTGGTAGTACTCTTACCTCTGAGTCAGGAATGTTGTGAGTTCAAGTCCCAGCCCAGAGACTTGAGCACAAAATCTAGGCTGATGCTCCAGTGCAGTACTAAGGGAGTGCAGCACTGTTGGATGTGCTGCCTTTCGGATGAGACGTTAAACCGAAGCCCCATCTGTTATCTCAGGTGGACATAAAAGATCCTATGGCACTATTTTGAAAAAGTGTAGGGGAATGCACCCCGGTGTCCTGGCTAATATTTATCCCTCAAACAACACCTAAAACAGATTATCCCACTATTATCTCATTGCTGTTTGTGGGAGCTTGCTGTATGCAAATTGGCTGCTGCATTTCCTACATTACAACAGTGACTTCACTTCAAAAGTACTTTGGTATATACTGAGGTTGTGAAAGTCACTACATAAAAGCAAATCCTTCCTTTATGACCTTGTTGCTAGAATTATATGAAGGAATTCTGAAAAGCCATGCAGTTTGGAGCCAATCTCTGTCTGTAGCTTTCAAGATCGCTGTTCTTTCCTCTTTCTATGCTGCAGCTTCCAACTGGTGACATCTCACCTATTACCCAGATTGGATTGCTCCAGCAAAGAGCTGGCTCAGACATGATGGGTCAAATGGTCTCTTTCTGTGCTGTAAACTGAATGGTTTTGTGGTTTTCTTGATTTCTAAATCTGTTAGTTAGGTAACAGCTGCTTCAGTGCAAAGGGTGAGCCAATATATTAATACAAAAGCAAAATACAACGGATGCTGGAAATCTGAAATGAAAACAAAAAATGCTGGAAATACTCAGCAGGTCAGGCAGCACGTGTGGAGAGAGAAACAGAGTTAATGTTTCAAGTTGATGATCTTTCGTCAGAACTGGCCAATTTATTAACTTCCCTATAACCACCTAGTGAGAGGACTGGGCAGAAATAGCCAGTCAATCAGGAGTTTTATGCTTTTGTAAATTTCCCTAGTGTCCTTCAAACAATTGGTTGTATGTATGTTTGTTAAATTAAACCATCTTCCAGAATTAGAAATAGTTTCATTCAGTTAATATGCAGTTAACTGTGCAATGCCAATTGCAGAGTTACCATCCTAGTTGCCAAACCAGCAGGATTATGTAATGCCTCGTGTATTTTAAGACAAGCAGATAAATTTGAGAATGAAGAAATCACTGGAGCCTGTCTGATAAATAATTCTCTGAAAGGGGTTATTTTGTAATGGTGGCTAAAAAATTCCCTGTTTTGCCTTGTTTCCTCTCTGTAATAGAGAAACAAATCAGAAGGCACCTCTTCCAATAGATTCCATTGCTTTCTAACTTTTCAAAAATCATTTTTGCTGTTGATTTAACACAGTAATGCCTCTCTGTGACAGGCGTCAGCATTCCTAATTCCTGACTTCTGCTTGTTCTCCTCCTCAGCCTTTTTTGATTCTGTCCCACTTAGGGGATCATTTATCTTCTAATTTCCAATTCGAATGAAAGGTATACACCCAAAAGTATTAACCTGTTTTAACTGTTTACAGTTGCTGTGTACTTCAGCATTTTCCATTTTATGCCCCATTTGTATATTGGGAACAGTGAATGCAGGCTTTGATTTTATAAATTAGCATTCCCAATGCAGATCTGCTGCAACCAGAGCACATATTTGGAATTTGGGTGCAGAACTTTAGCACGGCCTGCAGGATTTTCCATCTATCAAAATAAATGGACAGAAAATATTTTGGGACACGCTGACCTCCTCTTCTCATTCCTCAATATATGTTTTCAGGCAAAACTCTGCTAGGCACGCTATCAGTCAGCCCTACCCATAGGCCCAGATTGTTCGGGAGGTCAGCAGGCACAATTGGTGATCGGTCGGGTGGGAAAGTGTTTTTTTCCCCCCAGCGGGTCGGGACCCAGCTGTGAACCCGCAAATCTGTGCACACAGATCTGTCCAAGAGTGCAAAGTGTTGAAAATAAAGGTTTCAATGTTTGACAACACATTAACAGAAACTTTACATGAACATTGCATAAAAGACCCAAGTGCCTACCCTTGTGTGTTGTTAGTTGGTATGATTGCACTAGGATGAGGGTAAGGAGTGGCTAGTGAGATGGGGATGGAATAATGTAGAAAGAGAGGGATGGTTGGAGGTCCAAGGTGGTGAGTAAGGATGTAAGGTGGGGAAGGCAGAGTGATGGGGATGTGATGAGAAACACAGCAGGAGGAGGTTGAGTGTGGCTCTGTACTAATGTTTTGTGATCTACTGATTTTTCTCCAAAAGGCTGTGGTGCTCGGTCCATTGAAATGATCAAGACTGAGGTCGCTGAGATCATTATTAGGTAATGATATCAAGAGATATGGATCAAAGGTAGGTAAATGGAATTGAAGTACATATCAACCATGATCCCATTGAATGGCAGAACAGGCTCGAGAGGCTGAATGGCCTATTCTTGTAACTGTGTTCATATGTAACATGTACTCATTGAAAGCAGCGGAAAAGAGACAAGTTTCATTCCCTTAGTGAGCACAAAGTCTCCTGTAAATTAGTGATTAAAATATATCTGTACAAAGTGACTGTGCAACATTATCCACTAGGTAAATATGACACAATCAACACTTCTGAAATGATTCAGTAATTTGATGGAAGATGATTGATAGAAGATAGCTCATTATTACTAAAATGAAATGTAAAATCTGCCTTGGGTAAGAAGCCTCATACCAGCTAAAAGAAATATGGAGAAAAATATCAATATTCGGGGGGTGTTAGAAAGCTGTGTGTTGCCAATAATGATATATCAATCTGAATCTTGGAATTCCCCCAAGGGAAAGAAAGGATATTGAGTACCTTCACCATTATTGACAAGACGAATGACTGCGAAGCGTCTTAAGCAGCAAGTCACAAAGAAAGCTAATTGTACTGCAGTCTCTCTTAACAATGATTCACTGCCATAGAATAAAGTACTTTAGTCATTCAGTGGTAGTAACATCAGCAAACCAGGGCAAAATATAAAACCTGATGAATTTCTTTATATGCATTTCAGAAATGTAGAAACTAAGAAATACATAACAATATATAGTAGTTTCCATTGTCAGTCATCCAATTTGCAGGTCCCAGTTTCAGCCCAGTCTGGCAGAAAATGAACTATTAACATGGTAGTTATGGAAACTGAAGGGAAGCACTCCTCAGACATTGTTAGCACCTCAGAATTGCGCTGATTGATTTTATAGCCCGGCAGTTTACTATAGCCATCTATCAGCTTAAGCAATTGCCATGCTGATGAGTCAGCACAAACTGACTGTTTGGGGACATTATCGGACCACATCCCATCAAAGCTGCAGGGAGCTCAGATCTTACTGTGCCAGCACATCAGGCATTAACACAAAGAAGGAAAGCAGACTGTAGGCAGAGCTCTCTTGCTGCCCAACTGAAGACAAAGCAATTAAAGATCATCCGTTTATTATAAACTGATGCCAGCAGATTGAAAAAATCTGCACCCAGTTGGAGATTGATTTTCTCCAACATTAATGAGCTGTTCCCCTTCTCCTCCCTCTCTACTCCTCTCTTCTTCTCTTCAGAAGTAGCTGGGTAACAGAGTGAGAGGAGGAGGAAGAAAAAAATTATGCCACAACACTGGAGAGACAATACGCCTATTGGAGGCCTTAGTGCAGGAAGTCAACTCGAGAAGAGAGGTGCTGTTACCACAGAGGGCCAAGAGGCCCTTCAGGCAAATATGTAAAGTCCATTGGGAGCAGGTAGTCACTGTGGTGAATGCCAGCAATTTAGCCCCGAGGACCTGGATGTAGTGCAGAAGGAAGTTTAATCACCTCACATGAGCGGCAAAGGTCAGTGAATTCATCCTAGAATGCCACATCCCACCATCTGTTTCAGCTTTAGCTCAGTGGGTAACACTCTTGCCACTGAGTCAAAAGGTCATGGGTTCAAATCCCACTCCCAGATCTTGAGCATAAAAATCTCGGCTAACACTCCAGTACAGTGCTGAGGGAGTGCTGCACTGTCGGAGGTGCTGTCCTTCAGATGCGATGTTAAACCGAGGCCCTGTCTGCCCTCTCAGGTACACGTAAAAGATCCCATGGCACTATTTTGAAGAAGAGCAGGGTAGTTATTCCGGTGTCCTGGCTAATATTTATCCCTCAACTAACATAACAAAAACTGATTATCTGGTCATTGTCGAATTGCTGTGCGCAAATTGGCTGCCGCATTTTCCACATTACAACAGTGACTACACTCCAAAAGTACTTAATTGGTTGTAAAGCGCATTGAGATGTCTGGTGGTCGTGAAAGGTGTTATATAAATGCAAGTCTTCCTTTTTTCTTTCATCTGCACCACTGGCCTCATACACTGTTCAATGCACCACACCCTCATCACTCACCTACCAACAATCTATGCCAAACACAACTCATACCTCACATTTATTAGATTCACCTCACCCTTACACAAATGCCACTGATGCAAGCCTCATGCCCACATCCCACAGCTGGTCCAAGAAGAAGAGGGAGAGGAGAGTGATGACGAAGACGAAACATCAAACTTTATCTGACAGTCGCAGCCACCAGCTCAGATATTAGCACTGCATGGACTTTAGAGAGTAGCTTAGAGGCAGGATCTGCACGTGGTGAGTCACTGGTCATGATTGGGCTGTGGCCAGGGCAGTGTGAAAGGGTAGCGCAGGTGCCAGCTCCTTAGAAGGCAAGGTTGCAACAAGTTCTGCTGCAGAGCACTCAGATGATGGCTTCAATGGGGTGGCTTACAGAAGAACGCTGGTGGGTATACACAACAAGATGTTTGGTGCATTGGTTGGCCTGCCAGAAAACCTGATTGCAATGTCAAGCAGCATGGAGGAGTCCGGCACCAATCTTAAAAAGTGCTATGTGCAGAACTTGGAGTTCACGATTTCCAGCATGGATGTGATGGCCAACTCCATCAGCATACTTGCAAAACCATCCATGATGCAGAATCTGATGGCTGATGCCTCAACTTCCATTGTAGCACAAGCAGAAGCAACCCAACATCTGAGTGTTGCAGTGGAAGCTCAGGCTTCCGTCATGCAAGCTCAGACTGCTCCAATACAGGCTATGCTTGCTGCCAAGCAAGCTCAAACTACTGCCATCATGGCTGGGTGGAAAGGGCTTGCAGGGTGTCGCAGCAGTCCAGCAATTTGTCATCCAACAATGGCTATGAATAGTGAGGTGCTACCCCGCAGGAGTAGCAGTGAATTCGTGTAGCAAGAACTTGCTGTCCTCTCTCAGGATGCTAGCATTCATCCCCTACCACTGCCATTCCACCAGTGCCTTTGTTGTTGCCTGTCAGCCAGCCAGTCTGGACTGCTACTACTCATGCCAAGGTGGGGCAGTCCACGACCAGGCCAACTAGGCCCAGAGCTACTCGAGGTCATTCTGCAAAGCCATCTCCAGTCTCCCCCACTGAATGTCCGCAGCCTTCCACCAGCCATGCTGCAGCCACTGGGGTAACACTTCATGGGAGCACTAGGACTGGCAAAGGCACACTGAATACAGGCACTAAGGAATGCATAAGGTGATTGGTTGACTTTGTAATATTGGATGGATTGATGTATAAAGTTGGATTGGAATATTTCTTTCGTGTTAGCTTTATTTCAGCATTTTGGCCAAAAGATCACTGTGATGATCAGTAACAGAGGGAAGGCATGGAAAGGGACTGTTGGTGAATGTGGAATTGGAGTTGCGTTCACTGGTACTGCAGTTGGATGAGTCGATCACGGACAACCCGGGCAGAAAGGGGCTCTCTGGGTTGCCTCCTTCCTTCAGCTTCCTCTTCTTCCGCTTCTTCCTCTTCCTCCTCCTCCTCTTCCTTCTGCTCCTCCTCCTCAACTGGTCACCGCATGTGGATTGGCAAGGGCTGTGCCCTCATGATGGCAAGGTTGTGGAGCATGCAGCAGACCAGGATGAATCTTGAGATGTGCTCTAGCGAGTACTGCAGAGTTGCTCCAGAGCGGTCAAGGCAGTGGAAGCATTGTTTAAGCATGTCAATGATCTGCTCCATCAGATTCCATGGCCCTGAAATTCCGGCCTCCCCGGATCCGTACGGAGTGTGTACAGACCCAGGAAGGCATCGGAAAAGCCGGTTTTCGGCGCACAATGCTATTTGCCCATCTATTTCCCTGCAAATGTCCTTAAAACTCTTGGGCCTGGTAAAAGCAGGCACATAGCCTACTTTTACCAGCGTAAGAGTTTAAAAACATATCAAAAACATATAAAAATAAAATTTAAAAATACATATTTATGTTAAAAACCCTGCCCAATCAGATAATTGTATTTTGAACCATAATTAAAACTTTTGTAAAAAAAATCATAAATTTTTTTTTCAAAAACATTTCTATCAACTTTAATTTCTATAATGTATTTATGTAAGATGTTTTTTTAATGTTTTATGTAGTGTTTCGGTGTTTGGGGGTGTTTCTCATTCACACTAATAGGAGTTTCGGACTTACAAAACTCCTATTACTATGAATGAGAAAATATGTTACAGTGATTGGGTGCCCAGGCCCATGTGACTCCTACGGATGCCCCAACGTGAACGCTCTCCGTTGGGCAAGAAGAGGAGGCCTTAGGACCGCGATCTCTGGTGAGCGTTCGACCTTTCGGTAAGTGCGCATCTTTTGTCCTATTTTTAGTCAAATGCCCACGGGAAGAAGAAACTGGGATTTCTGCACCCATGGAGCATCATAGCTTTCATTATATAAATGCCACCCACGTGTGCGTGTGTTGCACAGCAAAGTCATGAGGCAGCTGGTCAGCGGATAGCCCTTGTCTGCCTAGGTGGCTCAAAGACTGAGGCAACAGTGGAGTGGCGCAGAATGAAAGCATCATGACTGTTGCCAGGATACTAGGCATTCACCATCATGATGTGCTGAGCATGGTCGCACAACAACTGCACATTCAATTAGTGGTAACCCTTGAGGTTACGATACATCTCAGCATTTAGGTGTGGCACCCATAAAGGGACATGTATGCAGTCGATGGTGCCTTGCACCATGGGGAAGCCTGCTACCTAGCAAAGCTGCATGCATGCTCCGCCTGCTTCTCTCTGTTCAGAGTACGCCGCCGACCTATGAGAAAAGTACATACTTACCTTGTGCGAGGCCCAGAACAGAGACTTGCTCTTCAGTGTTGCAACATTGTGCGCAGTGTATTACATCAGGAAAGCCAGGAGCGCAGCGTAGAGCCTATACATGAAGGAAGACACATCCACAAAAGCTGTCAAAACTAAGTCACAACAAACTTCTAAAAACTTTTAATTAATGGAGTGAGTCCTGATAACAACTGGAAGCTACTGCACAAATTTAAAAAATAATCGGCAAATTAAAATAATAACATTCGTGTAGCTCTGCGGCGATGAAGCTACATCAATCTCGGTTAAAACGCTTTTTACCGAAATCAAGAGCCCCCAACCACCCTAGCTCCGGAGTTAAGAGAGATGTGACATTTTTAGATGAGTGCTGATCCCTTTAACTATTGCTGCTGGGGGATCCTTGCTGCTGCTCAACACATGTTCAGCTGTGCAAGGTTACGGCAGGCCGTTAGCTCATGGGAATATAGGAATAGGAGTAGACCATTCAACCCCTCGAGCCTGTTCCGCCATTCATTCAGATCATGGCTGATCTGCGATCTAACTACACATACCCACCTTTTCCCCATATCCTTTAATACCTGTGGTTAAGAAAATCTATCAATCTCAAAATTAAAATTAACAATTGATCGAGCATCAATTGCCATTTGCGGAAGAGAGTTCCAAACTTCTACCACGCTTTGGCCGGAATCTCCCCAGTCCTACGAGTGCCTCACCATGGCCACATTTACTTCACTTGACACTGTACACCCTGACTGCCACATGATGTGCCAGGTTGGCACCACCCCACACCAGCTCCATCAAGCATCCCTGCAATGTCCAACCCATTCCTTTCACACTCATCACTGTTGTGGGGGGTACCCTTATGTCTCACCATTTACTACAACTCCCTAAGCCACTTCCAAAGATATCCACAAATCTGTCCGAGAATACAAAGTGCTGAAAATAAAGATTTCAATGTTTGACAACACATCAACATTAACTATACATGAACATTGGCTAAAGGACCCAAGTGCCTACCCTTGTGTGTTGTTAGTTGCTATGATTGGATAAGGATGAGACCGAGTGTGAGGGATGGCTAGTGAGATGGGGAACTGATAATGTAAATAGAGATGGAGGGATGGATGGAGGTGTAAGGTAAGTTGGTGTGAGTAAGGATGTGCAGGGATAGAGTAGGGAAGGCAGAGTGATGGGGATGTGATGAGTGGCACAGCAGGATGTGTGGCTTTGCAGTAACATTTCGTGATCTACTGAGATCATTGAAAGGTTTGCACCACTGCAACCAGGCTGTGTGGTGTCCTGGTCCTCCTAATGACATCGCTTCTTGTGTCCTCCTGTGCAATGTGCAACCAGGCTATGTGGTGTCCTGGGGAGATCCTTTCCGCTCATGGAAAGGGAAGAGAATCACCCTGCGTGCTATGACTCCCTCTATAAGCATCTGGAGGGAGTCATGGGAGAGTCTGGGTGCAACTGTGCACCTCTGTGCAGTGCTTGTTAGTGTTTGCAGCATCTCAATGCTGCAGAACACTGACAGAAGAACTATCAAAACCATTGTGGGCACTTTAACGAAACTGGCTGATGACGCATCATCAAATGAAATCATCAGATTGGTTTCCTCTTAATTGGTTAGAAAGCTCGCAGGGCGGGCTTAACAAGCCCAATCAACGGAAGATTCGGGAGAGAGAGCGGGCTCGAGTCGGGAGCCGGCTTTCCACATGCCACCAACCCCGGGGCAATGTGTGGAGAAATTACGGCCTTTGTGTGTAGAAATGTTTGCTAATTTCACTCCTGAAAGGTCTGGCTCTAAACTTTAGACTATGCCCCCTATTCCTAGACTCCCCAACAAGCGGAAATAGTTACTCGCTATCTACCCTATCTGTTTCCCGTGAAAACCTCAATCAAATCACTCCGTAACTTTCTAAATTCCAGGGAATACAACCCTAATTTCTGTACTCTCTCCTCGTAGTTTAACCTTTGGATTCCGGGCATCACTCTGGTAAACCTACTCTGCACTCCCTCCATTTAGAAAGTGCTTGGCTCTATCTTTTATAGGTCCAAAGTGGATAACATCACATTTGCCTACATTGAAATCCATTTGCCACAGTTTTTTCCAATTCACTTAATCTATCAATATCCCTTTGTAATTTTATGCTTACATTTACATTGCCAATAATGCCACCTATCTTTGACATCGGCAAATTTGTATATGTGGCTTTCTTTGCCATCATCTAAGTCAATAATAAATATTGTGAATAGTTGAGGCCCCACACAGTTCCCTGTGGGACACTTCCATTCACATCCTGTGAATTAGAGTAACTTCCCATTATCCCTACTCTCTGTCTCCTGCCACTCAGCCAATTTCCTAACCAGGTCAATAATTTGCCTTCAATTCCATGGGCTTCAACCTTAGTTAACAGTCTCTTATGTAGGACTTTATCAAATGCCTTCTGGGGTGATGAGTGAACAGGACTTGGTGCGAGTTAGATTACGGGCAGCAGAGTTTTGGATGAACTTAAGTTTCCAGAGGGTGCAAGGTGGAAGGCCGGCCAGTATAGCATTGGAATAGTGACGTCTAGAGGTCACAAAGACATGAATGAGGGCTTCAGCAGCAGATGAGCTGAGGCAGGGGCAGTTTTTGGCGATGCTACGGAGGTGGAAGTAAGTGGTCTTGGTGATGCTGAGGATGTGGGGTTGGAAGATCAGCGCAGGGTCAGGACTCCAAGGTTCCGAACTGTCTGGTTCAGCCTCAGACAGTGGCCAGGGAGAGGCATGGAGTCGTGGCTAGAAAACGGAGTTTGTGCCAAAGACAATGGCTTCGATCTTCCCAATATTTAATTGGAGGAAATTTCTATTCATCCAATACTGGATGTCAGACAAACAGCATGGCACATCAGAGGCAGTGGCGAGGTCAAGAGAGATGATGGTGATGTTGCACTGGTTGTCGTCAGTTTACATGTGGAAGCTAAATTTGTGTTTTCCAATGATGGGGCCGAGGGGCAGCATGTAGTTGAGAAATAGGAGGGGGCCAAGGATAGCTCCATGGGGGAATCCAGAGATACTGGTGCTGGAACAGAAAGAGCAGCCATTGCATGAGATTCTCTGGTTATGACTGGATAGATGGAAATTGGAACCAGACAAGGGCAGTCCCAGCCAGCAGGAGAATGGAGGAGAGGCGTAAGAGGAGGAAGGTGTGGTCAACCATGTCACAGGCTGAGAATGATGAGGAAGGATAGTTTACCATGGTCACATTCACAAAGGATGTTATTTGTGACTTTGATCCAAACTTTACTATTCTCCTTAATGTACATTAAATCGCTAATGATGCTCCCCTGAGAAATTTTTAAACATAGGTTGAAGCTTAAAAACTTAAATTAAAGCAAGAAAGAGCTTGCATTTATATTATACCTTTCACATCTTCATGATGTCCTGAAGTGCTTTACAACCAATGGATTATTTTTGACGTAGTCACTGTCGTTTAAAAGCAAAGGCCGTAGATAAGTTGTGGGCAGTAATGAGATGAACGACCATCGAATCTGTTATATTGGTGTTGATTGAGGGATGAATGCTTCACTTGCTTCTAAAAGGTCTCTTGTAAAAAGCAGTTCACTGATTACACCGCCATGAAGTCAAACTACTTCAGTTTCTCTGCTGGATATAGAGTGACGATAAGGACTCAGGCAACTACATGTGAACTCCCAAAGAGATACTTCTGGCAACAGAGCTCTCCATCAAATTACTAAAACCAATTGTTGACCCTGCCCCTTCTCACAGTCCTGAGGCTGGTTTTGAAGAAAAATTGCCGGTCACCTCACTTCTGCCTACTTCCCGCGTGGACGATGATGGTTGCCATATTGGGCAGGTCGACAACGCTGCCTTTTTCTGTGCTCGTCTCAAGTATTTTAATTACCAGGAGCGCAACATCAATCGGCGTGTAGAGCATCGCCAATTTGCGCACGCACAGCGATTTTGGACGTTGCTGCTCCTCTTACCATCTTCTCCAAAGCTTGCACATGTGTACAACCATTGACAGCACGTAGAGCCAGGCGAAAAGGGTGGTGCGCTATAAACCATACAGTAAACAGCTGCTGAGATAAATGGTAAGTATGGAGAGCTCCGATGATTTAATTGGAATGAAAAATGCTTCCACTGAGCTGCATCAAATCTCCCCCTGGCCAGTCAAGCATTACAGGTGGTAAATATTGTCAAATTAAACTATACTGTACTACAATTGCAATAATCTCAGGGAAAAAAATCAAAGCTGCATTTCCTTAAATTTTATACATTGGGTTTTCTAGTTTAGGAACTGATAAAATAATATGCAAAGTTTGAATTCTGTTTTTAAAAGGCCAAAAACTAAGGAAAATGTAACACTATGGCCCCAAGTTTCTACATGCAGCGAAAAAGGCGCACCTCAGAGCTGGGCGCCTGTTTTTCGCTCCGAAAACAGCGCCGGAAAAAAAATGAGGTATTCTCGAGCTCCTTGGAGTTCGATGTCTGCTTGGCGCGGCGCACAGGGGGCGGAGCCTACCACTCGCGCCGATTTTGTCAGTAGGAAGGGGCGGGTACAATTGAAATGAGGCTTCTTGGTGCCGGCAACCCTGCGCGTGCGCGTTGGAGCGTTCGCGCATGCGCAGTCTGAAGTAAACATTGGCACTTGGCCATTTTTAAAAGTGCTGCAGAAAAAGTGAAGATTTGTTTCTTGGACCCCTGCAAAGGCTTGCATTTTAATTTTCTTGATATTTCTGTGTGGGAGGGAGTGCTTTTAGCAGCACTGCTGAATAAATCACCTGCTGAAATCAGTGAGTTCAGCTTTTCACTGCTAAACTTGCAGAACCGGTGCCTGCAAATTAAGGACTGTGTGTTTGGAGAAATAAAAGTGCCAATTCAACTTTGCAATGGATCAACTTCCACCAAGAACAAAGAATTTCTTGCATGAGGAAGCAAACCATTGCATAATATGTGGTGCACCCATTCTGCAAATTTAAATATAAAGATGTCGATGTGGCTGCCTCTCCCTGTCCAAATGGCCTCAGTCAGTCCCCCTCACAGCTCGAAGGCTGCTGCTGCTCCCGACCAGCCACTGACGCCGCTGCAATTCCATGGCCGAATGGCCTCAAGTCCGTCCGGGTGCTGAATTTTCGCGGGGAATGAAGGCCTGCCTCAAGCACCGCAGCTCAGCTCGAAGGCTGCTTGCTGCCTGTCGCTGCCGTCGAGACACTGACGCCACACCGCTGCCTGAAAGGCCTGCCTGAAGCACTTTCACACAGGTAGGAACATGGTTTATTTAATCTTTTCTTTGCTTATAAATGTTTATTCAGGTTGGATTTATTTGTATAATATTTGTATAAGAATAACTAAGGATTGATTGTAGAATTTAATGACTTCCCTTCCCCCCCCTCCCCCCCCCACCTTGTTCCCTATGCCTAATTTGTAACCTGCGCCTGATTTTTTAAAGTGTAGACAAGGTTTTTTCTAGCGTACAAAAATCTTCACTTACTTCATTCTAAGTTAGTTTGGAGTATGTTTTCACTGTGGAAACTTTCAAATCAGGCGTCAGTGGCCGGACACGCCCCCTTTTGAAAAAAAAATTCTGTTCCAAAGTGAAACTGGTCTACCTGACTAGAACTGCAGAAAACTAAATGTGGAGAATTCCGATTTCTAAGATACTCCGTTCTACACCAGTTGCTCCTAAAAATCAGGAGCAAATCATGTGGAAACTTGGGGCCTATATCTCACCAAGAGGTCTTCAAAAGTCTGTTGTTGTTAAAAATGTAACTGAACTCTCTTCTGCACGATATACACCAGTAAGCTCCTGATCAACAGCTTCATGTTTCCCTTTTTAAATTTATTTCAATTTACCTTTACCGTGCTACTTTTAATAAGTTACACCCAAATAACTGACTTTAATTGTCTTTCAGTTTATTGCAAAAATTCTTCAACATGATCCAGATTGAGCTGACTTTTTTTTCGTTGTCGCTTAATTGATTTTAATTTTTGGATCTTTTCATCAAGATCCAGTTTACATCAAGAATCTGCTGATGAACCCGCTAAAAAAGGAAATATTAAGATTTATAGGGCTAGATTTTCCATTATTTTTGCAGGCATATCGCCCACTTAACATCCATTTTAACGCTGAAATGAGGTGTAACCCATTTAGCCATATATCGCCCATTTAGCCACAAAATGGAAAGTAACGCCATTTCTCGGTAACTTATCACCGAGCGTTACTTTCGGCATGTAAGTAACGCTGATAAAAAATAATACCGCCCGCCCACTTTTTTTGGCCAGAAAGATCAGCATGGGCGACACTAATGCCCATAATATTGCCCAGCGTTACTTTCGGCATGTAATTAACGCCGAGATTTAATAATACCGCCCGGCCACTGTTTTTTGTTGTAAAGATCACATTTGCCGAAACTAATGCCCAGAGAATCACCCAGCGTTACTTTCGGCATCTCGCACACATCTCGTCGACAATATCGCTCGCCGAAAAAACCGCTGTGAAAAAGTTGAACTGACCTGAACTAATCACAATGGTGTGGATGCCATTTTCTAAATCGCAGGTCGCATCATTTAAAAGGCTGCTCTGCTTCAACTTCGGGGGAGTTTGGATGTACTCTGGAGGTCTTTTAAGGTGATGTGAACATTTGAACAAACATCTTATCATAGTGTGGATGATTCAAATTTACTTCAGGTGTCTTAGTGGGCACATTTATTGCTTGTGAACAATTGGTATTATACATAGTTATTGGAATGGGGCCAGCCATTTCTCAGCCTGTCTTGATGACAACGCAGATGCCGCAGAGTAGAGATGGCAGAAGATATATTCGACAGCATTATGTGCCCAATGTAAGACATGCCAGACTGATGAGGAGGATGAGACCTTACACCCCCCGTACTTATAGGGAGAAGCTATCACACCTGCCTTCGGAGCCTGCGCTTCCAGAAAGAGGTTATCAGTGAGATATGCCAGCTCATCGATAAAGATCTGCAGCCTGCCAGCACCATCAGAACCGCACCGTCCGTCGGGGTCAAGGTGACCGCGGCACTTTCGCTCTACACATCCAGTTCCTTTCAGGCCTCTGCTGGCGACATTTGCACTATATCTCAGCATGCCACACATTGCAGAATTAGACAGGTCACTGAAGCCCTGTACGCACGTAGGATAGACTTTATTAGTTTCCCTATGACCATGGAGGCTCAGACTGAGAGGGCTTTAGGATTCAACCGAATTGCAAACTTCCCCAAGGTGCAGGGAGCAATAGATTGTACGCACATCCGATGTGGGCACCTTTTCAGGATGCAGAGATTTTTCGGAACCAAAAACGATTTCACTCCTTGAAGGTGCAACTCATTGTCGACCACAACCATATAATTGTGGCAGTGAATGCCAAATTTCCGGGCAGCATCCATGATGCTCACATCCTGCGTGAGAGTGCTGTATCTGACATGTTTACCAGTCAGCCACAAGGTCAATGCTGGATGCTTGGTGACAAAGGATATGGCCTCACCACCCACACTGAAGCCGAAAGCGAAACAACAAGAAACACTTATATGAAAACATTGGTGTGCTTAAGCAGCGCTTTAGATGCCTGGACCACTCAGGAGGCAAGCTCCAATACCACCCTGAGCAGATAGCTCAATTTGTGGTGATGTGCTCCATACTGCACAACTTGGCTTTCAGGAGGGGCAAGAATTGCCAGAAGGGACTGATAGACCACCTCAGGAAAGAGAGGAAGAGGAGGACAAGGAGGTGGATGCTGACTTCGGCCCAGACAATCAGGCTGACTATGCAACCATGCCCACGCCCCCCTCCAGATCGCAGGAAAGGGCCCGTGGTGGCTACATAGCTGCAAAACTCTTATGTGTGCAGCTCAGACATCAATAGTGGGCATCACCTTGGTGTCAATTAAAATTTAAGTTCATTCAAGTTAAGTTTAATTATATCCTTTCATGTTAAGGAATCACCAGTGTGTAACGGTACAGCTATCTGAGACAATGCACAACATGATTATGTTAAATAAAAAACATTTAACCCGACCATTTGTGTGAAATCATAAGTATAACTGTCAAAAACACCCCACCCCCACCCCACCCCACCCCACTACACATTTATAACATTGACATCAATCAAATGGTCAACATTTCCAGCAACAAAGAACAAAAATGCAAACCAACAAGGTGTCCCCCTTCCCCCGTACCCCAGACCTTACAACAAATTTGATACACTAAGATGGAAATATTACAAAGTTATCACCTGTGGACCTGCACCTTCCCCCCACCCCCCTTCTTCTCCCCACCTCTACCCTTTCCCCTCCTGATTCCACGCCACCTGACCAAGGAGCTCCTCAGGCGCTGCGTCATTGGGGGGATGAAGGCAGACCCGGTGGCTGCACGGATACTGGAGAGGAGGGTCCCAAGTGGGAACCTTCTCTGAGCCAGAAGCAAGATGTTCCTCCTGGCTCGCATGTGTCGTTGGCAATGGGGGGGTGCGGCACCAGTGTTCCTGGCTATCGCCTCCAGGGCCTGTGCCATCCGCGGAACGTACTCCATCATGGTGCCAAGACATGCTGGCCAGCTGTCGGGATATGCCCCCCATTGTCTGGAGGATCTGCTGACCTATGTCAACAGACCTCCTGGACAAGTGTACCATGTCCCCGCTCAGATCTGCCGTTCGTGGAGCAGACCTGCCGCGTCTAGAAATTCTCCAAGGGATCGGCGCCATCCTGGGGACACCTGGGGTGCCCTGTGGCGAGGTGCTTGGGCTTGATACCTCCACAGTGGAGGTGTGAATGGCCGATTGAGCACTAGATGGCGTTGGGGTCAAATGCATTATGGAGCCTGGCAATGCAGACTTCGCAAAGTCCGCACTGTCATCCATAGAGAAAGGACCCAGCAGATCCACGGGCGAGAATCGGTGTTCCTCAGCACCTGATGGAGGATCGTCCGGCGAGTCTGGCCCCACGCCCTCAGCTTCTGGCCTCTGTGGTCTTGCCTGGGGACGCGCTGCTGGCTGAGCTGCAGAACACAAATTAGGTTATGAGAGGCAAAGGGGGTGCTAGGGTCACAAGGTGAGTCCAGCGCTGCACACAGCATATGCACGACAAAAGCATCACCGCTATCAAAATCATCACAGACATCACATTTCATGATCATCAACACATTCTGCATTGCAAAGATTCTCATGAGGCCAGCATTATTTAGAGAACACTTTTAGCAATCATCTATCATATATTATTGTTCGTATATGAATGGGTGTGGCACTATTGACTTTACATCACGCAATGGTGTATAGTTTACTCACGTGGCATCACATCAGGTTCTGCAGCTGCATGCGTGGCCATCCAGGGATGACTCCCCACCCTTGTCAGCACCCGCTCCTCAATATCGGTGATGTCGATGATGACTGGTGGCCCCCCACCCGTTCGCCTCTGTTCGGCCCTATTCTTTGAAACCTTCTTCTGTAAAAGGTAATAACAGGACAACATGGCATGAGATGATTGTGTGATATCATTGCTAGGTACTGTCACAGAGATTGATACAACACATAAGTGACAGATGTAATCATGATTATTATGATAATTATCATTCTTTACCTAAAGACATACACCGTGAACGCAGGCTTGGAGTACAACATTCCCAGTAAAAGTGAAAGACCTCACATTTGATTTTAAACACTCATTACACTTACAAATAAAATTATATAGAAACATAGACATAGAAACATAGAAAATAGGTGCAGGAGTAGGCCATTCGGCCCTTCTAGCCTGCACCGCCATTCAATGAGTTCATGGCTGAACATGTAACTTCAGTACCCCATTCCTGCTTTCTCACCATACCCCTTGATCCCCCGAGTAGTAAGGACTTCATCTAACTCCTTTTTGAATATATTTAATGAATTGGCCTCAACAACTTTCTGTGGTAGAGAATTCCACAGGTTCACCACTCTCTGGGTGAAGAAATTCCTCCTCATCTCGGTCCTAAATGGCTTCCCCCTTATCCTTGGACTTCCCCAACATTGGGAACATTCTTCCTGCATCTAACCTGTCTAAACCCGTCAGAATTTTAAACGTTTCTATAAGGTCCCCTCTCATTCTTCTGAACTCCAGTGAATACAAGCCCAGTTGATCCAGTCTTTCTTGATAGGTCAGTCCCGCCATCCCGGGAATCAGTCTGGTGAACCTTCGCTGCACTCCCTCAATAGCAAGAATGTCCTTCCTCAGGTTAGGAGACCAAAACTGTACACAATACTCCAGGTGTGGCCTCACCAAGGCCCTGTACAATTGTAGCAACACCTCCCTGCCCCTGTACTCAAATCCCCTCGCTCTGAAGGCCAACATGCCATTTGCTTTCTTAACCGCCTGCTGTACCTGCATGCCAACCTTCAATGACTGATGTACCATGACACCCAGGTCTCTTTGCACCTCCCCTTTTCCTAATCTGTCACCATTCAGATAATAGTCTGTTTCTCTGTTTTTACCACCAAAGTGGATAACCTCACATTTATATATAAGTACATATAAATAAATGTAATACTTTCTCTTGCAAATCCGACAAGGTCGTCCCATCGCTTTCGGCATTGGTTGTCCTCATGCACCTTGTTGGTCGCAAATGAGACCACCTAGGCTATCTCGGCCCATATCTTCTGGTAGGCCTTTGGGATGGGCTTCCCATGTCTTCCCTATGTCAATTGACCCCAGCGTGACTCGACCTCCTGCATGAGGCATTTACCTCGTCCGAGAATCTCTTTGCTCTCTTTCATCCCCCCAATTGTTTCTCTCCCAGCTCACTGCTCTCACCAGCTTCAGTCTCCACAGTGTGCTGTGTCACCTCCTTCATCCCCTCCATTGTTGGCACCAAATTAGTGAAAATATCTCGCTGGTAACAGCTAAATTTTTGCTCACAATTCTGTATTAAGGTCGAAATTCTCCCTCCTACCTCCCAAAACAGCAAAAGAAGCACCCACACCACACCCACACACGCCTTCACTCCCTCCCTGCTCCCTCTCTCTCTGTCTTCTCTTATGCACATGTAATGATGACCCCTGACCTCCTGAATTGCGGGAAACTAGCATTGCCATGCGTTGCTAAGGATGGCGACACTTTACGGCAGAAGGTCAGAGAAGTTTAATGCTAACGTCCATTTCAGATCGCTCGCCGTAATGTCTATTTAAAAAAATGCAAAGTAAGGGTTTTGACAATGGCTGATAATCCGGTGATCTGAAAACCCATATTTACCCCCCCATGCTGGAAATAACGCCTATTTTTGGCCGATTTGCACAAAAGTGGAAAGTCTAGCCCATAGTTTTTTTGTTCTTACTGAAAATATATACATAGGTGCCTATATAATATATAGGTTCCCATACAACCATGATCCTAAAATAAGCTTGGAAGAACAGTTTGGAATTTCCATAGCACATTTCTTGTGATCATTGCCCTATTTTAACAAATTTAATAAGTGGCCATTATCTCTTGGTATCTCTTGCATCCTTGCTACTTTAGCAACACCTCTCTTCCATATAATGGTGCTACTTCCTTTATATTGCACTCAGTTCATTAATTTTTTTGCGTTTGGCTTATATTTTAGGCATAACCTCAGGATTTCTCATGCAACGGTTTAAGGACATCTATACCGGGCTTTCACTTGGAAATGTACTGTTAATAAGGTGACGGCCCGAGAACGCCACACCAATCCTTTAGACGTGGCCTTTGGCCTTCGGCCTTCTGATGATGTTACCGCTGGAAAGGGCGTGTTGCATGGGAGCTTCAGTGCAGCGCCCATTTAATTCAGCAGGCAGGACCAAAATACGTTCTTTTTGCGTGAGGCCATTAACTTT
Organism: Pristiophorus japonicus; assembly: GCF_044704955.1. NCBI lineage: Eukaryota > Metazoa > Chordata > Chondrichthyes > Pristiophoridae > Pristiophorus > Pristiophorus japonicus. The sequence goes on along the minus strand of NC_091981.1, from coordinate 157,081,020 downwards.
GCCCTGCGGGGGCACAGCCCGTTTTCGGGCTTTTGCGAATTTCTAGATCTGTATCAAAATCACGTCCCAGGTAGACTTGGTTCTCTGATCAATTCTAGATAATTTGACAGGCCAGTTTTCAAGATATTTTGAAAACATTTCAGAATTGATGGCCTCCAGTTATACTCTTTCCCACAAGTGGAAACATTCTCTCAGTATCCATTCTATCAAAACCTTTCATAATGTTAGGTCACCCCTCAGCCTTCTTTTTTCAAGAGGAAAGAGACCCAGCCGGTTCACCATTTCCTAATATGTATACCCTCACATTTCTGGTATCAGCCTTGTAAATTTTCTCTGCACCCTTTCCAGTGCCTATATATCCTTTTTATAATATGCCGACCAGAACTGTACGCAGTACTGTAAGTGCTCTAACCAAGCTTCGAGACAGGTTTAGCATAACTTCCCTACTTTTCAATTCTATACCTCTAGAAATAAACCCTAGTGCTTGGTTTGCTTTTTTAATGGCCTTGCTAACCTGTGTCACATCTTTTAGTGATTTGTGTATTTGTACTCTGACATCCCCTTGATCCTCTACCCCACCTAAACTCTCACCCTCCAAGTAATAAGTGACCTCCTTTTTCTTCCTACCAAAATGTAATACCTAACATTTACCTGTGTTGAACTTCATTTGCCAATTATATGCCCATTCTGCAAGTTTATTAATTTAATGTCCTCCTGTAATTTGTTGGAGTCCTACTCAGTATTGACTATTCCTCCAATTGTATGTCATCCGCAAATTTAGCAATTATGTTTTTGATTCGAAAGTCTAAGTAGTAATTTTAAATTGTGAACAACAGTGGTCTCAGCACTGATCCTTGTGGAACACCATCTTCTGCACTGTGAATAGGTACCTTTCACCCCTAATCTCTGCTTTCTAAATCCCCTAAGCTAGCTATCCATTCTGCCACTTGCCCCTGACTCCACATTCTCTGACCTTGTTCATCAGTCGAAAATGGGGTAAATTATCAAAAGCCTTTGAAAAATCTAGATAAAATACATCTACTGCATTATCACTGTTTACTCTCTCTGTTACCTCTTCAAAAAATTCAGTGAGGTTGGTCAAGCATGACTTTCCCTTTTGATATTGAGGCTGACTATTCATTATTATATTTTTAGTTTCTAGATGTTTTTCTATTTTCTTCTTTAGTAGGGATTCCATGATTTTTCCTGATGTTAAGCTGATTGTTCTATAATTCCCTGGACATGTTCTATCCCCCTTCCTAAATCTAGGTATTACGAGAAATTGATCAGCCTACCGCCGGGTCCCGCTGGGTTTTTCAGCGGTATTTTATTTGCTTTGGGTTGTCTTTCATTCGTTGGGAAATTCATTGCAGTCTTCCGCCAGCAGTTTCGAAATACCGCTGGGCAGCGGACCGCCGGTGTGCAACGTTGGGAAAACCGTTCCTGCCCGAGTTTGGTGAAAGTGATGATCCGTACTTCTTCAAAAAAAAAATGCCCAGTCGGATCAGCCTTTCGATGGACGATCAGTATGAAACTCTGCAAAAAAAGGTAAGTGAACATTTTTTTAAAATTCTTTTGCAGTGATTCAGTGGAATAGGGTCCTCTGAATGTTTTCCAATGTTTTATTTTTTATTTTTTGCAAAAATATTTTTCGTGTTTTCCCCCCTCCCAAGACTGCCTCTAGCCTTAGACTTCATTTGACCAGGACCGCCGAGAATCCACATGCAATGACCATTTTTCCTGCCGGGCATTTTTTTTCCTATTTTTTGATCAGTTTTCTGCCAGCGTTAATTGCAGAATCATAGCGGTATTTTGGTCAGTAAATGGGCAGTGGCGGCCGTTGATCAATTTCTAACCCTATACCCATTTATAACGAATGATTAAATAGGTGTAGTAATAATGCCTCTGCTATTTCTTCCCTAGATTCTTTTAAAATGAATGGATGCAATCTAGCCAGGCCAGGGGTTTTATCCTCTTTGAGTTTGATTCGTTTACTTAATGTATTCCCTCTTTTTATTTTAAATGCACTTATCTCATTACTAATCTCATCATACAATGTCATGTCCACATGTCCTATCTCCCTGGTAAATACTGAAGCAAAATAATTATTTAAGATTTCTGCCATTTCTCTATCGTTACCTGTGGTATTATACTATCTCTATACTATACTATCCCTTAATGGCCCTATTCCCATCCCAACCCTCCCTTTTTATTGATGTGCCTTTAAAATATTTTACTATTTTGTTTTAAAATCTTTGATAATTTAATTTCATAGTTCCACTTTGCCTTCCTAATTGTTTTTTTTTTACTTCTCTCCTAATCTCTTCATATTCTCCCTTATCATGCATTCCCCTGCTGTCTATGTACTTAATGTATGCCTCTTTCTTTACCCTCAACTGCTCCCTTATGGCTTTATTCATCCATGGAGTCTCATTAGTAGTTTGTTCTTTCCTTTAAGTGGAAATATTGTTTCTGACTTCTCTTAAAGACCTTTTTTAAATGTTTCCCATTGCTGGTCTACATCATTGTTTGCCAATATTGTTGCCCATTTTAATTTCCCATGTACTTTTCTCAGCCCCTCAAAATCATATTTTCTCCAATCTATTACCCTGGTTTTTGTCATACTTATGTCCTTCTCAATTATTACCTTATAGCCTGTTATATTTTGGTCACTATTGCCTAGATGTTCCCCTATGCAGCAGCATAGGTGTGAGCATTGGCCGTACTTTTCCCTTTGCCAAGGATACGGGTTTCGGGCGTGTCGGCAGTAAACATCGCTGAAATTGCCAGCACGTCGGTAGCCTTACCGTCATCAGCCCGACTTCCGCATCATTTAACTCAGATGCATTTGAAGGCGTGCCACGGACCTGATCAGGAGAGGCGGGCAACCTCTTTCAAGAACTTAAATGCTTGTTGAGAGACCTGTAAGAGGGTTTTTAACAGCAGCTTTTGGTTTTAAATTCAGGAGCACGGGTTTTACGCTCCTTGTGTACCTCGCCTGTGAAGGGGAGGCAGAAGCTCAGTGGCCATTGCAGCTGAGAAAACCACATAAATACACCTGATTACTTGGCAAATGGAAAGGTTCTTCCTGACTCCATTTTGTGCAGAGATTCAGCTGTCAGCAGTTTTCAGGTCATTTCTGCTACCTCGGAAGCCAGTCTCATCATATTGCTAGTCACTATCACAACACTGAGGGATTGAGCCTCTGATCTCCACTTTACCTGCCGTCTATTACATTAGCAGGGGAGCCGCTTATGCTGTCTCATCTTGGACCTCAGAATTGGACCAAGATGAGGACCAGTATCAACAACACGAGCAACACCAGCAGCAGCCACCAACAACACCAGCCTTCTCTTCACCAACCTGATGCTCCACAGGAGAGAGGGGATCAGCACAGGGCTTCACTGCACCGGAGGCGATGCCCCCAACACCAGGCTATACAGGCAGAGGATGAAGTTCTTCAACATAAATAAGCAGCAGTGCTTCAGAAGGCTCAGGCTATCATGCAAGTTCATTGCAGAAATTTGTAGCTTGCTAGAACAAGACCTGCTGCCCAGAGGACCTGCTGGACACTCCTTACTAATAGCTATCAAAGTCACCATCACCCTCAATTTCTTTGCTGCAGGCTCCTTCCAGGGATCTGCATCAGACGTTTGTGGGATGTCGCAGTCAGGATGCATCACCCAGGTCACCGATGCTATGTTTGACAAGTCAGCCAATTATGTGAATTTTGCCACTGATGAAGCCAATATTACTGAGCGGGCACTCGACTTTGCCGCTCTGGCTGACTTCCCACAGCTGCAGGAGGACATCGACTGCACACATGTGTCAATCAAGGCGCCCCCTCAACTCTCAGGAGTGTTTATGAACTGCAAGGGCTTCCATTCCCTCGATGTGCAGCTCATCAGCAACCATAAAAAGATCATCATGCAATTGTGCACCAGATTCCCTGGCAGCTGACATGACTCATTTTTGCTGCACTAGTAAACCCTCCCTCAGCTCTTTGCATCTCTAAACAGCCTTACCGGCTGCTTGCTTGGAGACAAGGGCTAGCCACTGAAGACATGGCTCATGATACCCCTGAGGAAGCCAAATACTAAGGCCAAGAAGCATTATAATGAGAGCCACATGTCCATCAGATGTGTCATGTAGCAAAAAATAGGCATGCTGAAGACGCGCTTCAGATGCCTTGACAGATCTGGAGGAGCCCTTCAGTACGCACTAGCCAGGGTCCCCAAAATCATCATCGTTTGCTGCGCCTTGCACAACATATTACAGCAGCGAGGATTGGAGCAGTTAGAGGAGCATGGTGCACAACACATGGGGGCCGAAATTCAGGGTCCCAATTGTTGTATCTTTGGATGCTTGAATAATGACTCCACGAGGCAATGTGTTGTACTTGAACTGTAGTAACCTTAGTCCATTTAATGTAACTCCAGAGAGGATCACAAATGGTGGCCTGCCTTTTATACCAGGACTGGCACAACTGTACAGGTAACCTACAAGTCTCCCACTGCAGTGCCCTCTGGTGGCACATCATATGTAATAGTACAAGCAGTAAACATGTCTGGATACATGACATCACTTTCCCCCAAGTCCTTAGTGCAAATCACGTTCATGCATTGACTGTGCTCTGGGCTTACCTCTATCTGGTTGACCCTTGGAGGGTCGTTTCCATCTTGGGTGAGTAGGTGATGTTTCGTTGGCAGTAGAGGTGCTGGTGGATTCTGCTTGTGTGTCCATGACCACTCCATTCTCTCCCCCCCCCCCCCCCCCACATATAGATTATGCCAGTGGCTCATTGCACTCCTATACATTCAAGTCCCAAAAAAATTGCATTTACATCATTACATTTGTGGTACAGTTGTGAGGCAAGTACATTTGACTGGTGAGGTACATACTTGATACATACTTGGAATCAGTGCTGGTGTCAGACCGGTGGGTGAGAACAAACTAGTATCAGAACTGCTGGATGGTGGTCTGGGTAGTCTGGTGGCGGCGAGGTGCCCAGTGCTGGCAGTGAGAATCCTGTTGGCTCAAGTTGCCTGCTCTTGGGGCCTTTGCCGTTGCTCCTAGCATCGGGCAGGTTCACAGATGCATGTGACCTCTCTGTCCTTTGCTTGCGCTTCGGATCACTGCTGCAGAGCAGTCGTCTGGCAGTGCGCAGGGAACTGCTGACTCGCTTGCCTGGGCGTTATTTGGTTTGGGATCCTGGCTGGTCCCGGTCCCATTTGGGAGAACCGTTGCATGTGGCCCTTCGTTCCCGGGTGTAGCCTTGGTGGCGATAGGGTCTGGGGGCTGTGCCTTAGCGCGGTTTGCTCTTTCCGGCTCGTGGCGGTTGGTGCCATCGGGTGCCCGAGAGGTGGAGCCAATCAGGGGCAGGGTATCGATACCGATACCGTTACCCTCCTGAGATCGCTTGCTCTGTAGCTTGTCGATATTAGCTGCTTGTAACCATACTCCATGGTGCATCACTCTGGTCCCAGGACGCAGGCTACAGCATTGGGTAGCTCGCTGGACCTGTGTGCTCATGATCGTTGTTTGCCCACTGGCTGCAGTTGAGGTCCTACATCGCACAATGTTTCATTACTCATTGCAGATAAACTGTAGCTCTGATCGCAATCGCATGACTTTTCTTTGCTTATTTCATGTATGAAACTCTGATCATCAACTGTAAGCTTTGCATTTAACTCACAGTTGCTATTACATTGATTGAGAATGTGGACCTGTCCCTTTAAGTATGATGGGTTGCTGGCCTCCTTTAAGAAAGCCTTGATATCTTTACCCCAAGCCTTTTCTTCGCTTGGTATCACATGTTGCTCTATCAGCGCTGCACCTCGTGCTCTGGTCTCTGCCATCTTTTTCTTCAGTGCTTCACCTCATGGTTTGGGTGCCATCTTTCTTCCATTTACGATGTCGACTGCAGTGATCCTCTTCTCCCTGGGTTCTGCCACCAAAGCTGGGAAGTCGCCTTTGGATCCGATTTTCTTCCTCCGGAATTTTGCCATTGAAGCCTGGAAGGTGCATTCGAGGCGTCTCAGCTGGATCATCTCCACGCAGTCGTGCTGGGCAGTCTGTGCCTCGGGTGCTGTGCTGGTCTGCTCTCTGGTGCCAGATCCAACCTCAGGTGAGGGTTTGCTTTGCCTCTGAGCACAGGGGACGTCGATCGCTGGAGAGATTAAATCTTTCCAGCTCCAATGGATCTTCTCCATCCACCTTCTTCCGAATAGCGTTGTTCCATCACCTGCAACAACCCACAGAGGTTACTTCTGCACCGCGCCATCATGGAGTACCTTTACATCCACACTACCAATGACTGGGATAAGTTCATTGGTGTAGGTGCGCAGCTTTGCCTGAACCAGGATCAACTTGGGTCGTTCAGTTTGATGGTCCCATAGCCTCTCAAAGGCTTTTTGATTCATTACTGACTGGCTCGCCCCGTGTCCACTTCCATGAAGACTGGAATGCCATTTATCTCCACTTCCATCCTCAACGGGGAACATCCTGTGGTGCAGGTGAACATTCCATACACCTCATCGTGGGGCTGAGCTGCCTCTCTGACTATCGCTTCATAATCCGCGCTGGATTCATGGCCATCTGCAGAATCTTCATCAACACAGTGAGTCATCTTTGTTTTACACATTCGCTGGAGGTGGCTCTTTGTGCTGCAGCCTTTATACACACAGTCCTTAAAATGGCACTGGTGAGCCCTGTGATTCCCTCTGCAATGCCAGCATGGTGCTAACCAATTAGCCCCCCCCCTCGGCGGACTCTGAGTTAAGGGACTCGGGGGGCCTGTTCTCTCTTCCCTGAGGAGATTCATGTTCTACAGTCCAGCTGCTAAAAGGTGCCAGTCTGTGTACAGTACTTGCCGGGTTTGAGTCCTGAGGATGAGTCCTAGAGCCGCAGGTCGAGGTCACGAATACCTGGCTCATGGTGATGGCCTTCTGCAGTGTGACTGTGGTATCTGCAGATAGTAGCCTGTGAAGCAGGCCCTCATGGCCGATTCCGATGACAAAGATATCCTGCAGCACTTCGGTGAGGTGTTCGCCGAAATCACACGGTGTCGCCAGCCTCCTGAGGTCTGCAGCATATTTCGCGATTTCCTGGCCTTCGGGCCATCAGTGGGTATAAAACCGATGTCTGGCAAGGAAGATGCTCTCTTTGGCTTGAGTTGTTCTTGGATCAGTATTACAAGCTCCACGTACATCTTGGTCATCAGGAAATTGTGTTAGGGGAATTGATGGGATTGAAGGCCGATAAATCCCCGGGGCCTGATAGTCTGCATCCCAGAGTACTTAAGGAAGTGGCCCTAGAAATAGTGGATGCATTGGTGATCATTTTCCAACAGTCTATCGACTCTGGATCAGTTCCTATGGACTGGAGGGTAGCTAATGTAATACCACTTTTTAAAAAAGGAGGGAGAGAGAAAACGGGTAATTATAGACCGGTTAGCCTGACATCAGTAGTGGTGAAGATGTTGGAATCAATTATTAAAGATGAAATAGCAGCGCATTTGGAAAGCAGTGACAGGATCGGTCCAAGTCAGCATGGATTTATGAAAGGGAAATCATGCTTGACAAATCTTCTAGAATTTTTTGAGGATGTAACTTGTAGAGTGGACAAGGAAGAAACAGTGGATGTGGTGTATTTGGACTTTCAAAAGGCTTTTGACAAGGTCCCACACGAGATTAGTGTGCAAAATTAAAGCACATGGTATTGGGGGTAATGTACTGACGTGGATAGAGAACTGGTTGGCAGACAGGAAGCAGAGAGTCGGGATAAATGGGTCTTTTTCAGAACCAGTGGGGAGCCGCATGGTTCAGTGCTGGGACCCCAGCTATTTACAATATACACCAATGATTTAGATGAAGGAATTGAGTGTAATATCTCCAAGTTTGCAGATGACACTAAGCTGGGAGGTGGTGTGAGCTGTGAGGAGGATGCTAAGAGGCTACAGGGTGATTTGGACAGGTTAGGTGAGTGGGCAAATGCATGGCAGATGCAATATAATGTGGATAAATGTGAGATTATCTACTTTGGTGGCATAAACAGGAAGGCAGAATATTATCTGAATGGTGACAGATTAGGAAAAGGGGAGGTGCAATGAGACCTGGGTGTCATGGTACATCAGCCATTGAAAGTTGGCATGCAGGTACAGCAGGCGTTGAAGAAGGCAAATGGCATGTTGGCCTTCATAGCTAGGGGATTTGAATATAGGAGCAGGGAGGTCTTACTGCAGTTGTACAGCGCCCTGGTGAGTACTGGAATATTGTGTTCAGTTTTGGTCTCCTAATCTGTGGAAGTATGTTCTTGCTATTGAGGGAGTGCAGCGAAGATTCACCAGACTGATTCCCGGGATGGCACGACTGACACATGAGAAGAGACTGGATCGACTGGGTCTATATTCACTGGAGTTTAGAAGAATGAGGGGGGGATCTCATAGAAACATATAAAATTCTGACAGGATTGGACAGGTTAAAGGCAGGAAGAATGTTCCTGATACTGGGGAAGTCCAGAACCAGGAGTCACAGTTTAAGGATAACAGGGGTAAGCCATTTAGGACCAAGATGAGGAGAAACTTCTTCACTCAGAGAATTGTGAACCTGTGGAATTCTCTACCACAGAAAGTTGTTGAGGCCAGTTCGTTAGATATATTCAAGAGGGAGTTAGATATGGCCCTTACGGCTAAAGGGATTAAGGGGTATGGAGAGAAAGCAGGAAAGGGGTACTGAGGTGAATGATCAGCCATGATCTTATTGAATGGTAGTGCAGGCTCAAAGCGCCGCATGGCATCCTCCCGCACCTATTTTCTATGTTTCTATGTTGTCTTCGCTGGTGCTAGCAAGTCCCTGATGAGGCCATAGACGGTGGGCCCACAACTGATTAGCAGGATAGCTCTGCGCTTATCAGCCAATGTGGCTGGATTGTCGCCTGCCAGGTCATTTGCTGTGAAGAAATGGTCGCGTCTCTCCACAAAGGTGTCCCAATCATCACCATCGCTGCAACGTACCAAGGTTAGCCATTTTCGCGTTAAAGTCCGTTATTTTGTCGCCGATTGTTATGTCTTTGGATGCTCTAATAATGACTCCATGACGGAATGTGTTGTTCTTGAACTGGAGCGATCTTAGTCCATTTAATGTAATTCCAGAGTGAGGATCACACATGGTGGCCTGCCTTTTATACTAGGCCTGGCACACCTGTACAGGTAACCTATAAGTCTCCCACTGCAATGCCTTCTGATGGCCATACAGCTGGTGTACAATTTTCCTATAGTAGTGCCCTCTGGTGGCACATCATATGTAATAGTGTACTCAGTAAACATGTAGGATACATGACACCGATAAGGCCTGTTACTGCAGGAATGCGGCGGCCAGGTAGCGGAGTCCAATGGCTGCCTATTTCTGGTCGAATGTCCACTGCCAGCCAAATTCAACAGGCGGGGTTTTCTGGCGATCCTCGCTTTTGCCCCGCCGCTGCTGAGCGGCCATAAGTGCGTCATCAGTACGTGCACCGTTGGGACTCCCCACCGCTGTTGAAATTTAGGCCGAAAAATGTAATGCCCGCCGAGTGGTGTCCCCGACAACTTTCTCTGTCAGTGCGCCTTGTATTCTCTCTGTGAGTCATGGCTGCGCAGTGGCCATTAAAGGCAAGGACCCACTGCTGCGCCCGCCATTTTATTCTTTTTGCCAGACGACTTCCATGTCGGCGTGACTAGTGTGCCCCCGGGTTCGGCCGGGCCGCCAACAGACAGCCTGACACCCCCTCTTGGGTGCCAGGCTGCTGGCCCGGCTGAAACTCTCCCTGGTGGCCCAGTGGCCGAACCTCAATAATCGCTTAATCTCTCCTCTTTAAATGAGCGGAGATACGTGGTGATGCAGACGCGCAATGACATCATCACTGCTCTGCTGCTGAGTGACAATGGCGGAGAACCCGTCCTGCCTCCATTTCCGCCCCTCAACAGCACTTATCGCTGCACTTCCACCCTCATTATGACACACTTCCTGGCCACTTAAAACAAAAGGACCAAGAGCTGAATATCGATCAAGAGACGACCTCATCCTACCCGGCAGTGAAAACACTTAAAAAATAATAACCAAATGCTTCGTCAAAGAGATATGTTTTAAGGAGCGTCTTGAAGGAGGAAAGAGAGGTAGAGAGATGGAGAGATTTAGGCAAGGAGTTCCAGAGATTGGGGCCAAGGTAACAGAAGGCATGGCCACCAATGGTTGAGCGATTATAATCAGGGATGCTCAAGAAGGCAGAATTAGAGGAGCGCAGACATCTCGGGGGGCTATGGGACTAGAGGAGATTATAGAGCTATGGAGGGGCGAGGCTGTGGAGGGATTTGAAAATAAGGATGAGAATTTTTAAATCGAGATGTTGATTAACCAGAAGCCAATATAGGTCAGCGAGCATAGGCGTGATGGGTGAGCAGGACTTGGTGCAAGTTAGGACATGGGCAGCCGAGTTTTGGATCACCTCTAGTTTATGTAAGGTAGAATGTGGGAGGCCAGCCAGGAGTGCATTGGAATAGTCAAGTTTAGAGGTAACAAAGACATGGATGAGGGCTTCAACAGCGGATGAGCTGAGGTGGCCAATGTTATGGAGGTGGAAATAGGTAGTCTTAGTTATGCTGCGGATATGTGGTCGAATGCTCATTTCAGGGTCAAATATGACACCAAGGTTGTGAACAGTCTGGTTCAGCCTCAGATAGTTCGGGAGAGGGATGGAGTCAGTCGCTAAGGAACGGAGTTTGTGGCGGGGACCGAAAATAATAGCTTCAATCTTCTCAATATTCAATTGGAGAATATTTCTGCTCAGCCAGAACTGGATGTCAATCAAGCAGTCTAACAATTTAGAGACTGTGGAGGGGTCACGAGAAGTGGTAGTGAGGATAGAGCTGGGTATCGTCAGTGTACATGTGGAAACTGATGCTGTGTTTTTGGATGACGTCACCAAGGGGCAACATGTAGATGAGAAATAGGAGGGGGCCAAAGATAGATTCTTGGGGGACACCAGAGGTAACGATGCAGGGGTAGGAAGAGAAGTCATTGCAGGTGATTCTCTGGCTACGATTAGAAAGATAAGAATGGAACCAGGTGAATGCAGTCCCACCCAGCTGGACGACGGTGGTGGGACGCTGGAGAAGGATAGAGTGGTCAACCATGTCAAAAGCTGCAGACAAGTCAAGAAGGATGAGGAGGGATAGTTTGCCTTTGTCACAGTCACAAATGATATCATTTGTGACTTTGATGAGAGTTGGTACTGTGGCAGATGCGGAAACCGGATTGGAGGGATTCAAACACGGAATTGCGGGAAAGATGGGCACAAATTTGGGAGATGACAATACATTCAAAAACTTTGGAGAGGAAAGGGAGGTTGGAGATGGGGCGGTAGTTTGCAAAGACGCAGGAGGAGGAAGTGGAGGAAGTGGAAGACGAGGAGGAGGAACCTGAGGTGGACATAGCACCAGCAATGGCGCACATTGCTGCCCGTGAGGCCAAGGATGGCCAGATTTACTTAACTTGCTCCAATGCACCCATATGGCTGCCACACGCTGTACTAAGTTGTCCCCTCCACTCCCAACAACACCATAAAACATCCCTGCAATGACCAAGCCTTTCCTGTCACCCAAATCCCCAATGATCCAGGTTAAGTAATGTCCCACCATTCACTCCAAGTGACAAAGTAGCATGCAAAAATGGACAAGACCAGAAAATAGTGCCAATAAATATATTTATCTGTGCCATATAAATAACTGAAACTTAACACTAACATTTGTTGATACATCCATGAGCATACCCTTGTGCGTCTAATTTTGTGTATTTTTCTTTTCCGAGTGCTTCTACAAGGTGCAACCTCTGTGGCTTCAGGAGAGGTAGAGGCAGGCTGCTCATTTCTCTTCTGTGACTGCTTAGACACTTTTAGTGGACGTCCTCTGGGTTTCGGAGCCTGTGAGGGCCCCACCAAAGACTGCTCCTCCTGAAAATGTGCAGGGACAGACTCAGCCATCGGATCAGAGGCAGCCTGTGAGGCTCTGACTGAAGGGGAGGCAATGGGGCAGAGCCTCGGGGACCGTTGAGAAAGAGGGTGATCCTGACTGTAAGCGCTTTGGGAAGAGCCCCCACTTCCATGTCCCCTCTCACCATCATCCCTTTCATGGACACCCACACTTCCTTGCTCGCAAGGAGCTGGAAATCATCTTGCAGTGGGGCCATGGAGTCCCAAGTCTACATTTACATCCCTCCTTGAGAGGAGGTCTATGAGCCTCTGTCATCTGTTGTCCACAGCTAGCATGTGCTCTTGTGAGTGGCACATTTGCTGCTCCATGTAGGTGGCCATCCTTTCCATGGAACAATACATCATCGCCATCGTCTGTGACAGGGTGGTGATCATGTTGGAGATGGACTCCTCCATTCTCTGCACATTTGCAGACATCGCGGCTGCAAAAGCTGCCAGAGCCTCTTGCAATTGTTGCTGCCCCTCCAGGATCGCCCTCTTTCTCGACGGCCCCCGAGGCTCAGAGTCTGCATGCAGCTGAGCAGAACCTGGGGCGTCCTGCACTCTCCGGCGAGGACTCTCCACTGCTGTCCCTGTCTCCACCATTTGCTTTTGCTCACTTGTGAAGTGTGAGACACCAGGTGACAATTCTACTCGATCTCACACAGGACCCACCAAAGTGTGCGTATCTGTGCTGGTGCTGGATGTGTTTGGGTCTGTTGACGATGCTCCCTCAGAGGCTGGAAGTTCCTCTGAGGAGTTGTCTTCCTCCTCCGGATGGACTGTGGGTGGAGTGCGGGGGGGAGGGGGGCATTTGGTGGATCTTTGGGAGAGTAAAGAGGTGATTTAGAAGTGTTATATTAAGAATGGGTAATGTTACCATTCGGCATATGATGAAAATTCACTGGCTGCTGACATCAGTCACCATTTGAGTGACTGCTGTATGCCATGTGACTATATGAGATGTAATTCTGTCACCAGGTTGGTGGGATGTCCCCCTCTCTGCATCTCCCACCACCACCAGCTCTGCAACTCAAGATATCTCCCAGACCTCCTCCTCTGTTGGAGTCAGTTGAGTGAATATTGGAGGGCCATCTCCAGTTCTCTGCCTCTCCCTATTGTTGTGGGCTCTCTTCTCCTGCAAGGAGGGAAAAAAGAGAACGTTGAGAGTGATGGAATGAGTGTGAGGAATCAATGGGCTACATCTGCAGAGGGTGACTATGAGGGAGTGGGGTGACATTGCCAAATCACCTCCTTCTATGGCATTACTTTCTAGGATTGCATTAGGCTGAGGGTGAGTGTCAGTGCTGGTTAGTCAGATGAGGATGTGAGTAAGTGCATAGACAGTGAAGGATGGGTGTAACTTCAAAATTTATTGGTGTGAGGAATGAAGTGCAGGAGTATCCTTGCATAGGTAGAATGATAGGGATGCGGTGACAGGCACATCAGGATGAAGGTGAGTGTGGTATTGCACTGATCTTTCCTGACCTCATGAGGTCATTGAATCTTTCCCTGCACTGGATCCACATCCTCCTGATAACATCCCTGCTGCTGACCTTCTCTGCGATCTCCAACCATGCCCTTTTGGTGTCTTTGGGTGGCCTTTTGTGCATATCATCAGGGAAGAAGACCTCTCTGTGTGCTGTCACTGCCAGCACCAGAACATCGAGGGATGCATCGCTAAACCTTGGTACAGCCCTCTGCCTTTGTGTATCCATGAGCAACACTTTTATCAGCTTTGTAACATATGCCAGACCTCTGGAAATGATTTTCAATGCTCCTTGATCAACGTTCAAATGAGATGGATGCAAGACTACTTAAAATATCAACGCTGGAAACGAATCATCGATTATGTCTTCAGACACGCTCCATTTAATTGGGCCGGGAAACGCGCATGACTGTTTTAATTGGTGCCATTAATTAAAAGTCGCACTGAACAATGCGCTGCTTACAACATTGCATTCCAGAATTGTAATGCCCTCCGCACGCATGCAACCCAATTCCAAAGTAAAGATTCCAGCCATTATGACTGTTTCACTTCCTTAACTAACACTTCCTCAGAACATTTTGTTTATGGGACATATTCTGCTGTCATTGTTTTAAAGTAATAATACTACTTGCTAATCTGAACCATGTTGGCATGACAAGGTACGAAGCAGAATTCAGGATTCCTTCAGTAGGATAGAAAATAGAAACTTATACTATCTGAAGCAATGTTCAGTAATATTTTTTGAGGCCAGGTAAGGACATCCAATATGTTTAAATAGCACTCTTCTTTGTGCAGATAAACATCGCAAAATTATTAAACAGAAGCCATTGCGGCGAACTCCTCACATTGGGCTCAAATTTGACCCACCCATTTGTTTCCGGTGCTCTCACCGGAGATGCGACGACTTTCTGCATTGAAAACTACTCCGAAAAAATCGTTCCCCACTTTGGACGCTGTCTGCCCTCTGCTCGGTCATCGCACAGCGTAGCCAGTGGAGTCGGGGGTGGAGCAAGCATCCTGTGCCAGGACCAGGACATCTGTGCATGCGCATTGGGAGTCGGGTCGCGATGTCCGCTCATGCGCAGTAACGCAGAAATTTGGCAATCGCCCATCTTTAAAGGGATACGAAGCTGCTTGATTTTTGGTGCCAGAAGGAGTGCTATGGAATGAAATCAGCTGCTGGAATCAAGAAGCAGTGAGTGCTCTGTGTTAATAGTGCTGCATGCCTGCAAAAGTTCCAGAAGGAGTGCTGTATTTCTGAAAATCATTGCTGCATGCAATATAAGGACTGTGTGTTTCAAAAAATCACTGTGTGTCTAAGAGCATTGGAAAAGTGCTGTGAGTATCAATTCGATACACAACAACGTGCACCAAGATCAAAGAATTTCTTGCATGACGAAGTGGAGATACTAGTTAATGTCATTGACAACAGATGGCAGGAGCTGGATACCAGCAACAGAGGTCGCACAAAAGTGCCACCCAAAGAAATGAAGAAACGCTGGAACCAAGTTGCAGAAGATTACTGCACAGTGGTGCATACCAGGAGATCTGGAAGCCAGTCTAAAAAGAAATGGCAGGACCTGGGTCAAGTAGTTAGTGTAAGTATATTTTCATTTATTCAATGCAATTGCAATTGTAAATGTGACCAGCTGTTTATGTCCCACCCAGCAGAAAGACACCCTCTCTAAAAAGTTGCATTTTCATCTTTGCAGAAGAAATTGTCCCACAACAAAAGGGAAAGAACTCGAACAGGAGGCTGCCTGCCAAATCTGCACCAACTGACACCCTTGGAAGAGAGGGTCGCTGCTTTGATGGGTCCTACCTCGAGAAAAGCAACCATCATTGCACAAGCTGGTCTCACACTCGAGGGAGAGGGTAAGTCCTGAAAATTCGAGGCCCTTCAAATCAACCTGCTGACTGGCCTGATATGTGTGAGCCGACTCATGCCACCCATCCTGCCCCCCCACCTGTGCTGCTAACCATTTGACTGTTCGGTTATATTTTGCAGAACCTGATGCCAATCCTGAAGATCCAGAAGAAGATTCAGGCACGTACGAGCCTAACCCTGCAGACCAACTTGGGGGGGGTTGGGAGGGGGGAGGGGGAGGGGATGGAGATGGATGAAGGGAACAATGTTGTACTGAATATGGATGAGGCCACGCTAATGGACTTCGCATTGACAAACCCTTCCATGAGTTCTGATGTGACATTCCTTGGTTTCAGCCCATCCATGATTATTGGTTTAAATTCTGATGTGACATTCCATGGTTTCACAGCATCCAAGATTGCGGGTCCCAGTGCTGGTGGGATGCAGCATGGAACACCCAGGGCCGCACCATCCCAGCCTGCACCTCCCACTGAGGGGGTGCCGCGAGGCAGAACCAGGGTGAGGGTAAGGAGAAATCGATCATGCTCTCTGAGATGCAGGATGCAACAGATGTAGTTCAGATCATGGCATTGAGAATGGAGAACATTGACGTTACCCGATCACTCGTAGACACCATCAGTGGGGTGAGTGATGAGGTAACGGGACGGTCGGGAGAAGTAACAGTAATCGCACGGGAAATGGGAACAATTTCCGGGAACATCATTGACGGAATAGTATCCATGAGGGAGGGAATGTCAGAGGTAGTGGAAAGGACGGCACAGGCCATCAGGGAGGGCATGTGTGAGTTAGCTGCTGCAATAAGGGAACATGCCCAGGCTATGCGCCATGCGCCACCACTCCCACTGCAATCCCCGCACCAGCCTCTGAAGAGACCCAAGCCGGCCCCTCCACATTAATATCTGACCCCCCCACACCCTCACCCCATGAAGAAGTGCACATTCACCGAGATGGGGATGAGAGATGGGTGCAGCCTTTCTTTGCTGCTGTTGTTTTTGTTGTTGATGTTACTGTTGTAACTGTTTTCATAGAAACATAGAAACATAGAAAATAGGTGCAGGAGTAGGCCATTCGGCCCTTCGAGCCTGCACCGCCATTCAATGAGTTCATGGCTGAACATGCAACTTCAGTACCCCATTCCTGCTTTCTCACCTTACCCCTTGATCCCCCTAGTAGTAAGGACTACATCTAACTCCTTTTTGAATATATTTAGTGAATTGGCCTCAACAACTTTCTGTGGTAGAGAATTTCACAGGTTCACCAATCTCTGTATGAAGAAGTTTCTCCTCATCTCGGTCCTAAATGGCTTACCCCTTATCCTTAGACTGTGACCCCTGGTTCTGGACTTCCCCAACATTGGGAACATTCTTCCTGCATCTAACCTGTCTAAACCTGTCAGAATTTTAAACGTTTCTATGAGATCCCCTCTCATTCTTCTGAACTCCAGTGAATACAAGCCCAGTTGATCCAATCTTTCTTGATATGTCAGTCCCACCATCCCGGGAATCAATCTGATGAATCTTCGCTGCACTCCCTCAATAGCAAGAATTTCATTCCTCAAGTTAGAGGACCAAAACTGTACACAATACTCCAGGTGTGGCCTCACCAAGGCCCTGTACAACTGTAGTAACACCTCCCTGCCCCTGTACTCAAATCCCCTCGCTATGAAGGCCAACATGCCATTTGCTTTCTTAACCGCCTGCTGTACCTGCATGCCAACGTTCAATGACTGATGTACCATGACACCCAGGTCTCGTTGCATCTCCCATTTTCCTAATCTGTCACCATTCAGATAATCGTCTGTCTCTCTGTTTTTACCACCAAAGTGGATAACCTCACATTTATCCACATTATACTTCATCTGCCTATCCAAGTCACTCTGCAGCCTCATAGCATCCTCCTCGCAGCTCACACTGCCACCCAACTTAGTGTCATCCGCAAATTTGGAGATACTACATTTAATCCCCTCGTCTAAATCATTAATGTACAATGTAATCAGCTGGGGCCCCAGCACAGAACCTTGCGATACCCCACTAGTCACTGCCTGCCATTCTGAAAAGTACCCATTTACTCCTACTCCTTGCTTCCTGTCTGCCAACCAGTTCTCAATCCACGTCAGCACACTACCCCCAGTCCCATGTGCTTTAACTTTGCACATTAATCTCTTGTGTGGGACCTTGTCGAAAGCCTTCTGAAAGTCCAAATACACCACATCAACTGGTTCTCCCTTGTCCACTCTACTGGAAACATCCTCAAAAAATTCCAGAAGGTTTGTCAAGCATGATTTCCCTTTCACAAATCCATGTTGACTTGGACCTATCACGTCACCTCTTTCCAAATGCACTGATATGACATCCTTAATAATTGATTCCATCATTTTACCCACTACCGATGTCAGGCTGACTGGTCTATAATTCCCTATTTTCTCTCTCCCTCCTTTTTTAAAAAGTGGGGTTACATTGGCTACCCTCCACTCCATAGGAACTGATCCAGAGTCTATGGAATGTTGGAAAATGACTGTCAATGCATCCGCTATTTCCAAGGCCACCTCCTTAAATACTCTGGGATGCAGTCCATCAGGCCCTGGGGATTTATCGGCTTTCAATCCCATCAATTTCCCCAACACAATTTCCCGACTAATAAAGATTTCCCTCAGTTCCTCCTTCTTACTAGACCCTCTGACCCCTTTTATATCTGGAAGGTTGTTTGTGTCCTCCTTAGTGAATACCGAACTAAAGTACTTGTTCAATTGGTCTGCCATTTCTTTGTTCCCCGTTATGACTTCCCCTGATTCTGACTGCAGGGGACCTACATTTGTTTTTACTAAACCTTTTTCTCTTTGCATATCTATAGAAGCTTTTGCAGTCCATCTTAATGTTCCCTGCAAGCTTCCTCTCATACTCTATTTTCTCTGCCCTAATCAAACTCTTTGTCCTCCTCTGCTGAGTTCTAAATTTCTCCCAGTCCCCGGGTTCGCTGCTATTTCTGGCCAATTTGTATGCCACTTCCTTGGCTTTAATACTATCCCTGATTTCCCTTTGATAGCCACGGTTGAGCCACCTTCCTTTTTTATTTTTACGCCAGACAGGGATGTAAAATTGTTGTAGTTCATCCATGCAGTCTTTAAATGTCTGCCATTGCCCATCCACTGTCAACCCCTTAAGTATCATTTGCCAATCTATCCTAGCCAATTCAAATTGAAAGCTTTTGGTAAGTTATGTAAATTTACAACTTATAAGTGATCTTAAAGTTTTTAAGTGATCTTAGAGTGCAAATGTTCTCACATTTTGTAATTTATGTAAACTTGCAACTTTATAAGTGATATATAAATTTTTAAATGACCTTAGAGTGAAAGTTTTTTTCAAGTTGAAAGTTTTTTGTATGTTATTTAACTTTACAAGTTTATAAGTGATCTTAAAGTTTTTAAGTGATCTTAAAGAGTCATATTAAAGTAAAGTTTGATATAAGAATTATTTTATTGCACTAAAGTTAAGTACATTGTAAATTTTTGAATAAAATATATTTTACATTAAAACTGAATCGTGTTCCATTAACACAACACAATATTTAGGAACAACTGCAAAAAATAAACATGTCCATGCGGAATAGTTGGTGCTGAGCCCTCAGGCATCAATAAAGGTTCACGGATGAGCTGCTGGCGCAAGGATCAAGCAATCATTAAAGGAGCACGATGGCCCGCCTTCCTCCGACTTCCTGCTCCAGCCTCAGGCACTTGCATGGTTTCCTCAACCTCATCATCATCCCCTTCAATCACTTCCTCCTCTTCCTCCTGCTCGTCACCTGCATCTTCGAAATCATAATCATCAGCTACTCTCACCGCAGGTGGGTCTTCTTCTTCCATTATCAGCTGCTGTTACCTCATGATGGCTAAGTTATGCAGCATGCAGCACACAACAGTGAACTGACCGCCAATCACAGGGGAATATTGCAAGCAGCCTCCGGAATGGTCCAGGCATCGGAAACGTTGTTTCAAGATGCCAATGGTCCTTTCTATGATGCTGCGTGTCGTAATGTGCGACTTATTGTATTGATGGTCAGCTTCCGTCCGGGTTACGCATCATGAGCCAGGTGGCAGGCTGTACCCTTTGTCTCCCAGTAGCCAGCTCTGCCCTTCTGGCTGCTGTTCAAATGTGTCAGATATAACACTGTCATGTCGGATGAATACATCATGGGTGCTGCCAGGGTTCCTTGCATCGACTGACATGATGTGATGCATCTTGTCACACACGAGCTGCACATTAATGGAATGGAATCCTTTTCTGTTCCTGAACAGCTCGGCATCCTCCACAAGTCGACGTGGGTACAATCAATGTAACCCTGTACCTTTGGGAAGCCAGCAATCCTTGAGATCCCCACAGCCCTGTCATGGATTGCTTGGGCGGTCATTGGGAACTTAATAAAGTCATTGCTCCATGCATACAGTGTAGCCGTGACCTGGTGAATGGAGGCATGTATTCTATGTTGAGAGATGGTGCACATATCTCCAGTTGTAGCTTTAAACGATCCCGAGGCATAGAAGGAAAGTGCAGCTGTAACCTTCACTTCAACTGACAAAGCAGTCCACCTGTTGCTTCTCGGCTGTAAGTCTGGTCTCAGCAACTCACAGATCTCACGGACAACTTTTCTGTGGAAACACAGCCTTCTGACACAATTTGCATCACTCAGGTGCAGGTACGAACGCCTGACTCAAAATTGCCGAGGTGGGTAAGGCCTCCTGCCCAGCAGCCTATGGACTCTGATGTTCCTGATGTGATGAGCTCTAATCAATTGTCTCCCACATAGCACAATGATGCAGAACGCTCGCAAAAGGTGTGGCATTGTCAGTATTGACCCCATATTTAAAATTAAACTTTCAAAGGTCAAAGAAGGTAAAATGGTTGGAAAGCAGGCAGCACAGCAGAGGTTCACAGTTCTGCAGTTCTGTGTCTTTCTCTCCCCCCAAGGTACGTCTATGGACCACACCCAAAGGTCTTTTGTTTTTTCCCCCGCCCCCCTTGAGTCATGTTACTTCTCTCTCCCTCCTCCTCCACTCCCCTCCCAGCCTGTCCGTGAGGTTGCTTCCTGCAGCCTGTGTGTGCTTTAATGTCGGCAGTTCCCTGGCCGAGTGGTCTCCTAGTCGCCCGCCTCTATCCCAGGCTGAGTGGTCTCCCGGTCGTCCCGCACCTATCCCAGGCCAAGTAGTCTCCCAGTCGTCCTGCACCTATCCCAGGCTGAGTGGTCTCCCAGTCATCCCGCACCTATCCCAGGCTGAGTGGTCTCCCGGTCATCCCACCCCTATCCCAGGCTGAGTGGTCTCCCGGTCGTCCTGCACCTATCCCAGGCCGAGTGGTGAACTCCTGCACCGGCCAGCCCGCTATTAAAGTAGCTGCTTGTCTTTTGCCCTTGCTGTAGCCTGTTGCAGCCACTCCGGTCAGTGTGTTTGCTTCATGCAGCCTGTGTGTTCTCCGATGGCACTTCAATCGCTCCCGCCCCTATCCCTGGCCGAGTGTCCTCCGAGTGTGTTATCATCCCGCATCTATCCCCAACCGAGTGGCCTCCCGCACCGGTCGACCTGATGACTTCCCAGGCTGAGTTTTGAGATGAAGATAGGACACAGTTTTATTTTTTATTTCTTCTTGAATGTTTTTATTTCTTCTTGAATGCTTATTACTTGTTGTGCTTTGTTTAGTGCTTTGTAAGTCTTGATGCAAGGTCCTCTCCGCTTCCCTTCTCGCCCCTATCTCAGGCCGAATGGTCTCCGATGTCCCTACCTGCGCTGATTTCTTATCTCTCCACAAGGGTTTTCACAAGTGGCCACATACGCTGGCCTAAGTTAGTTTGGAGTAACTATTAGCTGGCCAAAGTGGTTGAAAT
Organism: Pristiophorus japonicus; assembly: GCF_044704955.1. Taxonomy (NCBI): domain Eukaryota; kingdom Metazoa; phylum Chordata; class Chondrichthyes; family Pristiophoridae; genus Pristiophorus; species Pristiophorus japonicus. The sequence continues at coordinate 157,059,769 of NC_091981.1, read as the reverse complement.
GACCAAAACGGGCGTAGGTGGCTGGTAACGCCCCCTTTTGAAAAAAAACAAAACTAAAAAAATCCTAACTAACTCACTTACACTGACGCAAATTAAATGTGCAAAATGTGAATTTTTAAGATACTCCAGAAAAATCAAGTTGCTCCAGAAAAAACGGAGCAACACATGGCCCATTTTTAATGTTTCCATTGGCAATGATTATCATTACCATCAATATCTGTTGCCAACATTTTCAGTGCACAATGATATTCAGAAATACTGCTGTCCAATTTAATCCCTTAGCTCCTGTAGGATCATGTTCAAGTTATTATTTACCTCATCAATTTTTCTGCTTATAGTTCTTAACTGGGTTTCTCAGAGTCATTTCTTCTGACAGCGTCTGTTAAGACCTTTGGGGGCTGATTTCTTTCATCCTAATGAAGAGACCCAGCCATGTCCATCTTCTTGGCTTGGTAAATATAGGGGTAATTAGATGGTCTCTTGCCTTAGATCTTCATTAATTATACATCCCTGAATTTTATGTTCAATATGCATCTGAGTATTTGTCCTAAAAATGTTTATTTTTGTAATAAGTTTGTGATAGTTTTGCAACACAGCTAATATTCCAAACATAAATTTAGACTTGGCGTGAAATATCTTCAAAATATTGTAATTTCATCTTGTCTTAGAGCTCAACTTTCCTATCATTTTCGGCGGGCTCGCGCCGATTTTCTCAGCAGTACAGCTCTTCTTCCACCCGGCGAAAGTTACCCATTATTTTTTTAGTGGTATTGCCCAAATCTGAAAACGCCCGCTAGGACCAAACCGCCGACGTGCAACGCCGACAAAATCGCCAGGGCGTAAGTTTGGCCTCAACAGAAGCCCGTCCAGATCGCCGAGGGAACCGCCCTGTAAAAGCTGCAAAGAAACATAAGTTAAAGGTTCTTTATTTATTTTTTTTAATTTTAAAATGGCGATTAGGTGTAAAAGTGTCATGGGAATGATTTTTAGGAATTTTGTGTGAAATTTTTTATTAAGTTTTCCCCCGTCCCTCGGACTACATTTTTAAAAAAATGCCCGTTTTACTTAGTTTCCCCTTAACTGCCGAGAAAACCAAAAAATAAAGGTGCAAGGCCCATTTTCTCACCAGGTGATTAGTTTTAATTAGTTTTAACATAAAAGTGTAAATTTTCACCAGCGATACTTACCAAATGTTAGCGGTTTTTCTGAGTGAGCCCTGAGGAAAGTCTAGCCCCTAAATCTCCAGCTTCAATAACATATCAAGTCACATATTTTTTTTATTGGTTACGGGATGTGGGCGTCGCTGGCAAGGCCAGCATTTATTGCCCATCCCTAATTACCCTTGCAAAGATGGTGGTGAGCCACCTTCTTCAACCGCTGCAGTCCCTGTGGTGAAGGTACTCCCACAGTGCTGTTAGGGAGGGAGTTACAGGATTTTGACCGAGTGACGATGAAGGAACGGCAATATACTTTCAAGTCAGGATGGTGTGTAATTTAGAACATGGAGGTGTTCGTACTCCCATGCGCCTGCTGCTCTTGTCCTTCTACATAGTAAAGGTCGCATGGTTGGGAGGTGCTGCCGAAGAAGCCTTGGCAAGTTGCTGCAGTGCATCTTGTAGATGGTACACACTGCAGCCATGGTGCACCAATGGTGGTGGAAGTGAATGTTTAAGTTGGTGGCTGGGTTTCCAATCAAGTCAGCTACTTTGTCTTGAATGGTGTTGAGCTTCCTGAGTGCTGTTGGAGATGCACTCATCCACCAAGTGGAGATTATCCCATCACACCTCTGACTTGTGCCTTGTAGATGGTGGAAAGGCTTTGAGGAGTCAAGAGATGATATGCTCGCCGCAGAATACCCAACCTCTGACCTGCTTTTGTTGCCACAGTATTATGTAATGGTCCAGTTAAGTTTCTGATCAATGGTGACCCCCAAGATGTTGATGGTGGGGGATTTGGCGATGGTAATACCATTCAATGTCAAGGGAAGTGGTTAAACTCTCGCTTGTTGGAGATAGTCATTGCCAGGCGCGAATGTTACTTGCCACTTACCAGCCCAAGGCTGAATGTCATCCATGTCTTGTTGAATGCAGGTATTGATTGCTCCATTATGAGGAGTTGCGAATGGCACTGAACACTGTGCAATTATCAGCGAACATCCCCACTTCTGACCTTATGATGGAGGGAAGGTCATTGATGAAGCAGCTGAAGATGGTTGGGCCTAGGGCACTGCCCTGAGGAACTCCTGCAGCAATGTCCTGGGGCTGTGATGATTCACGTCCACCCACCACAACCATCTTCCTTTGTTTTCCCCATGATTCCCATTGACTTCAGTGTTACTAGGGCTCCATAATGCCACACTCGGTCAAATGCTGTGTTGATGTCAAGGACAATCACTCTTATCTCACCTCAGCTCTTTTGTCCATGTTTGGACCAAGGCTGTAATGAGCTCTGGAGCTGAGTGGTCCTGGTGGAACCCAAACTGGGCATCGGTGAGCAGGTTATTGCTGAGAAAGTGCCGTTTGATATCACTGTTGATGACACCTTCCATCACTTTACTGATGATTGAGAGTAGACTGATGGGGCAGTTTTCCACATTGTTGGATAGATGCCAGTGTTTTAGCTGTACTGGAACATCTTGGCTAGAGGCACGGCTAGTTCTGGAGCAAAAGTCTTCAGCATGACAGCCGGGATCTTGTCGGGGCCCATAGCATTCGCTGTAACCAGTGCGCTCAGCTGTTCTTGATATCACATGGAGTGAATCGAATTGGCTGAAGGCTGGCTTCTGTAATGGTGGGGACCTCAGGAGGAGGCCGATATGGATCATCCACTCGGCACTTCTGGCTGAAGATGGTTGCAAATGCTTCAGCCTTGTCTTTTGCACTCACATGCTGGGCTCCGACATCATTGAGGATGAGGATATTAATGGAGTGTCTTCTTTTCGTTAATTGTTTAATTGTCCACCACCATACATGACTGCATGTGATAGGACTGCAGAGCTTTGATCTGATCCATTGATTGTGGGATCGCTTAGCCCTATCTATAATATGCTGCATCCGCTATTTAGCATGCATGTAGTCCTGTGTTGCAGCTTCCCCAGGTGGCACCTCATTTTTAGGTATGCCTGGTGCTGCTCCTGGCATGCTCTTCTGCACTCCTCATTGAACCAGAGTTGGTCCCCTGGATTGATGGTAATGGTAGAGTGAGGGATATGCCGGGCCATGAGGTTACAGATTGTGGTGGAATACAATTCTGCTGCTGCTGATGGCCCACAGTGCCTCATGGATGTTCAGTTTTGAGCTGCTAGATCTGTTCTGAATCTATCCCATTTAGCATGCTTTCACACAACACGATGGAGGGTATCCTCAGTGTGAAGATGGGATTTCGTCTCCACAATGACTATGCGATGGTCACTGCTACCATTGCTGTCATGGACAGATGCATGGATAGTGAGAACGAAGTCAAGTAGATTTTCCCCTCGTGTTGGTTCTCTCATCACATGCCGCAGGCCCAGTCTGGCAGCTATGTCTCTCAGGACTTGGCCAGCTCAGTCAGTAGTGGTACTACTGAGCCACTCTTAGTGATGGATTTACACTCTGTGTCCTTGCTACTCTCAGTTCTTCTTCCAAGTGGTGTTCAACATGGAGAAGTACTGATTCATCAGCTGAGGGAAGGCAGCAGGAAGTTTCCTTGCCCATGCTTGACCTGAAGCCATGAGTACTCCTAGGGCCACTCCCTCCCGACTGTATACCACTGTTCCGCCACCCCTGGTGGGTCTGTCCTTCTGGTGGGTCAGGACATACCCAGGAATGGTGATGGAGGAGTCTGGGACATTGGCTGAAAGGTATGATTCTCTGAGTATGACTATGTCATGCTGTTGCATTTGTTTCATTCTCTGTATTTACATTGTTTTCAATTTGACTTCCAAGGTAATTAAAGTTTAGAATGGCCTCTAGCTCTCCTCCTTTCTGTGTTAAAGTGTGTTTGTTCCCCTATTTGTAAGTTATTTCTCCTGAATCTCTGTCTTCCTTCATACTGTTATGTTCAGACTAACTCCACAAGACTGTATACTGTAAGTTCAAACTGTTGTGACCTTGGTCTCTTTAATGTAACTCCAGAGTGAGGAGGCAGCATGGTAGACTGCCTTTTATACCTATTTGCCCGGGGTATGCAGGTGACCCTTGGGTCTCCAACAGGTGTGCCCCTTGGTGGTAAGTCTTGCACACTAGTAAAGTTTACATACATAACATCACTCCCCCCAAAAGTCTTAGACACAAGTTATTTACAAGTTGAGGTGATCCAGGGCTCTATGTTCCCAGGTTGATCGCCCGAGTTGAAGTCCTGGCATGGGAGAGTTGGTCGGATCATTGCTGCACTGCGCGGCTGGTCTGATCGGACTGTCGGGCATGGTGGGTTCATCCTTGTGGTTGACCACGAGGTTGATTGCTAGTTGGGTGTGTGTTGGTGGATCAATGATGGTAATGTCCTCCTCAAACTGTTTTTGGTGTCAGTGAATCGCAGTTTCGTCTGAACCAAATGGTTTCTGCATGTTTGACAATTCAAAAGTTTGACAACAAATACTCTATTCCCCTCCTTGGTTAAAACAGTGCCAGCAACCTATTTGTGGCCATGACAGTAATTAAGAACAAACGCAGTCATTAACCTCAATGTCACACGATATAGCCGCGCGATCATGGTACACGTTATGCTGGTGCCGCCGGGTTTCTACATGATCACTGAGATCATGGTGGACTAAGGAGAGCCTGGTTTTGAGTGCTCTCTGTGCAAAATTAAAGCACATGGTATTAGGGATAATGTACTGACGTGGATAGAGAACTGGTTAGCAGACAGGAAACAGAGAGTCGAGATAAATGGGTTCTTTTAAGAATGGCAGGCAGTGACTAGTGGAGTGCCGCAGGGCTCAGTACTGGACCCCAGCTCTTTACAATATACATCAATGATTTGGATGAAGGAATTGAGTGTAATATCTCCAAGTTTGCTGATGACACTAAACTGGGTGGTGGTGTGAGCTGTGAGGGGGATGCGAGGAGGCTGCAGGGTGATTTGGACAGGTTAGGTGAGTGGGCAAATGCATGGCAGATGCAGTATAATGTGGATAAATGTGAGGTTATCCACTTTGGGGCAAAAACCCGAAGTCAGAATATTATCTGAATGGCTACAGATTAGGAAAAGGGGAGGTGCAACGAGACCTGGATGTCATGGTTCATCAGTCATTGAAGGTTGGTATGCAGGTACAGCAGGCAGTGAAGAAGGCAAATGGTATGTTGGCCTTCATAGCTAGGGGATTTGAGTATAGGAGCAGGGAAGTCTTACGGCAGTTGTACAGGGCCTTGGTGAGGCCTCACCTGGAATATTGTGTTCAGTTTTGGTCTCCTAATCTGAGGAAGGATGTTCTTGCTATTGAGGGAGTGTAGCAAAGGTACACCAGACTGATTCCCGGGATGGCAGGACTGACATATGAGGAGAGACTGGATCAATTGGGCCTTTATACATTGGAGTTTAGAAGGATGAGAGGGGATCTTATAGAAACATATAAGATTCTGACAGGACGGGACAGGTTAGATGCGGGTAGAATGTTCCCGATGTTGGGGAAGTCCAGAACCAGGGGACATAGTCTTAGGAAAAGGGGTAAGCCATTTAGGACTGAGATGAGGAGAAACTTCTTCACTCAGAGAGTTGTTAACCTGTGGAATTCCCTGCTGCAGAGAGTTGTTGTTGCCTGTTCATTGGATATATTCAAGAGGGAGTTAGATATGGCCCTTACGGCTAAGGGGATCAAGGGGTATGGAGAGAAAGCAGGAAAGGGATACTGAGGGAATGATCAGCCATGATCTTATTGAATGGTGGTGCAGGCTCGAAGGGCCGAATGGCCTACTTCTGCATCTATTTTCTATGTTTCTATGTTTAACAGTTCTGTAGGGGGAACATCAGTAAGCGAATGGTGTCGCGTCCAGTAGCTGATCAGAACCCGAGATAAGCGGGTCTGCAGGGAACCGTCCGTCACGCGTTTCAAGCTCTGTTTGATAGTTTGGACTGCCCGTTCCACTTGACCGTTGGATGCAGACTTAAACGGGGTAGACCTAACATGCTTGATGCCATTGCGGTCATGAACTTGTTGAATTCTGAGCAATTTAAACATGGTCCATTGTCACTAACAAGGACGTCGGGCAAACCATGGGCGGTGAACATGGCCCGGAGGCTTTCAATAGTGGCAGTGGATGTACATGACGACATTATTATACATTCAATCCATTTAGAATATGTGTCCATTGCTACTAGGAACATCTTTCCTAGAAAGGAGCCAGCAAAATCTACGTGGACCCTGGACCACGGTTTGGAGGGCCATGACCAGAGACTCAGTGGGGCCTCCCTTGGTGCATTGCTCAACTGTGAGCAAGTGTTACATTGGTGTACACATGACTCCAATTCCGAATCAATGCCGGGCCACCAAATGTGCGACGTGGCGATTGCCTTCATGACTATACCTGGGTGGGTACTATGTAGTTGCGTATAAACGTTTCCCTGCCTTTTTATGGCAAAACTTCACAATTCCCCCATAGGAGACAATACGAATGGATGGATATTTCATCCTTGCGTCGATAAAATGGCTTAATTTCATCTTGCATTTCCCCGGGAACAGCCGATAGGTCCCATTAAGGACGCAACTTTTTACTAGTGATAGCACAGGGTCCTGGTTAGTCCAGGTCCTGATCTGGTGAGCCGTGATGGGTGACCCCTCGCTCTCAAAAACATCCATTGCAAGAAGCAAGTCTGCGGGTTGCGCCATTTCCACCCCGGTGGTGGGCAATGGTAGCCAACTGAGGGCATCAGCACAGTTCTCAGTGCCTGGTCTGTGGCAGATTACATAATCATACGCAGATAACGTTAGTGCCCATCTTTGGATGTGGAACGAAGCATTGGTGTTAATACCTTTGCTTTCTGAAAACAGCGAAATAAGCAGTTTGTGGTCGGTTTCGAGCTCGAACCGGAATCCAAATAGGTATTGGCGCATTTTCTTAACCACATTATCGCATGCTAATGCTTCTTTCTCAACCATACTGTAGGCTCTTTCAGCCTTAGATAAACTTCTGGATGCATATGCAACCGGTTGCAGTTTGCCTGACACATTGGCTTGCTTAACACACAACCGACCCCGTACGAAGATGCATCACAAGCTAGTACTAAATGTTTACACGGGTCATACAATACAAGTAACTTGTAGGGACATAGCAGGTTTCTGGTCTTATTAAAAGCTGATTCTTGAGATTTACCCCAAACCCAGTCGTCATCCTTGTGTAGCAATAAATACAAGGGTTCCAGCAAAGTGGTCAACCCCGGTAGAAAGTTACCAAAATAGTTGTGGAGTCCCAGGAATGAACGCAGCTCTGTCACATTGTGTGGTCTGGGTGCATTCTTGATGGACTCCGTCTTGGAGTCCGTGGGTCTGATGCCATCTGCCGCAATCTTTCTCCCCAAAAATTCGACCTCCGGTGCCAGGAAAACACACTTGGAGCATTTCAGCCTGAGTCCCACTCTGTCCAGTCGCTTTAGAACCTCTTCCAGGTTGTGCAAGTGTTCGGGGGTGCTGCAACCAGTAATCAGGATGTCGTCTTGAAAGACCACGGTGCACGGAACCAATTTCAGCAGACTCTCCGTGTTCCTCTGGAAGATGGCCACAGCCAAGCGAATCCCAAAAGGGCCTCTATGGCATATGAACAGTCCTTTTTGCGTGTTGATGCACGTTAATTTTTTCGAAGGTTCAGCCAGCTCCTGTGTCATGTAAGCAGAGGTTAGATCCAGCTTTATGAACGACTTCCCCCCTGCTAACGTTGCAAACAGGCCATCCGCTTTGGGTAGTGGGTACTGTCCTGTAACGGGACTCGGTTGATCGTCATTTTGTAGTCCCCGCAGATTCTGTCCATCCCATCGCTTTTCAACACCAGAACAATTGGACTGGCCCACTCGTTGAACTCGACTGGCATTATGATTCCCTCTCGTTGAAGTCTGTCCAGCTCGATCTCGACTTTCTCTTGCATCATATATGGAACTGCTCAGGCCTTGTGATGAACGGCCGTGCATCAGGGACTAGATGGATCTGCACTTTGGCGCCTGTGAAGTTGCCGATGCCTGGCTCAAATAACAACGGGAATTTGTTTAGCACTTGGGCACATGATGCGTCATTCACCGAACAGCATTGGGCCATCGCCTGGTACAATCCATAGTGACAAATCATGCACAGTTCCATTGTATGATATCTTCACTGTAGCACTGCCAATGACTGGTATGAGCTCTTTGTTGTAAGTGTGCAGCTTGGTCTGAATTGGACTTATTTTTGGCCTTTGTGCCTTGTTACCCCACCGTTCCTCAAAAGCCTTCTGGCTCATAATTGACTGACCCGCCCCCATGTCCAATTCCATGGAAACTGGAATGCCATTTAATTTGACTTTCAACACTATCGAAGGGCTTTTGGTGATGAAGGTGTGTACCCCATACACTTCTTTTTCAGCCTCGAGTTGAGTTGCCTCTCTTACTTGTTCAGCATGATCCACACCGGATCGTTCATCTTCTGCCGACTCAGCCACGTGGTGAGTCGCAGTATATTTGCACATTCGCTGGAGGTGCCCCATTGTTCCACAGCCCTTGCACACGTAGTGCTTGAATCAACATTGATGGGCTCGATGATTACCCCCGCGGTGCCAACATTGTGTTAATGAATTCGCATTCACGCCCCACAGCGGACTCTGAGTCATCCTACATCTGGCCTCTGCAGGTGTGTAGGCCCTGCCATGTACAGTTCTACCAGCTGAAGGCGTTATTTTAATGCACAGTACTTGCCAGTGAGCTTTGATGCTGCAAAGATATCTGTTTAGTGTTATCGTTCGTGGACATGAAAGCCTGGGCTATCGTGATGGCCTTGCTCAGATCTAGGGACTCGGCAGACAGCAGTTTGCAAAAAATGACCTCGTGGCCGATTCCAAGTACGAAAAAGTCCCGCAACATTTCCCCCAAAAATCCAGCAAATACGAACGGTCCTACAAGATGTCTTAGGTCGGCGACATAGCTCGCCACGTTCTGGCCCTCGGAGCAATGGTGCGTGTGATTTTGATACCTGCCCATTAAGATGCTCTCCTTCGGCTTGAGGTGTTCCTGAACCAGCGTGCACAATGTCTTCTACGTTGGTTTCATCAGTGCTGGCAGATTTTTGGTGAGGCCATATATCATGGACTCTCAAACGGTGAGGAGAATCGCCCTGCGTTTGACCGCGTTTGCTTCCGTATCCAGCTCATTGGCCACGAAGTGCTGGTCAAGACGCTCAACGAAGGTTTCCCAATCATCACCCTCAACAAATCTCGCGAGAATACCATCAACAGCTATAACTGCGTGAAAGTTCATGATCTGTTACTCAGCGCCAATTGTTATCTTCAGAATAATTCCACAAGACTGTATACTGTAAGCTAAAACTGTTGTGACCTTGGTCTCTTTAATATAACTCCAGAGTGAGGAAGCAGCATGGTAGACTGCCTTTTATAGCTGCTTTCCTAGGGTGTGCAGTGACCCTTGGGTCTCCAACAGGTGCGCCCCCTGGTGGCAAGTCTGACACACTAGTAAAGTTTATATACAGGACATATACCATTTACCATTTTCTAGCTTAGAAGTTACCTAAATCAGTCACAAGGATGCATGAAAATGTTTTGCAGATTGCTTCACTCTCCAGGTTTTCTTTCTTCTCTTGGAGGAATCACTTTGAGCGGGTGGAACCAGTAGAAGTGACCATTATCCAGGGTCACTTATTAGTCGCAGAAAAGCATGAATTTAACATATTCTGGGTCTTGTTTTTAATTGGCATTATCTTGGATGAGACTCAACATTGTAGGTGCTCCAAACCAGATGGCTCATATCAATGTGCAAAAAATACAACTAAAAAAAGTTAAGTTTCAAAAACCATTCAAGTTCTTTAGCAGTATTATGTCTGGTCTGAGAATAATCTATGCTAATTGGTTTTGTTTGAAATTAATCCATTATTCAGTGATTCAATGAATTCAATACGCATCTGAGCCATGCAGCCAGGCAGATTTGCGAGACTAATTATATTCATGGTGTTGATATTGTGCCAGCAATTGTATGAATAGTCCCGAACAGGCACGTGCAGCTTTACTTCAAATAATAGAGCTAGAAGGCCCAAGGATAAATAAATAACCTGGCCTTGGTCATTGTGGAAAATAGAATACTGCAGCTGCCAAATATTTCACTTTGTGGGGTAATTTTCTGATTTCAAGCTCACAGCAGGGAGTCTCACCTGTCAAGAGCACATATTAGAAATTCGGGCGCACACAGAACATGAAGTCAGTGGCCCCTATATTTACAAGAGTGTGAGCGAGGCTGAAAACGGCTGAAGAACCCGGCAAGGCGGGAGTTGCAGAGATCCTGCCAAACTATCTTAAAGAGATAACATGCGGCATAAAATAATCAAACTGCTCATGTTTTACAAGTGTTGCTCTAAGCCATTTTTTTCAACTTGTCTTTCTGACATGTTTCCAGACAAAACAACATATGTGACTTTGATATTGTTTGTATTCACAATTAGAAGGATGGAAATTGGCAGCAGGACCATGGTTTATCCAAAGTGATTGAAAATGGCGAACTTACAGTGCAACTGCTATTTTTTTATTATTTCTTTTTATTCGTTCAAGGGATGTGGGCGTCGCTGGCAAGGCCAGCATTTATTGCCCATCTCTAATTGCCCTTGAGAAGATGGTGGTGAGCCGTCCTCTTGAACTGCTACAGTCCGTGTGGTGAAGGTACTCCCATAGTGCTGTTAGAGAGGGAGTTCCAGGATTTTGAATCAGTAACGATGAAGGAACGACGCTATATTTCCAAGTCAGGATGGTCTATGCCAAGTATAGTGGATACATTAACTTTTGAAAAAAGACACCCATGTTAAGAATAAATCCAACCTGTGGTATAGAGAATTTGCTTAAATTCTTCTCTTGTCCCACTTGATATGCATATGCATAAGACATTTGAAGTCTATTTACTCAATATATAAATTTGCCTAATTTTTATACAACTCAGATACCTGAAGAGTCTGTGTTCATAAACAAACAAGGATAACTGTTGAGATTGTTAAATTCTATTCCCAAAGGCTTCAACGAATACACCACTTCAAATTCACATGATAATATCACGCACTATATTTTTCCTACCTAGGAGGAAGGCAATTTAAACTAATCAAATTTTCCCTTGGTCTTTCTCCATTCATCCTCTGCCTTCTCCTGATGACACTAATTCATGATGAGATGCAGTTTGATAGAAATTACCAGCCCTCAAGTGTCTCATCTCTTCCTTTCGTTTGAGCCTGTAACACAAGTTTGGCCCCAGCTGGAGTATTGCATCCAATTCTGGGCACCACACTTTAGGAAGGCCCTGAAAGCTTTGGGGAGGGTACAGAAGAGATTACTAGAATGGTTGCAGGAATGAGGGAATAAAGTTACGTGGATAGACGAGAGAAGCTGGGCTTATTCTCCTTGGATCAGAGAAGGTTGAGAGGAGATTTGATAGAGGTGTTTAAAATCATAAGGGATTGAAATTTAGTAAATAAAGCAAAACTGTTTCCAGTGGCTGAAGGGTCTATAACGAGAGGGAACAGATTTAAAATAATTGGCAAAAGAACCAGAGGCGACATGAGGAAAAGAACATTTATGCAACGAGTGGTTCGGATTTGGAATACACTGCCTGATAGGGTGGTGGATACAGAATCAACAGTTGCTTTCAAAATGAAATTGGATAAATACTTGAAGAAATTGCAGGATTATGGGGAAAAAGTTGGGGAGTGGGATTAACCGGATTGTTCTTTGAAAGAGACAGAGCAGACTCGATGGGCCGAATGCCCTCATTCTGTGCTATACTCTTCTGTGATTCTATGTATAATACAGTGGTAATTTCTTGATTTCACGCGCTTGGTGGTCATTGGAGGAGGCCATTTAGCCCCTGTTCCGTCATTCAACGATATCTGATGTATAACCTAATTCCATATATACGCCTTTGCCTCATATCTTTTAATACCTTTGGTTAACAAAAATCTAACAATCTTAGAGTTAAAATTAACTATTGATCTAGCATCAATTGCCATTTGCAGAAGAAAATTCCAAACTTCCACAAGGCTTTGCAGGTAAAAGTGTTTCCTAATTTCACTCCTGAAAGACATGGCTCTAAGCTTCAGGCTATGTCCCTTTGTCCTAGACTTCCCAACTTGCGGAAATCATTTCTCTCTATCTACCCTATCACTTCCCTTCAATATCTTGAAAACTTTGATAAAATCACCTCTTAGCCTTCTAAAGTCAAGGGAATACAACTGTAAAGTCCTGACCCTGCAGTACAGACTTAAACGAGGCACATGCTGAAGTCAAGGTCACTCTGGACCTGCACCTTTATTTCTCGAGTGCCACACTTGCCTGAGACCTGCCTTTATATACCTGTGTGGAACAGGTATGCAGTGTCTCCTGCAAGTGCACCCCTGGTGGTAAAGTATGCTTGTGGTTACAGGTCATATCTAGTTACAGTCATGTATAGCATGGTAAGATACAGTTATATACAGTAGTGTGAGATACATGACATCACCCTCCCCCAAGGTCTTATTGTCTTTACAGATTCAGTCTCTCAGGTGGTCTATGCTCTCGCGTGGAGCGTCTTAGTTGTGGTTCAGTTGTTTGCCTAGGTGCCTGTTTTTCTTTCGGTGTGATTGCTGGTATCTCGCCTGGGCTGTCTGTTGAGACAGCCCTTTCCTCAGGTTGTTCTCTCTGTCTGTCCACCAGGTGTGGTGTGAGTTCCACATTGTAGTTTTCCTCTGGTTCTGCAGTGTTGTTGGTGAATCTACTTTTTACTTGGCCTACATGCCTCCGACAGGTTTGGCCATTGTCCATTTGTACAACCAGTAGCCTGTTTCTTTCCTCACCTGTTACTGTCCCTGCAAGCCATTTGGGACCCCTGCCATAGTTTAGCACAAACACTTTGTCCTCTATCTCATTCCACCTCCCCCTCGAATTTCGGTCATGGTACTCAGTTAGCTTCCGGCACTTTGCCTCAACAATTTCATGCATGTCTGGGAGGATTAACGAGAGCCTAGTCTTTAAGGTCAGTTTCATCAATAGTTGCGCGAAGGGAACTCCAGTCAATGAATGCGGACGAGATCTGTATGCCAGCAGCAGTCGTGACAGGCGGCTCTGTAGCGTGGGACCTTGGATTTTTAGCATGCCTTGTTTAACGATTTGCACTGCGCGCTCCACCTGGCCATTGGAGGCGGGCTTGAACGGTGCCGTCTTAACATGATTTATGCCGTGATCAGCTATAAAATCTTGAAATTTTGCGCTGGTGAAGCACGGAGCATTATCACTGACCAATATGTCAAGAATTCCGTGCGTTGCAAACATGGTTCTAAGGCTCTCCACAGCGGTGGAGGTTGTGCTCGAATTTAAAATGGTGCACTCGATCCACTTTGAAAATGCAATGACGACTACGAGGAACATTTTGCCCATGAATGGGCCCGCATAGTCTACATGCACCCGCGACCACGGTTTGGTGGGCCAGGGCCAGGGGCTTAGGGGGGTCTCCCTGGGGGCATTACTGAGTTGGGCACAAATGGTGCACCACCTGATGCAGAGCTCTGAGTCTGCGTCAATGCCGGGCCACCAGACGTGAGATCTGGCTATGGCCTTCATAAGGACTATCCCCGGGTGCTCGCGGTGGAGCTACCGGACAAACGCCTCTCTGCCTCGCAAGGGCATAACTACTCAGCTGCCCTACATTAGGCAGTCTGCCTGTAGTAATAGTTCATGCATGCGCCTATGGAAAGGTTTGATCTCCTCGGGGCAGGCATCGCGAGTCTCTGCCCAATCACCAGTTAAAACACATCTTTTGACTAAGGATAACGTGGGGTCGCTGGTCACCCAGGCTCTGATTTGGGCAAACCGTCATGGGCGAACCTGTGGATTCAAAGGCATTGATTGCCATGACCATCTCACAGTCCTGTTCGTTGGACCCTGCCATGGTCGCCAGGGGTAGCCTGCTAAGCGCGTCGGCACAGTTGTCTGTGCCTGGTCTGTGCCTTATTGTGTAGTCGTAAGCCGCCAGCATGAGTGCCCACCGCTGAATGCGCGCCGAGGCGTTGCCGGTTATTGCCTTCCACTCAGATAGCAGGGACGTGAGGGGTTTGTGATCGGTTTCTAACGCGAACTTGGCCCCGAAAAGGTATTGGTGCATCTTTTTGACACCGCACACGAGCGCCTCCTTCTCAACCATACCGTACCCGCGCTCCGCCCGCGAAAGCGACCTGGAGGCATAAGCAATGGGTTGTAATTTACCCGCATCATCGACATGCTGTAAAACGCACCCGACCCCGTACGCTGACGCATCACATGTAAGAACTAGCTTTTTACCTGGGTCAAAAAAGGCTAAAACACTGTTGGAACACAGAAGGTTGCGTGCCTTATTGAAGGCACGTTCCTGGGCGCCCCCCCAAAACCAATCGCACCCCTTTCTGAGTAGCATGTGGAGAGGCTCCAGCAGCGTGCTCAAGTTCTGCATAAAGTTCCCAAAGTAATTGAGTAGCCCGAGAAAGGTGCGCAGTTCCGAGACATTCCGGGGCCTGGGTGCGAGATGAATTGCTTCGGTTTTGGATTCTGTTGGGCGGATTCCATCAGCTGCAATTCTTCTGCCCAAAAATTCAACCTCGGGCACAAGAAACAGACACTTGGATTTCTTAACTCTTAGGCCTACCCGATCCAATCGACTTAATACTTCCTCCAAATTGCGGAGATGGGAGTCGGTGTCCCTGCCCGTGATGAGTATGTCATCTTGAAACACAACCGTCCCCAGGATGGACTTGAGCAGACTCATGTTGTGCTGAAATATAGCAGCTGCCGACCTGATGCCGAATGGGCATCGATTGTACATGAAAAGGCCTCGATGTGTGTTGATGGTGGTGTGTAGCTTAGACTCTGTCAGTTCTTGCGTCATATACGCAGATGTGAGATCTAGTTTCGAGAAAAGTTTTCCTCCAGCCAATGTGGCAAATAGGTCTTCCGCTCTGGGCAGCTGGTATTGGTCCTGCAGGGAGACTCTGCTTATGGTAGACTTGTAATCCCCACAGATTCGTATGGATCCATCAGGCTTCATGGGACTTGCCCAGTCGCTAAATTCCACGGGTGAGATAATGCCTTCTCGCAGAAGCCTGTCCAGTTCGTGTTCAATCTTTTCCCTCATCACATAAGGCACAGCTCTGGCCTTGTGATGGACCAGTCTGGCATCCTGTGTGATGTAGATTTTAACTTTAGCCCCTTTGAAGGTGCCCACACCTGGCTGAAAGAGATGTTCAAAACGACTTAGAACTGTTGAGCAGGAGGTCCGTTCCTCTGACGACATGGCATGAACTTCATCCCATTTCCAATTTAGTTTTGCCAGCCAGCTTCTCCCCAACAGTGCTGGGAGATCTCCGGGGACAATCCACAGGGGAAGTCGGTTCACCGTCCCTTTGTGTGTGACTGAGAGCATGGCGCTGCCAAGGACTGGGATGATTTATTTGGTATAGGTCCTTAGTTTGGTGTCGATCCTTGTGAGTTTTGGTCTGTTGCTTTTGTGCGGCCACAGCTGTTCAAATTGTTGGACGCTCATGAGAGATTGACTAGCTCCCGTGTCCCATTCCATGTTGACGGGTATCCCGTTGAGTAGGACCCTCATCATTATTGGAGGCGTCTTGTTGTAAGAACAGTGGACATTGATCGTGTTGACCCGCTGTACCCCGGCTTCCTGGGCACTGTCCCCACCGTCTTCTGGTCCGCTTTCCAACCCTTCCGATTCATATACCAGCCGAGCTGCTGTTTTTCTGCACATGCGAGTCAGATGCCCTGTATAGTTGCAGTTTCTGCAAACAGCATGCTGAAATCGACACCCCCTTGTTGAGTGCCTTCCCCCACATCTCCAGCACAGACCGCTTCCATTGTTTCCAAAGGATGAGCTGCGTCTGGCTGATCTCTCTTGAGCTTCTCTCAGTCTGTAGTTGATTGCTCACATTGTGGGTTGATGAGGTGTTAACTGCCGTTCCTGTGGCCCTTGATGGCTTCTGGCACCACTGCCTGCTGTTGAAGGCTTGCTCTCCTGCCTTTGTCTGTGTGTGGGGGTAGCGGCTTGTTTCACGCTGTGAACCCCTTGTTCCGATGTTTCATTAGTTGTCTTACCCGCAGTAAAGATCAACCTCGTTTCTTCTTCTCCTGCCAAGAATGTCTGTGCGATCAGTGCTGCTGCCTCTAGGGTCAAGTTCTTGGTCTCTATAAGCTTTCGGAATATGCCTGCGTGGCCTATTCCTTCAATAAAAAAAGTCTCAGTCCTTCTCTCCTTAGTTCATCGGAGAACTCACATAAACTAGCCAGCCTCCGAAGTTCCACTACAAACTCGGGTATGCTCTGGCCCACACAGCGTCTGTAGTTGTAGAACCTGTGCCTGGCCATGTGTAGGCTGCTCGCTGGCTTCAGGTGGTTTCTCACCAGTGTGCTTAACTCCTCAAATGACTTGCTTGCTGGTTTCTTGGGTGCCAACAGGTCCTTCATTAAGGCTTATGTTTTCGAGCCACAGCCGGTCAAGAGATGGGCTCTTCTCTTGTCTGCCTTATCATCGCCCAACCAGTCTTTGGTTACAAAGCTTTGCTGGAGCCTTTCTATAAAGTCCTCCCAATTGTCTCCAGCATTGTATTTCTCATCTGAGCCGTTGGTAGCCATTCTGTGGATTCCGTAATCCCGTAACTCGTCGCCACTGTAAAGTCCTGACCCTGCAGTACAGACTTACATGAGGCACATGCTGAAGTCAAGGTCACTCTGGACCTGCACCTTTATTTCACAGCTCTCGAGTGCCCCACTTGCCTGAGACCTGCCTTTATATACCAGCATGAAACAGGTATGCAGTGTCTCCTGCAAGTGCACCCCTGGTGGTAAGGTAAGCTTGTGGTTACAGGTCATATCTAGTTACAGTCATGTATAGCATGGTAAGATACAGTTATATACAGTAGTGTGAGATACATGACAACAACCCTAATTTATGTAATGTTTCCTCATAATTTAATATTTGGAGTCCAGATATTGGGCTCAATTTTCCCCAATGCCATTTATTGGCGTACTTGAAGAGTTACGCCCGTTTTCTTGGGAGCCCAACTATGGCAAAAAAAAATCATTCAACTTTCCCCATTTGAATTGTTGATTTTGGCACCGCATAGCCTGTCCTTTAGCTTTGGGGGTGGAGCCTAAGATCTGTGCCAAAAAGATCGGATTGCCAGGGTAACGAGGGACACATTGTGGGCTGAGGCTGGAAAGTGAAACATACAATACATTCTGGTCAGCTCACAGCAACCTGCACAAGCACCTTGCATATTGCAGCAGCTTACCAGCATTAAATTATTAAAGAGTTTATGCCAAAAGTCTGTCTCCCGCTCCCACCCCCCACCTTCCCCTCACAGTGCTATTCCTAACCCTCGCTGAATGGCCTCCCACCCCTCCCGGTGCCCGGTGCCACTCCTAACCCTGGCTGAAAGGCTTTCGCCCCTCTCTCTTCTCTCTCTCTCCCCCTCTCCCCCTCTCCCCCTCTCCCCCTCTCCCCCTCTCCCCCTCTCCCCCTCTCCCCCTCTCCCCCTCTCCCCCTCTCTGCTGCTGCTGTCCTGACCATGGAACTGCATCTGCTGCGCTGTTTCTATTACCTGTGCTGATTTTGTTAACTGCCCAGAAGGTTTTTCCAGATGGGTCACATACGCCGTCCTAAGAAAAATTGGAGTAAATCGGAACTGGCCAAATTATTCTGGTAAATATACCCTCCAGTCCCTCCAAGGCTAATATATCCTTCCTAAGGTGCGTGCCCAAAATGTGGCAAATGCTGGATATATTTTTGCTTAAATTGCAAGGTTTATTACATGGCCGGAGTGTGAGCAAAGACGCTTTAAAATTTCAGGAGCAGAATTACTTCCTATATTTTTCACACCAAATGGTGCAGGGTTCAGCCACCAAACTTTAATCATTCCACTCCGGCTGGTATGAAAAAATTGAAAGAAATTTAATTTTCATCTCATCAAAATTAGACTCTAGGGGATATATTTACATCCATTCACTAATTTAAGTGAATGACAGATGTGAATTTAAATTGAAAGATTCATACACACTTTATACTCAGATCTATCAAAATTAGCAAAAGAAGAAAATAAAGTCTGAGGAGGTTCATGAGAACAACCTGGAGATAGCTATCCTTTTGATTCCACTTATTTGTGAATGCGCTTGATCTCAGCTAGAATCACTGTCACAGTGGTATAGCTGAGAGTAGAAACTGAACATGTGAAAGATTAGTAGCACCCTCACCTCTGAGTCAGAGTTTAGTCACACTCCAGAGACTTGAGCAGAAAAATCTAGGCTGACACTCCAGTACAGCACTGAAGGAGTGCTGCACTGTCGGAGGTGCCATCTTTCAGATGAGATGGTAAACCAAGGCCCTGGTTGCTCTCTCAGGTGGACTTAAGCAATCCCATGGCACTATTTTGAAGAAGAGCAGGGGAGTTATACCCAATGTCCTGGCCGATATTTATCCCTCAATCTACATCACTGAAACAGACTATCTGGTTATCACCACATTGCTGTTTGTGGGAGCTTGCTGTGCACAAATTGGTTGCCGCCTTTCCTATATTACAACAGTGATTACACTTTTTTTTAAAGTACTTCATCGGCTCCAAAAATCTATCTATCTCAGCCTTGAATATACTCAATGACTCAGCAACCACAGCCCTTTTGGATAGAGAATTTTAAAGATTCACAATCCTCGGAGTGAAGAAATTCCGACCCTTTTATCCTGAGACTAAGTCCCCTAGCTCTAGACTCTCCAGCCACGGGAAACAACCTCTTAGCGTCTACCCTGTCAATCCCCCTCAGAATCTCCAGATTCCCAAGTTTAACATTCTGTTTCGAAGCACACCCTTCAAGATCACTCTGTGCAGACCAGGTGTATTTTGACCAACTCCAATGCAGTCTTACTGACCTAATCTGCTGAGCATTTTCTGTTTTTGATCCAGCATCTACAGTCTTTTGCTTTATGCAGGCTTGCTAAGCTGTCTTTAATATGTAATTGAAAGCCCCTTGAGGGAAGGTTCAAATCTGGACGAGAAAGGTGATGAAATAAATGTGATGTTTGTCACAGCCATCGGCCAATTAAATCATTGACCTTACAGTGGAGCTCAGGTTGAAAGCGATGTCGGGCGTGCAGCAACCGGAAGGTGGCATGAACATACTTTGGCACCAGTAATATTGTATAAATCAATGAATGTGGTTCAAAGAAGTTCACATTTCAAAATTCTGGAAATTTGTGTTGCATTGCTTTGGAAAAACCTTTCATAAAGCTAGAAAAGTTGCCAAAAAAGAAAAGCAAAGAGCCCCATGAAGGTCACCATTAAAGACACATAATCCATAGTGAATAATGCCAGTGCTATAATTTAATTAGGAGCCCATCTGTCACTTTTTGTTTGATGAGCACTAAATGTCCAATTATCATTTAATATCTGCTCTAATCAGTTCTGGCAAATTTCTCAGGCACAGGAAAGCTGACATTAATTGATGGAAACAAGAATGTAGATGCCGCTGATTGGAGGAGCTGCTGAGCTAAAATGATCAAAAACCAAGCTGAGAAAGGAAATGGCACCAAAAGCACAAATCCTTAAAGTAACATATGCGTCTAATCAAGCACAATGACAAATTATCACAAGCTAAGCATGCAATACTTCAAATCACTTTAACCTAAAATAAGATGTAACGGCCCAGAAATGTGACTCAGGTAGTTGCGTGAAAGGGGGGTATCAGATCAGCTGCTTGTTATTCAGCTCTCAGGCGCTGCGTATATCAGGCATTGCGTATAACGGACGGCCGATCCGATACCGCCCGTTTTGCAGCAGCACCCGAAATGAATTTCTCGGCCAAAATATCCACAGTACCATATCCAAGTTATGCAACTTTTTTCTATCTTAAATGGTCTTTTTTTGTATGTTTATGAGGCATATTAGTTTTCGGGAATGGATTTTTTTCTTCCAATTTTATGTACATTTATAGCATGTAATTCCATGATCGAGTGCCCCCAGCAGGCAGTGGTGCGTATAGAGTAGGTTAGAAATTAGGGCTACAACAGTCTAGCCCCAATTCTCCAACTCTCCAATCCATGCTCACTGTGAATGCAATCTCTCAGCTCAGGATTGTAAAATTTCCACACAATATGCTCAGCAGCTGAGTCACCATGCACATATTGACTATTAATACCCTTAACTATCCGCTGCTCATGAAGCCCACAGTAACTTATAAGGTGGTCTGAAAGTGAACTTGATTACATTTCTCTACTGCTACAGGTTACACTCTCAATATGTTACTTGTCTATGGAATCCTTGTGGGACCAGAGGAGCAGGAGCGCTCTTCCATTCTCTGCAGGAGTTCTTAGGCCTCCCCAGCTTACCTCTCCCTTCCAGTGCTGGCATCAGATACCAAAGACTTA
Organism: Pristiophorus japonicus; assembly: GCF_044704955.1. Lineage (NCBI taxonomy): Eukaryota > Metazoa > Chordata > Chondrichthyes > Pristiophoridae > Pristiophorus > Pristiophorus japonicus. The sequence goes on along the minus strand of NC_091981.1, from coordinate 157,039,204 downwards.
GAATAAGGCCTCCAATTGCATCTCTAACATTTACATACATGAAATACATGGGCTAGAAATTCTGTAGCACCACGTTTGGGACGTTAATTTTTGAAATGTTGAAAAAGGAGTGCCAGGCACTAATGATTCTAAGCTTCTGATAAATTGCCTGCTAGCGCTCCAAGAAAGAACTGGAGCTTTAAATCAAGCACTAATGACCTCACTAGGGTGCTACAGGGGCTCTACCCACAGAGTGATAATGAATTTCAGGTGCAATGCAATCGGGAATCATCATTCACACTGGCTCCTTACATCTCTTAAAGGGGAGATTCCATCATTGCGCAGATTCTCATTATCAACATTGCAGGCTGTGAAGGCGACCTGCAAGCTACTGAATCTGGGAATTCTCATTGTTGATCCCAGTCCCAGGAAGAGAGCTCGCCGTTTGTGACCAGGCATTGGAGGCATTGGTCGCAGGAGTGGAAAGGAGGGCAGTGCTGTTCCCAACCATTGGTAGGAGGCCATTGCCCCAGGTCTTCAGGGCAATGTGGCGGGAAGTGGCGCAGGTGGTCTCAGCTAGCAGTGTAGTAGTGAGGAGCCTGACACAGTGCCGCAAAAAATTCAACCACCTCAATCGGGTGGTCAGAGTGAGTAGAATCTTCAACAGGTCCTACATACCAGCATCTGAAACTCGGGGCAAAATTGGGCAGCGCCCGGTTTGGGCAGTAATTTCTTTCTCAGAAAATTTAGCGCCCGGCGAGATGGGTTGCCAACTTGGGCATTTTCACCCCAGGAGTGAGGGAGGGCGCGGTAAGAGAGATGCTGATGACCTAGGCTGGGCTCTGCAGTGGTGCTATTCACAGCCACTAGAGGTGGGCACCGGAGGGACTGGAGTGCATCATCACGCCCGGCAACCAAATTTTAATTTGATTTTACGTTTTAAAGTTAATTTGTTTTAATTGCCGGTGCTTTTAGTGTCCCCTTCCCTTTTATAGGGGGCACTGGGGAAAAATTGTGATTTTAGTGCCCAAAAAAAAAAAACCAAAAAAAGAAAAACACAAAAAAAAACAAAAAAAAAGGGGGGGAAAAAAAGGGCCTTGTAAATGTCTGGAGTGTCACCCAGGTCGGGTGGCACTCTTTAATGTTTATGTTTTCGCAGGTAAACTCAAAAGAGTTTCACAGCCACTTACCCAATTTCAGCTGAGTTCCATTCATCAATCAGCCTTCAATCCTTAAAACCAGCTCCATCTGGCTCTTCAAGGGGAAGTTATTTGAACCTGCTGATGCTCGTTTTCAGCATTGCTCAACTCATTCACTAATCGGTGGAGTCCGGGAAGGAGATGAAATGTTTGCTGCGTATCCTCTTCAAGGGAGAGGACCACTAGATTCAGTGATGTGGGGTATGAGAGACCAGGGGGGACTCCCTCTTCCCTGCCTCGGGAAGGTGGCCATCACCGCAAGTGTTCCGTGCCATGTGGCAAGATGTGGCCCGGGAGGGGTCGGCCAGCACTGAGACGCAGAGAAGCCTGACCCAGTGCCGCAAGAAACTCAACGACCTATGTCAGGTGGTCAAAGTGAGTACATACTTCCATACTCCTCCATACCAGCCTCTCAACCTCTGTCTGCACACACTTTAGAAACCATCACTCAAGCATCTGCAGATACTCACACCCACATCTCATCTCATGCCTTGCCTACACTCATAACTATTCAGCCACGGCAGGCATATCTTCCACATATGTTGCTGGACTCATACTCACACCAGTTCCTTTCTTTTACAGGCCAAAATGGCACTTAACAGATCAGAGCAGCAAAGGACTGGAGATAGATAACCTGACCTGCGACTCCTCTCTGACCTTGAGGAGTGAGTGTTGGACCCATAGGTGGTGGGCACCATGACAGGAAGAGATGTTGAGCCCTCACCTTCTCTCAAACCACATCTCCCCTCTTCCCCTCCCTCCACTTCTCTCATACCACCACCCACACCAGAATGCATTATCGCTTTTTGTAATATAGAGCTCCATCTAGTGGTCTATGGCTCCACCTAATGGACTACTGTGGTAATGCAACTGCTGCTGTAAATACATAATATATCACATTGACGAACAAGGATATGATTTCTGGATTCCCTAGCTGACATGTTTGTTGGTGGATGATCCAGCCAAACAGAGACTTTGAGAGGTCCTTTTGTTTTGTAGAACAGCTAAAAAATCCAAGTAAAATTTCAAGCACACTTGGCTGAACTGAAGAGTCCAGATGGCCACGCCTATCAGAATAATCGGGCGCTTGGGTGAGTTCCCTCGCGACCGAGAGACTTTCAGAGCGTATGTGGAGTGGCTAGAAATGTTTTTCACTGTAAATAATATCGTTGAAGTCCCCGATGATGAAAACCATAACCGGGTGGTTTTAGAAAGAAACAGACTATTTTCTTGACTGAAGCAGGCCGCTGAAAAATGTACTTGCTCCCGTCAAGCTGAAAGACACGCCACAGATGGCGATTCAGAATAGCACTACAGTCCTGAGCCCCTGGAAGTTGCGGAAAGTTATCGTTTTGGAATACAGGATCAATTAATTGATGAGAGTATCAGTGAGTGCATTGCAGCTTTAAAAAAAGCTATCAATTCACTGTCATTTCTGAAACTTTCAGGACTAAGCATTGTGTGACCATTTTGTTTGTGGGATGAAAAATGAAGCAATCAGAAGAAAGTTGTTGACAACCCATAACTTGACTTTTGATTTTAGCTTGTCAGACAGCTATGTTGATGGATATGGCCGACCAATACTCCCGAGAATTTGGTGCCATTTCTAGTCATCTGACAACTGAGATGAATCGCCTGCAGATTAAAAATAAAATGCAGTTGGGCCCCAAGGCCTCAGCAACTGGCCACGGTAACAGTACATTGAAGTCGTGCTGTCGGTGCTTGGGGCAACACATTGCTAAAAGATATCCATATATGACGGCAGAATGTTTCTACTGCAAGAAAACTGGGCTTCTTGCGAAGGCATGCTGAATGAAGAATAAACCGACTTTCAAGGCTATAAGTAAAAATTGGCAGAGACTACATAACATTGAAGAGAAACAACATAATGAAGAGGTTCTGGAGATGCACGTCATCAGGAGCACGAGGGTACATAACAATGATTTGCAAAGTATCATCATCCAAGTAGACATTGCAGGATACTCCTGGAAATCGACATTGGTGCAACCATGAGCTGGAATCACTATCTTGACAAATTGAGTAATTTTCCACTGGATGAGTCAAAGATAGAGTTGTGAGACTACTCAGGAGACAAATTCCTGTTGTTGGACTTATCACCGTACCGGTGAAATACAAGAATCCGTTTCCGAGCTTGCCTCTCATAGTAGTGGCAGGAGACAAGTCTGCCTCAATAGGTAGAAATTAGTTGGGATCACTGAAGCTGGATTGAAATGAGATTTGCATTGAAGGATGATGTCATCAAGCAGTATCCGAAGGTGTTCTGCGAAATTGGAGGAAAACTTTCCTCAGGATCAGCCTACAATCAGTCTAAGTTTGACACCATGTTTGGAAAGTTCTGTTCAAGAGCAAAGGTATCCTCTTTGAAACAGAAAGCCAGTGGTTAAGTATGATGTGTAAATCTGGCAAAATAAGTCCATGGGCAAGATTTTCCACTTTGTTTGCATGCATAACACCCACTTAACATCCATTTTTACCACCGAAATGACATATAATACCCAGATAGCCACAAAATGGAGACTGATGCCCATTTTTCAGACACTTATCGCCGAGCGTTACTTTTCCATGTGCGTAACGCCAGGAAAAATAATACTGCCCGCCAACTTTTTGGGGGTGAAATCAACGGCCATAATATCACCCAGTGTTAGTTTCTGCATGTAATTAACGCCGAGATTCAATAATACCGACCCCCCCATTTTTTTTTGGCATAAAGATCACATTTGCTGAAACTAACGACCAGGAGATCGCCCAGCATCACTTTCACCATCTCGCCCACAATATCGCTCGCCCAAAACACCTCTCAGAAAAAGTGGAACTGTTCTGAATGAATCACAGCGGTGTGGGTGCCATTTTTTTAAATCGCAGGTCGCTTCATTCAAAAGGCTGCTTCAACTTCGGGGGAGTTTGGATTGACTCTCACGTTCTTCTCAGGTGAAGTGACCATCTCAACAGACATATTTTCAGACTTTGGACTATTGGGGGCTTTACTGTAGGTGAGGAAATTATTGCTTCTGATCAATCGCTATTATACTTTCATTGCAATGGGGCCAGCCATTTCTCAGCCTGCATCGATTAATACGCAGATGCTGCAGAGTGCAGATGGCTCAATGTCTGATGCACATCATTATGTGCCCAATTTAAGACGTGCAAGAATGAGGAGAAGGTCCAGGCCATACACACCACACGCTTACAGGGAAAAAAGGTCTTACCTCGACGTGTCTGAGCACACCTCCTTCGGAGACTGTGCTTCCACAAGGTGGCGGATATTCGAGCTCATCAGGTCACATATGCAGCCTGCCATCAGGACATCAGTGTCGGTCGAGTTCAAGGTCACGGCGGCACTGTCTTTCTACGTGTTCGGTTCCTTTCGGGCCTCCGCGGTCGAGATTTCCCCTCTGTCTCACCATGCCACCCATCGCTGCATTAGACATGCCACGGAGGCCCTGTACGCACGAAGGATGGACTTTATCATCTTCTCCATGACCACGGAGGCTCAGACTGACAGGGCTGGAGCATTCTACTGCATTGCTAAGTTCCCCAGGGAGCAATACAGTGCACTCACATCGCCATGCGGGCACCTTCTGAGGACCCAGAGCTTTTTCGTAACAGAAAAGGATTTCACTCCCTGAAGGTCCAACCAGTTGTCGACCACAACCAGATCATAATGGCAATGAATGCCAAATGTCCAGGCAGCTTCGATGAGGCTCACATCCTGCGTGAGAGCGCTGTCTCTGACATTGTTTACGAGTCAGCCACAAGGACAATGCTGGATGCTAGGTAACAACCGATATGGCCTAGCCACCTGGCTGATAGCCCCCTGCGTGACATCCACACCGAGACCGAGAAGCGATATAACCAGAGCCACAGAGACACATGCAATGTGGTCCAGAAAACAATAACTGTGCCGAAGCAGCGCTTCAGATGCCTGGACCACTCAGGAGGGGAGCTGTAAAGTCCTGTCCCCTCAGTACAGATTCACACGAGGCATGTAGTGAAGTCAAGGTCACTCTGGACCTGCACCTTTTATTTCACAGCTCTGGAATGCTGCACTTGCCTGAGACCTGTCCTTTTATACCTGTCTCTTGCAAGTGCACCCCTGGTGGTAAGGTATGCTGGTGGTTACAGGTCATATCTTATTACAGTCATGTATAGCATGTTAGGATACAGTTACATATAATAATGTAAGATGCATGACATCACCCTCCCCCAAGGTCTTATTGTCTTTTATAGGTTCAGTCTCTCAGGTGGTCTACGCTCTCGCGTGGAGCGTCTGAGTTGTGGTTCAGTTGTTTGCCTTGGTGTCTCTTTTTCTTTGGGTGTGGTTGCTGGTATCTCACTTGGGCCGTCTGTTTCGATTGGTGTGATTGTTGTTGACTCGCCTGGGCTGTCTGTTGGGATTGCCCTTTCCTCAGGTTGTTCCCTCTGTCTGTCCACCAGGTGTGGTGCGAGTTCCACATTGTAGTCTGCCTCTGGTTCCACAGTGTTGTTGGTAAATCTGCTTTTGACGTGGTCTAAATGCCTCCGGCAGGTTTTGCCATTGTCCATTTGTATTACCAGTAGCCTGTTTCCTTCCTTGCCCGGTACTGTCCGTGCAAGCCATTTGGGACCCCTGCCATAGTTTAGTACAAACACTTTGTCCCCTATCTCATTCCATCTCCCCCTCGAATTTCTGTCATGGTACTCAGTCAGCTTACGGCGCTTTGCCTCAATGATTTTGTGCTTGTCTGGGAGGATTAATGAGAGCCTTGTTTTTAAAGTCCTTCCATCAACAGTTGCGCGGGGGGGATCCCAGTCAATGAGTGCGGACGAGATCTGTATGCCAGCAGCAGTCGCGACAGGCGACCCTGCAGCGTGGGACCTTGGATTTTAAGCATGCCTTGTTTAATGATTTGCACTGCTCTCACCGCCTGGCCATTGGAGGCCGGCTTGAACGGTGCTGTCTTGACATGAGTTATGCTGTGGTCAATTATAAAATCTTGGAATTCTGCGCTGGTGAAGCACGGACCATTGTCACTGACCAATATGTCAGGGATTCCGTGCATTGCAAACATGGTTGCGAGGCTCTCCACAGTGGTGGAGGTTGTGCTCGAGTTTAAAATGGTGCATTCGACCCACTTTGAAAATGCATCTACAACTACGAGGAACAATTTTCCCATGAATGGGCCCGCATAGTCTACGTGCACCCGCGACCACGGTTTGGTAGGCCAGGGGCTCAGTGGAGCCTCCTTGGGGGCATTGCTGAGTTGGGCACAAATGGTGCACCTTCGGACGCAGAGCTCTAAGTCCGCGTCAATACCAGGCCACCAGACGTGGGATCTGGCTATGGCCTTCATGAGAATGATCCCCGGGTGCTCACGGTGGAGCTCCCGGACAAATGCCCCTCTGCCTCGCAGAGGCATGACTGCTCGACTGCCCCACATCAGGCAGTCTGCTTGTAGTGATCGCTCATGCATGCGCCTGTGAAAGGGTTTTAATTCCTCGGGGCAGGCAGCGCGAGCCTCTGCCCAGTCACCGGTTAGGACACATCTTTTTACTAAGGATAACGTGGGGTCGCTGGCCGTCCAGGCTCTGATTTGGCGAGCCTTCATGGGCGAACCTGTGGACTCAAAGACATTGATTGCGATGACTATCTCTCAGTCCTGTTCATCAGACCCTTCCGTGGTCGCCAGGGGTAGCCTGCTGAGCGCGTCAGCACAGTTGTCTGTGCCTTATGGTACAGTTGTAGGATGCCAGCACGAGTGCCCACCGTTGAATTCGTGCCGAGGCGTTGGCGTTTATTGCCTTGCTCTCGGATAGGAGGGACGTGAGGGGCTTGTGGTCGGTTTCTAACGCGAACTTGGCCCCGAAAAGGTATTGCTGTATCTTTTTGATACCATACACGCATGCGAGCGCTTCCTTCTCTACCATTCCGTGCCCGCGAAAGTGACCTGGAGGCATAAGCTATGGGTTGTAATTTGCCCGCACTATTGACATGTTGCAAAATGCACCCGACCCCATACGCTGACGCATCGCACGTGAGAACTAGCTTTTTACCTGGGTCAAAGAAAGTCAAAACACTGTTGGAACACAGAAGGTTGCGTGCCTTATTGAAGGCGCGTTCCTGGGCGTCCCCCCAAAACCAATCGCACCCCTTCCTGAGTAGCACATGAAGAGGCTCCAGCAGCGTGCTTAAGTTCTGCATAAAGTTCCCAAAGTAATTGAGTAGCCCGAGAAAGGTGCGCAGTTCTGAGACATTCCGGGGCCTGGGTGCGAGGCGAATTGCTTCTGTTTTGGACTCTGTTGGGCGGATTCCATCAGCGGCAATCCTCCTGCCCAAAAATTCAACCTCGGGTGCGAGAAACAGGCACTTGGATTTCTTGACTCGTAGGCCGACCCGATCCAACCACTTTCGTACTTCCTCCAAATTACGGAGATGGGAGTCGGTGTCCCTGCCCGTGATAAGTATGTCGTCTTGAAATACAACCGTCCCCGGGATGAGCAGACTCCATGTTGCGCTGGAATATGGCAGCTGCCGACCTGATGCCGAATGGGCGTCGATTGTACATGAAAAGGCCTTGATGTGTGTTGATGGTGGTGAGTAGCTTGGATTCCTCGGTCAATTCTTGCGTCATATACACAGATGTGAGGTCTAGCTTTGAGAAAAGTTTACCTCCATCCAATGTGACAAATAAGTCCTCCGCTCTGGGCAGCAGGTACTGGTCCTGTAGGGAGACTCTGTTTATGGTAGATTTGTCGTCCCCACAGATTTGTACGGATCCATCAGACTTCATGACTGGGACTTGCCCAGTCGCTAAATTCCACAGGTGACATAATGCCTTCCCGCAGAAGCCTGTCTAGTTTGTGTTCAATCTTTTCCCTCAACACATAGGGTACAGTTCTGTCCTTGTGATGGACCGGTCTAGCATCCTGTGTGATGTAGATTTTGACTTTGGCCCCTTTGAATGTGCCCACACCTGGCTGAAAGAGATGTTCAAATCGCTTTATAACTGTTGAGCAGGAGGTCCGTTCCTCGAATGACATGGCATGGACATCATCCCATTTCCAGTTTAGTTTTTCCAGCCAGCTTCTCCCCAAATGCCCTGTATATTCACAGTTCCTGCAAACAGCCTGCTGAAATTGACATCCCCTTGACGAGTGCTCACCCCCACACCTCCAGCACAGACTGCTTGCAAAGAATGAGCTGTGTCTGGCTGATCTCTCGAGCTTCTCTGTTTGTAGTTGATTGCTCACATTGTGGCTTGATGAGGTGTGAACTGCTGTTCCTATGGCCCTTGATGGCTTCTGGTGCCACTGCCTGCTGTCGAGAGCCTGTTCTCCCGGTTTTGTCTGTGTGTGGGAATAGCAGCTTGTTTAATGCTGTGAACAACTTCTTCCGATATTTCATTCGTTGTCGTACCTGCATTGTAAATCAACCTCGTTTCTTCTTCCCCTACCAAGAATGTCTGTGCAACCAGTGCTGCTGCCTCTAAGGTCAGGTTCTTGGTCTCTATGGGCTTTCGGAATATGCCTACGTGGCCTATTCCTTCAGTGAAAAAGTTTCTCAGCATTTCTCTTCTCAGTTCATCGGAGAACTCACATAAACTAGCCAACCTCCGAAGTTCTGCCACAAAGTCGGGTATGCTCTGGCCCACACAGCATCTGTAGTTGTAGAATCTGTGTCTGGCCATGTGTAGGCTGCTCTCTGGCTTCAGGTGGTCTCTTACCAGTGTGCTTAATTGTTCAAACGACTTGCTTGCTGGTTTCTCGGGTGCCAGCAGATCCTTCATTAAAGCGTATGTTTTCGAGCCACAGCTGGTCAAGAGATGGGCTCTTCTCTTGTCTGCTTTGTTGTCTCCTAACAAGTCTTTGGTTACAAAGCTTTGTTGGAGCCTTTCTATAAAGTCCTCCCAATTGTCTCCAGCATTGTACTTTTCATCTGATCCGTGTTCGCCATTCTGTGGATTCTGTAATCCCGTAACCCGTCGCCAGTGTAAAGTCCTGTCCCCTCAGTACAGATTCACATGAGGCATGTAGTGAAGTCAAGGTCACTCTGGACCTGCACCTTTATTTCACAGCTCTGGAATGCTGCACTTGCCTGAGACCTGTCCTTATATACCTGTCTCTTGCAAGTGCACCCCTGATGGTAAGGTATGCTGGTGGTTACAGGTCATATCTTATTAGTCATGTATAGCATGTTAGGATACAGTTATATATAATAATGTAAGATACATGACAGGAGCTACAATACAACCCTGTGCAAGTCGCCAAATTCATGGTTGTGTGCTCCATGCTGCACAACCTGGCTATCAGGAGGGGACAAGAATTGCCAGAAGGGACCTCAGGAGAGAGAGGAAGAGGAGAACGAGGGGCTGGACGTTGACCTAGGGCCAGACAATCAGGCTGACTGTGCAACCATGCCCTCGCCCCCCGCCAGACCGCACGAAAGGGCCCATGGTGGCTACAGAGCAGCAAGATTCTTACGTCAGGAGCTGATATCTGAACAATTTGCCTGACAGAACGTTGCTATGAGTGACAACACTGACACACTGCTGTGTGTGTACAGCTCATACATCAATGGTGGCCATCACCTTGGTGCCATTTAAAGTTTACGTTGATAAGTTTTATTTAATCCTTTCATGTTAAGGAATCACCAGTGTGTAACGGTCCAACTATCTGAGACAATGCGCAACAAGATTATGTTCAATAAAACATTTTTTACACCAACATTGGTCTGAAATCACAAGTATCAAGGGCAAGAACACCCCACCCCCACCCACACCCCACTTTTTCCACCATTGACATTAATCAAATGGTCAACATGTCCAGCAACACAGAATACAAAGGCAAAGCAGGAGTTTGGTCCCCTTCCCCCATACATTACAACAAATTGCATACACCCAGATGGAGATATAACACAGCCATCAGCTGCGGACATGCACCTCACTTTCCTTCCCCCCCCTCCCCTTCTTCTCCCCACCTCTACCCCTTCCCCTCCTCGCTCCATGCCGCCTGGCCGAAGAGCTCATTGGGGGGGATGAAGGCAGAGGCGGTGGTTGGACGGGTTTGGGAGCGGGGGGTGCCGAGGTGGGAAAATTCTCTGATGCAGAAGCAGGATCTTGGTCATTGCTCTCATCTGTTCGCAGTGGTGGTGCAGAACCTAGGGCACGAGTGCCGTGCTCCGGGACCACTGGAAGGCCTGTGGCAGCAGTGTTCCTGGTTATCGCCTTCAGGGTCTCCACTATCCATGGAACGTACTCAGTCATGGTGGCCAACTGTCAGGATGTGCCCCCCCAATGCATCGAGGATCTAGTCACCAATGTCTACAATCCTCCTGGACAACTGTAACATCTCTCCGCTCTCATGTCGCGCTCGTGGACCAAACCTGCCGCGGGATCGCCGCCGGCCTGGGGACAAATCGGGTGCCCTGTGGCGAGTTGCTTGGGGCCGGTACTTCCAGAGTGGAGGCGGGAATGACCGGAGGAGCACTAAATGGCCTCAGGTGGAATGGCTTCTGGAGCATAGCGATGAAGGTTCCTTGAATTCCGCGCTCTTATCCGTAGAGAGCAGACCCAGCGGATTGACGGGTGAGAATCGGAGCTCGTCAGCAGCAGATGTAGGATCGTCCGCCGAGTCCGGCCCTGCGCCCCCATCTTCTGGCCTCGGTGGTCTTACATGGGGCATTGCTGGCTGAGCTGCAAAACACATGAGGTTATTAGGGGAGAAGGGGGTACAAGTTCACAAGGTGATTCCAGCGCTACACAGAGCATATGCACGACAAAACACCATGGCGATCAAGATCATCCCAGACATCACATTTCGTGACCATCAACACATTGTGCAATGATTTTCATTAGGCCAGCATTATTTATAGCACAATTTTAGAAATCATCTATTATATATGATTGTTTGGATATGAGTGGGTGTGGCATCTATTGACTTTACATCACGCAATGGTGCAAACTTTACTCTGGTCGCTTCACGTCAGGGTCTGCAGATGCTTGCGTGGCTGTCCGGGTGTGCTTCCCCACGAGTGCGAGCACACACTTCACCATCTCAGTGATGTCGCTGGGGACTGGTGGCCCCCACCCGTTCGCCTCTGCACGGACCTCATCGTCGATAGCTTCTTCTGTGAAAGGTGAAAGGACAACATGACATGAGATCATTGTGTGATATCATTGCTGGGTACTGTCACAGATTCTGATACAACACATAATAATCATGATTACATCTGTCGGTTATGATAATTATCATTCTTTACTTAAAGACATACACCGTGACCGCAGGCTTTGACTACAACATTCCCGGTAAAAGTGAAAGACCTCATATCTGCTGATAGTCACTCAGAACTGTTACAAATCAAATTATATAAATACATAAGTACATGTAAATAAATTTAATACTTACTCTTGCGGATCCCACAAGGTTGTTCCAGTGTTTGCGGCATTGGTTTCCCTCGCGCACCTCATTGGTCGCTGACGAGACCACCTCTGCTACCTCGGCCCATATCTTCTAGTAGGTCTTTGGGGTGGGCTTCCCACGCCCTCCCTGGGTCAAATCACCCCAGCGTGACTCGACCTCCTGCAGGAGGGAGGCATTTGCCTCGTCTGAGAAGCTCCTCGCTCTTTTGCGCCCTCCAATGTGCTCCTCTCCCAGCTCACTGCTCTTGCCAGCGTCAGTCTCCACAGTGTGCTGTGTCGCCTGCTCCTCTCCCTCCATTATAGGCCAATTCGGGCAAATATCTGGCTGGTAACAGCTAATTTTTGTTTCCCTATTTACTCTAAACTCTTCCTCCCAAAGCAGCGACACCACACCCACACATTCCTTCAATCCCCCTCAGCTCCCTCTCTCTCTCTATCTCCTCTTCTGAGCATGTCATGTTGACCCTTGGCCTCCTGAATCGCGGACATCGAGCGTTGCCAAGCCATTGCTAAGAATGGCGACACTTTACGGTAGAAGGTCAGAGATTAAACGCTGCCGCCCATCTCATGCTCGCAATAACGCCCAATTTCAAAAATAGAAACTAGGAACTTTAAGAATGGGCAACAAGCCGGCGATCTGAAAACCCATTTTTACCGCCATGCTGGAAATACCGCCCAATTGTGGGCGATCTGCACAAAAGTGTAAAATCTAGCCCATATCTTTTGTTGTGTATACCATGCAAGTTATGTATGATGATTTATTTTGTTATGATTGCTTCATTTGGTGGCAAAAACAGGAAGGCAGAATATTATCTGAATGGTGACAAATTAGGAAAAGGGGATGTGCAACAAGACCTGGGTGTCATGGTACATCAGTCATTGAAATCTGGCAAGCAGGTACAACAGGCGGTGAAGAAGGCAAATGGCATGTTGGCCTTCATAGCGAGAAGATTTGATTATAGGAGCAGGGAGGTCTTACTGCAGTTGTACAGGGCATTGGTGCGACCATACCTTGAATACTGTGTACAGTTTTGGTCTCCTAATCTGAGGAAGGACATTCTTGCTATTGAGGGAGTACAGCGAAGGTTCACCAGATTGATTTCCGGGATGGCAGGACTGACATATGAGGAGAGACTGGATCGACTAAGCTTATATTCACTGGAGTTTAGAAGAATGAGAGGGGATCTCACAGAAACATATAAAATTCTGACGGGATTGGACAGATTAGATGCAGGAAGAATGTTCCCAATGTTGGAGAAGTCCAGAACCAGGGGTCACAGTCTAAGGATAAGGGGTAAGCCATTTAGGACCAAGATGAGGAGAAACTTATTCACTCAGAGTTGTGAACCTGTAGAATTGTCGACCACAAAGTTGTTGAGGCCAGTTCATTTGATATATTCAAAATGGAGTTAGATGTGGCCCTTACGGCTAAAGGGATCAAGAGGTATGGAGAGAAAGCAGGAATGGGGTACTGAAGTTGCATGATCAGCCATGATCATATTGAATGGTGGTGCAGGCTCGACGGGCTGAATGGCCCACTCCTGCACCTATTTTCTATGTTTCCATGTTGCTATATTTCTATCCATCAATTATCAAGGTAGTATTTACTTATTTATTTATCCTCGAGTAGCACGATACCTTCTGCCTTTCTCTGCTAGTCGAGTAAATCTTATGCCCGTTTAAGTGAGTCTAAAAATCTAATTTGAGCTCTCAATATTTCTACCCTTTCAGTTGTTTTCCACAAGCATTTCTTGTTGGTCAAGTTAATTATCGCTAGTTATTTTACAGCTGACTTTTTCATTGCCACATACTGTATGAACTGACCCCCGCCTGGACAGAATTCCTCATCGGTGCCAAGCCCCGAAACCTCCCTTGGGAGCTGGCGACTCACAACTTGAGCCTCATCGAAGAAATCCCCTCCATGCCTTTCAGTTCTGCGCGGAGGGGTTTCCTGTACGGGCTGCTCCTGCACACTCTCAACTTGCCATTCTTGTCTGCTGTCCGGACACACCATGACGCACCATCTTGCCGTCCAGAGGAGGCGTGGGTCCCCGATGGAGTGCACTCTATGCGGGAGTCCTCCCAGTATTTATTGGGAACTTGGCCTGGAGTGTGGTGCACGGAGCAGTCCCGTGCAACAAATTTTTAAAGTCGGTTCACGGGCTCCCAGGCCGCCTGCAATTTCTGCGGTCTGGAGGAGTCTGTGTTCCACGTTTTTATGGAATATGCGAGGTTGCAGCCCCTATTCCACTATTTGAAGGGGGTGCTCCTCAAATTCTGGTTGTAATTCAGTCCCACATTCCTGATCTTTGGGCACCCTGTGCGGAGGGGAGCGGATAGGTCCGAGGGCCTCCTCGTAGGACTGCTCCTGGGCACGGCCAAGGGTGCCATCAGCCGGTCCAGGCAGCGGGCGGTCGAGGGAGTCGCTCAGCCTGACTGCCTGCCTCTCTTCCGCGATTACATCCGAGCCAGGGTGTCCCTCGAGATGGAGCACGCGGTGTCCACCGGTACGCTCGCGGCCTTCCGCGAGAGGTGGGCGCCGGAGGGACTGGAGTGCATCATCACACCCGGCAACCAAATTTTAATTTGATTTTATATGTTTTAAAGTTTTATTTGTTTGACTGCTGGGTTTTAGTGCCCGCCTCCCCTTTTACAGGGTGCACATGTATAATTTGCGGTTTTAGTGCCCAAAAAACCCCACAAAAAAAACACAAAAAAGGGCACTTGAAAACTGTTTGGAGTGTACCCCCCTTTAATCAGGGGGCACTTGAACTAACTGTTTAGTTTGTTTCACAACAAGAGTTGTAGAACATCCGGTGCACGGCCAATGTCATCGAGTCGCTAAAAACAGCACTGGGCCCTGACTCCGTTAGGTGTGTCGAGGAGGCTCAAGCACGTGAGGAGACCCTCCAAACTGACCCTCGTCCGGACGGAATTCCTCATCGGCGCCAAGCCCGCAAACCTCCCTCGGTAGCCCATGCCTCACAACTTAAGCCTCCTCGGGGAAATCCCCTCCGTGCCTTTCAGTTCTGCGCGGAGGGGTTTCCTGTACAGGCTGCTCCTGCACACTCTCCACTTGCCATCTTCGCCTGCCGTCCGGACACGCCATGGCGCACCATCTTGCCGTCCAGAGTAGGCGGGCATCCCCGATGGAGTGCACTCTACGCGGGAGTCCTCCCACTATTTACTGGGGACTTGGCCTGGAGGGTGGTGCACGGAGCAGTCCCGTGCAATAATTTTTTTAAGTCGGTTCACGGGCTCCCAGGCCGCCTGTAATTTCTGCGGTCTGGAGGAGTCAGTGTTCCACATTTTTATGGAATGTGCGAGGTTGCAGCCCCTATTCCACTATTTGAAGGGGGTGCTCCTCAAATTCTGGTTGTAATTCAGTCCCACACTCCTGATCTTTGGGTACCCTTTGCAGAGGAGAGCGGGTAGGTCCGAAGGTCTTCTCGTAGGACTGCTCCTGGGCACGGCCAAGGGTGCCATCAGCCGGTCTATGCAGCGGGCGGTCGAGGGGGTCGTTCAACCCAACTGCCTGCCTCTCTTACACAGTACGTTCGAACCAGGGTGTCCCTAGAGATTAAGCACGCGGTGTCCACCAGTACGTTCGTGGTCTTCTGCGAGAGATGTGCACCGGAGGGACTGGAGTGATCATCACCCCCAGCAACCAAATTTTAATTTGATCCATTAACATCAAAAGTTTAATTTGTCGGTTTTAGTGCCCCTTTAATAAGGGGGCACTTGAATTATAGTTTCTCACAAAATAGTGTGAAACTATATTAGATGTGGCCCTTACGGCTAAAGGGATCAAGAGGTATGGAGAGAAAGGAGGAATGGGGTACTGAAGTTGCATGATCAGCCATGATCATATTGAATGGTGGTGCAGGTTCGAAGGACTGAATGGCCTATTCCTGCACCTATTTTCTATGTTTCTATGTTTCTGTTAAGGAGGGAGAAGTGTAATATAGACCTCCACCTAGTGGACTACTGTTCCACCTAGTGGAGTACTGCGGTAATGCAACTGCTGCTATAAATAGAATAAATGTCCCATGATAAAGTTCCTGTAGAGCCATCTTGTGTTTAGTGTGCTTAGTGATGTCGTAAAGAATATATCTCACTTTCCAGCTCCATTCCTGCTGTGCTACCCTCACCTTAATGTGAGTATTGTGCCATTTATGCTTTCAAATAATCAGGCAGAAGCTGTCCATCCTGCACCTGAGCACCCCAAGACTTTCTGGAGGCAGAGGATGAGGAGGAAGGGCAGGAGGAGCCGAGCACTGCATCATTACTTCTCTCACCTGCAGGCACCAGCTCAGAGACTGGCACTACCCGTTCCTTAGAGGTTAGCTTAGTAGAGGGGTCTGCACTGTGTGCACTAACTGCAGCAAAGGGAAAGGGAACCTCAGCAGCCATGTCCCCAGAGGGCGAGTTCGCACATGAGCTCTGCTCCACAGTACTCGGATGAGTACGTGGATGAGGAGGCGTTCACACAATGGATAATGGCCATGCACTCTGACATCATAGGTGCAATTTCACTCCCTCTGTCTGTACACACTGCACAAACCACTACTTCCCACCACTCACCCACCCACCAAGCATCTGCACCTACTAAAACTCACATCCACATCTCACGCCTTGCCTACAATTACAGCTATTCAACTGCGGCATGCACATCTCCCAAACACATAGCTGCACTCTCAGACATTTGTTTCCCTTGAAGTCCAAGGTGGCCTACAAAAGGAGGGAGCAGCAAAGAGCAGGCTTTCAGACCTTGAGTGAGAGCTGCAACTCATTGGGCACCAGGTGGTGGGTGCCGTGGCTGTCGGCGAAATTGGCCCCTTGGGAGAAACAACGGTATCTTCATCCCTTCTTCTCTCATCCCACTTCCCCATCATACCCGAAGCCTTTCTCACTTTCCAGCTCCTGATACTGCCTGTATTCATTGCACCATTCGAACCACCCTGCCCTCGCCTTAACGCGAGTCTTGTGCCTTTATGCTTTCAGATAATCAGCAACCAGATGAGCAGCCTGTCTCTGAGCCCCCCAGTGAAAGTGAGGCGGGGAATGAGTAGGAGGAGCAAATCACCGAGTCACTGCACCTCTCACCCACAGGCACCACCTCAGATACTGGCACTACGCGATCTTTAGAGGCATGTTTAGTAGAGGGGTCTGCACTGGGTGATGTAGCAGGGACAAATGGGGGCAAGGCCAGGGGGAAAGGATAGCTCAGGAGCCAGCTCCTCGGAGGGCAAATTCACTCGCGAGTTCTGCTACACAGAACTCATTTGAGGACCTCAATGGGGAAGTGTTCACAAGAAGGGTGAAGGCCATTGTAATGTATTTGCTTCATGGGTTCTTTGCTTAAGTATTCTTCGCAAAACATTGCTATTAAGAACTAGTTGATTTATTAACAAAGGTTTGACAATCACACTACACATTAACAGTTCATCAACTAGGCTCACAACTGTTACCTCATCGTGGATCCCCCAAGCCCAACTGACTGGGGTTTTATTGAGTCTTGTGAACATCACTTGACTGGCTAAGCCACTCACAATTTAACAGCTCTACAAACCTGTGAGCATCCTCACAGGCACATACATTACACAGCTTCCCCTTTTTCAGAAGCAAGGCATTTATACAATATTTCAAAAGATTACTTAGCATGATTACAATTTTATAAATTCGACTGCTGAGGAGGATCTTCTTGTAAGCTTTTAGCTTCCACCTGCTCCGACCGCCATTTCTTTGCAGTTGGCTAGCGATGCCTGTTTTCTATATTCTTATCTGACTCTGGAGACCGTCTTGGGAAATTTCTGTTTTCAGGGCATATAGCCGAGGATTCCTGACCTCTCTTTTCCTGTGTGCTCTTGAGTTTCCTTGGAACCTTACATCAGTCCTCGTGTTCGCTTCCTTCCTAAGATCTTGATAGTCTCAGTCTCAGTTTCAGTTATCAATATCCTGTTTAATTGGTTTGTGTTGTCTCATTGATCTTTTCAATTGAACCCCAACTCCACCTCCCTCCCCCAGATGATAGAGTCTCTGAGATTGTCCCATATCTGCAGAACCACCTTCAGTTGGCTGCATCTGAGTTGGTGAGGATATGGACATTGTGACCGTTGAAGTACATGGACCTGCCAACTCACTCTGATCATCGTCCAAGTCAGGCTCTTAATTATCTACTCTGTGGTACCAAAGGTGCACCGCTCGCTACAAACATTTGGTCCACATGAACATTCCTCATGGATTCACCAATTTTGACCAGGTACTGCTTGGTGCCACATACTTGAATAATTGCACAATGTTCCATCTGCGCGGACTTGCCCTTTTCGATGGACTGAGAACTCTGACCTGATCACCCTCCTGAAAGCAACGCACTTTAATACCGGAATGATAATGACATTTCTGCACCGATTAACTGTGCAAATAGATGTTAACACATATGATGTGATTGGGATTACAGAGACGTGGATCCAAGATGATCAGGGCTGGGAACTCAACATCCAAAGGTATTCAACATTCAGGAAGGATAGAATAAAAGGAAAAGGAGGTGGGGTAGCATTTCTGGTTAGAGGAGATTAATGCAAGAGTTAGGAAAGATATTAGCTTGGATGATGTGGAATCTATATGGGTAGAGCTGCAGAACACCAAAGGGCAAAAAACGTTGGTGGGAGTTGGGTACAGACCTCCAAACAGTAGTAGTGATGTTGGGGAGGGCAGCAAACAGGAAATTAGGGGTGCATGCAATAAAGATGCAGTAGTTATCATGGGTGACTTTAATATGCATATAGATTGGGCTAACCAAATTGGAAGCAATACGGTGGAGGAACCAACCTGGAGTGCATAAGGGATGGTTTTCTAAACCAATATGTCGAGGAACCAACTAGGGGGGAGGCCATCTTAGACTGGGTGTTGTGTAATGAGAGAGGATTAATTAGCAATCTCATTGTGCGAGGCCCCTTGGGGAAGAGTGACCATAATATGGTGGAATTCTACATTAGGTTGGAGAATGAAACAGTTAATTCAGAGACCATGATCCAGAGCTTAAAGAAGGGTAACTTTGAAGGTATGAGGTGTGAATTGGCTAGGATAGATTGGCGAATGATACTTAAGGGGTTGACAGTGGATGGGCAATGGCAGACATTTAGAGACTGCATGGATGAACTACAAAAATTGTACATCCCTGTCTGGCATAAAAATAAAAAAAGGGAAGGTGGCTCAACCGTGGTTATCAAGGGAAATCAGGGATAGTATTAAAGCCAAGGAAGTGGCATACAAATTGGCCAGAAATAGCAGCGAACCCGGGGCCTGGGACAAATTTAGAAATCAACATAGGAGGACAAAGAGTTTGATTAGGGCAGGGAAAATAGAGTACGAGAGTAAGCTTGCAGGGAACATGAAGCAAAAGTTTCTATAGGTATGTAAAGAGAAAAAGGTTAGTAAAGACAAACGTAGGTCCCCTGCAGTCAGAATCAGGGGAAGTCATAACGGGGAACAAAGAAATGGCAGACCAATTGAACAAGTACTTTGGTTCGGTATTCACTAAGGAGGACACAAACAACCTTCCAGATATAAAAGGGGCCAGAGGGTCTAGTAAGAAGGAAGAACTGAGGGAAATCCTTATTAGACAGGAAATTGTGTTGGGGAAATTGATGGGATTGAAGGCCGATAAATCCCCAGGGCCTGATGGACTGCATCCCAGAGTGCTTAAGGAGGTGGCCTTGGAAATAGCGGGTGCATTGACAGTCTTTTTCCAACATTCCATAGACTCTGGATCAGTTCCTATGGAGTGGAGGGTAGCCAATGTAACCCACTTTTTAAAAAAGGAGGGAGAGAGAAAACAGGGAATTATCATCGGTAGTGGGTAAAATGATGGAATCAATTATTAAGGATGTCATAGCAGCGCATTTGGAAAGAGCTGACATGATAGGTCCAAGTCAGCATGGATTTGTGAAAGGGAAATCATGCTTGACAAATCTTCTGGAATTTTTTGAGGATGTTTCCAGTAGTGTGGACAAGGGAGAACCAGTTGATGTGTATTTGGACTTTCAGAAGGCCTTCGACAAGGTCCCACACAAAAGATTAATGTGCAAAGTTAAAGCACATGGGATTGAGAGTAGTGTGCTGACGTGGATTGAGAACTGGTTGGCAGACAGGAAGCAAAGAGTAGGAGTAAATGGGTACTTTTCAGAATGGCAGGCAGTTACTAGTGGGGTACTGCAAGGTTCTGTGCTGGAGCCCCAGCTGTTTACGTTGTACATTAATGATTTAGATGAGGGGATTAAATGTAGTATCTCCAAATTTACGGATGACACTAAGTTGGGTGGCAGTGTGAGCTGCGAGGAGGATACTATGAGGCTGCAGAGTGACTTGGATAGGTGAGGTGAGTGGGCAAATGCATGGCAGATGAAGTATAATTTGGATAGATGTGAGGTTATCCACTTTGGTGGTTAAAAACAGAGAGACAGACTATTATCTAAATGGTGACAGATTAGGAAAAGGGGAGGTGCAACGAGACCTGGTTGTCATGGTACATCAGTCATTGAAGGTTGGCATGCAGGTACAGCAGGCCGTTAAGAAAGCAAATGGCATGTTGGCCTTCATAGCGAGGGAATTTGAGTACAGGGGCAGGGAGGTGTTACTACAGTTGTGCAGGGCCTTGATGAGGCCACATCTGGAGTATTGTGTACAGTTTTGGTGACCTAACTTGAGGAAGGACATTCTTGCTATTGAAGGAGTGCAGCGAAGGTTCATCAGACTGATTCCTGGGATGGCGGGATTGACATATCAAGAAAGACTGATCAACTGGGCTTGTATTCACTGGAGTTCAGAAGAATGAGAGGGGACCTCATAGCAACGTTTAAAATTCTGACGGGTTTAGACAGGTTCGATGCAGGAAGAATGTTCCCAATGTTGGGGAAGTCCAGAACCAGGGCTCACAGTCTAAGGATAAGGGGTAAGCCATTTAGGACTGAGATGAAGAGAAACTGCTTCACCCAGAGAGTGGTGAACCTGTGGAATTCTCTACCACAGAAAGTAGTTGAGGCCAATTCACTAAATATATTCAAAAAGGAGTTAGATGTAGTCCTTACTACTAGGGGGATCAAGGGGTATGGCGAGAAAGCAGGAATGGGGTACTGAAGTTGTATGTTCAGCCATGAACTCATTGAATGGCGGTGCAGGCTCGAAGGGCCGCAGGGCCGAATGGCCTACTCCTGCACCTATTTTCTATGTTTTGTAAGGGGTTCTCGGGGAGTGTTGTGCCTTGGGTGTCTCTCTCTGGGCTTCTGCCCTCACAGCTTATGCCTGGCCTGTGAGGTACCCTGAGTGCTGCAAGAGCACCCCTGGAGAGACTGTGTCCACAGCTTATGAAGGGGGTTTTGAGACTCGTGCGTCCCCACAGCTTATGCCTAGCCTGTGAGGCACCTGTGAGTGTCAAACACTCCTAACCCCTTCTTCCCTAGCCTGTGACATACAGTTGAGCGTTTTCAAGGCGCTCCTAGCTTCCCTTACACGGTTCTGACATAAGACTCACGATCAGGAGATGTAATATAATAGAACTGAGACAAGGTAATTCCAAGAGGAACTTTAGGCTTCCAATTTATTTGACAAGGTGTAACTCAACAAACAGCAATACACCAACAAAACAATCCCCCTAAATCCCACTAAAACGGACCCAACGAAAATCTTTACACCAGTTTAGCAGTACAATGCCCAACCTCCCACCTTTCCTGGCCTAACTGAGTTGGGAGTTCTGGGGACAGGAGGTTATACTCACTACTGTGCCTTCCGCAATCTGGTGGTTTGTTTCTTCTATCTTCGGTGTCTTCGGACACTGGTTTTCCTTCAGTGTCGAGAGGCTTGTGGTTGTGGTTGTTGAATCACGAGGGCAGGGAAAATCATCACTTCTTTTTTTCACTACGTCAGAAACCCCTTTTTTTTTATAGCCAGATTATCCAGTCCGCCTCTCCTGCTGAAGTCGATTCTTCTCATTGGTGGACTTTTGATTTTGAAAAATGCAGCAGTTTGAGGTTTTTAGGTTTTTTACCCACTGATCTTAACCTACTCAAGGTTTGAGTGGGTGTTGATTGCATTGGCCTCCTGTAGCCATTGTGCTAGTCTGGCCTGAGCCAGATATTTCTGTGCCTAATGAAAAAGGTGTTGGAATATGTATGTGGCATTGTTTAAATGCTAATGTTTTCAAGGGGCAAGTTTCGAGGGTATACAGTTCCCAGACAATTTGATTAGTTCCAATGTCCAAACTGGCCCTTTTGATATTGACTCCACCCCTTTTCTTGCAGACCTTTTAAAAAATCCCAAATTCGATTAAAGTTCGTAGTTTCTTCCATGTGCACTTTAGGATTTCAAACTTTCTGGTAGATAGTTCCAAATTAAATTCCCTTTCCTATGAGTCCAAACACTGGCGGGGGGGGGGGTCTCCATTTGTGTCCCAAAGTTTTCCTTCCATCGGTTTCAATTCACAGCACAGACTGATCCCACAGCCCTTTTCCTTCTGGGTAAAATGAGGGGGTTTTCGTCCTCCCCTACAATTTCTATGTACCTTTTCTACCTTATCAGGCAAGTTTGGTTGCAATAAACTGAGATGCATCCTCATAAGTTCATCAATAATTCAGCAGGTATGTACTCTGTTGTCGAATGGGGCGTAGT
Organism: Pristiophorus japonicus; assembly: GCF_044704955.1. Classification (NCBI taxonomy): domain Eukaryota; kingdom Metazoa; phylum Chordata; class Chondrichthyes; family Pristiophoridae; genus Pristiophorus; species Pristiophorus japonicus. The sequence continues at coordinate 157,016,946 of NC_091981.1, read as the reverse complement.
TCTGCATTTGAAAAGAAAATTCGCTAACCTGCTTCATGCTCACCGATGATCCAGTTTGTAAAACTTGTTTCTGCAAAGCCTCCTTGACAAACCTGACCGACCTTTCAGCTGCACCATTCGAAGGAGGATGATATGGTGCTACCAACGTCTGTTTGATACCGCAGACCGTGATGCTTACCATCGGATCCATTACAGACTCAATCCACGTCCGGACCAGGGTCAACAGGGCTGAGTCATCGCCCCAAACCTCTTCTCAATCTTCCTCGCTGCCATGCTCCATCTCACAGTCAACACGCTCCCCCGCTGGAGTGGAACTAAACTACAGAACTGTTTAACCTTCGCTGCAGGCCAGGTCCATAAGAACATAAGAAATAGAAGCAGGAGTAGGCCATACGGTCCTTGAGTCTGCTCTGCCATTTAATACGATCATGGACACCGGTCCACTTCCCTGCCCGCTCTCCATAACACCTTATCGTTGAAGAAACTATCTATTTCTATCTCAAATTTAGTCCAAGACCACTTCAACCTCTTGTCGAGTTACAGTACGCTGACGACGCCTGCGTCTGTGCACATTCAGAGGCTGAACTCCAGGACATAGTTAACGTATTTACTGAGGCGTACAAAAGAATAGGCCTAACACTAAACATCCATAAGACAAAGGTCCTCCACCAGCCTGTCCTCACTGCACAGCACTGCCTGCCACTCATCAAGATCCATGGCGCGGCCCTGGACACCGTGGACCATTTCTCATACCTTGGGAGCCTCTAATCAACAAAAGCAGACATTGATGAGAAGATTCAACACCGCCTCCAGTACGCCAGCGCAGCCTTCGGCCACCTGAGGAAAAGAGTGTTTGAAGACCAGGCCCTCAAATCTATCACCAAGCTCATAGTCTACAGGGCTGTAGAAATTCCCGCCCTCCTGTATGGCTCAGAGACATGGACCATGTACAGTAGACACCTCAAGTCGCTTGAGAAATACCACCAACGATGCATCCGCAAGATCCTACAAATCCCCTGGCAGGACAGACGCACCAACATTAGTATCCTTGACCAGGCCAACATCGCCAGCATTGAAGCACTTACCACACTTGATCAGCTCTGCTGGGCAGGCCACATTGTCCGCATGCCAGACACGAGGCTCCCAAAGAAAATGCTCTACTCTGAACTCCTTCATGGCAAAAGAGCCAAAGGTGGACAGAGGAAATGTTACAAGGACACCCTCAAAGCCTCCCTAATAAAGTGCAACATCTCCTCTGACACTTGGGAGTCCCTGGCCAAAGGCCGCCTTAAGTAGAGGAAGTGCATCCAGGAGGGCGCTGAGCACCTCGAGTCTCATCATCGAGTGCAGGCAGAAAACAAGCGCAGGCAGCGGAAAAAACGTGCGGCAAACCTGTCCCACCCACCCTTGCCCTCAATGACTATCTGTCCCACCTGTGGCTCTCGTATTGGACTGTTCAGCCACCTAAGGACTCATTCTAAGAGTGGAAGCAAGTCTTCCTTGATTCCGAGGGACTGCCTATGATGATGATGATACCGTTGTATCTGGCAAAATTCGCAAATTGTTTGGACCTAAATTGCGGCTCATTATCTGCCACCATTTCTTCCGTCAGGCCATGGCATGCAAAAATATCCCATAATTCATCCAATGTATGCTCTGTAGATGTAGATGACCCCATATGCTGTACCTCCAGCCATTTCGAATGATTATCGATTAGAATCAGAAAATTATTACTGCCCCTCTCGCAAAAATCTTTGGAATGGTCTCGTTGGCTAAGTCCATGTTTGCAGAGTCGTTTTAGCTGGCATGGTCCTGCAGTCTTGACAAGTAGTGGACTTACTTACTAGTACTTCTAAGTCTTTATCCAACCTCGGCCAATAAACAAAACTTCGAGCCACCGCTTTCATGCCCACGATGCCAGTATGCTCACCGTGAAGTTCCATTAAATCTTTGGCCCATAGTGCACTGGGAATGATTACTCTCAGGCCCCATTTTAGACATCCGTGCCGACGATGATAAAAGGGCTTTATCCCCTCATCTAAATGCGTCTGATCTTCAGACCATCCTCGCAGAGTGTGCTTATAGGCCCGCTGTAACGTGGCATCTTTCTGTGTGTGCTCTGTAATAACAACAGAAGCGGTGACTGGAAAGTTCTCATCAACGACATCTAGAGTGAAGATTGACTATTTGCGGCCAATTTCAGAATCTTCATGAGGCAACCTTGAAAGGGCATCTGCCACTGCATTCTGCTTCGATGTACGATACTTGGTTTTGTCATCGTACTGAGACAATAAAATAGCCCATCTTTGCACCCTAGAAGTCGCCATAGATAGAATTGCAGCCTTTGGGCCTTGGATAGCTAGTAACGGTTTGTGATTGGTTACTAGCGTGAATTGGTGTCCCAAAAGAAACTGGTGAAACTTTTTAATACCAAATATAATCGCCAAAGCCTCCTCAATCTGGGCATAATTTTGTTCACTTTTGTTGAGTGTACACAGTGCAAAGACAACTGGTTTTTCCTTCCCATCATTCATAACATGGCTGATCACTGCTCCCACACCATACCCAGAGGCATTGCATGCTTGTCTTAGTTCATGAGTCAGATTATAATGGACGAGAGCAACACTACTGTTCAAGCATTGCTTGCCTGTGTCGTATGCATTCTGTTGCTTTTTGTCCCATATCCAACGCACACCTTTCCTTAATAAATAATGGAGTGGTGCAAGAAACGTTGCTAATCCAGGAAGGAAACAAGCATAATATTGAATCATGCCTAAAAAGGAAGGTAATTTCGTAAAGTTTTTCAGTTCCAGAGCCATCATGATGGCTTGCACTTTCTCCTTAACTGGTTGGAGACCATCTACCCGCAATCCTAGATAAACCACCTCGCGTTGTATGAATGCACATTTACTCCTCTTCAGCTTCAGATTATGCTCATTGAACCGTCTGAATACTTCTAACTTTTCCAGGTTTTCCTTCGCTTTGCCGATGGTTATCAACACATCATCTTGATTGCACAAACTGATTTATTCCCTGTAATATCTGATCCATGGTAGCCTGAAATATCTTTGGCATGGACTTGATACCACAGGGTAACTTAGTGTATGAATATAAATCTTTGTGTGTGTTGACTGTCAGATACTGCTGACTATCCTGATCAACGTTGAGTTGAGCATAGGCAAGGGAGAGATCCAGTTTTGTTAAGACTTTGGCTCCCGCCAGTTCTGCATACAGATCCTGTGATGTCGGTAAAGGTTACTGTTCATCATCAACTGCACAATTTCAGGGTAATTTTATAATCCCCGCAGAGCCGTACCATTTTGTCTGCTTTCGGAACTACAACTAACTAGTCACATCTATCAGTATTCACGAAAACTCAGTTTTTCTCCAACTTATCAAACTCTTACTCATCCAGCAATTTTAATGCACATGGTGCCGGCCTTGGTCTACAAAAAATAGGTTTGACATCTGACCTAATCCAAATATGTACATTGTATCCGTTGATGCCCTCTTATGAGTCCTCAAGCATATTAGCATATTTCTCCAGCAGAGTATCTAGCCAAGACTTAATCATTTCTGTATTACAGATGCTGTACCAATCCAAACAAAGCACTCTTAGCCCATAAGTGTCAGTCGATTGACATATTTTGCTATCATATTAGGTAATCTTGCTTGTTACCCCTGGTATTGTACGAGACCATTTGTCCCATCATCTGAAGATTTTCCCCTGAATAGGTTTTCAGCTTTGCTGAGCTCGCCTTTAGTGGTATGCCCCTGAAATTCTTGTAACACACATCCTGACTCATTATTGAGCCATTAGTCACTATATCTATTGTCATATTAATGCATTGATTATTAATCAGTACTAACATTCTGAAATCCTGACATAAGGAATGTACTGCCTTGCCCTTCACTGCATATACACCAAAACCTACACTGTTCTGATTGGTTGCCACCCAGTGAAGTCTTTGATTGTCGTTGAGCCTGTCCTTGGATTTACATGCGGCTGCAATTTGTCCCCTTACTTGGCACCGGTTGCATCTTGCCCACATGCACCGACACTGTTGTGCGGTTATGGTTGCCATTACACATATGACATCTATCTTTCTTGGTTTCACAACTCTCCCACTGAATAGGGCACACCCTCTTTAATTCATTAATATTTTTCTCTGCCATCTCCATGGTAGTGGCTTTCTTGCAAGGTTTCTCAAAAGAGAGATCATTCATAGACTAACAATTTTGATTAGATGCTTTCATCCATTAGTCCACATACAAATTTATCTCAAAGAACCCATCTAAGAATCCTCCTAAATTGCAGTGGAGAGATAATTTTCTTATGGCAATAATGTATTCACTGATGGTTTCATCAGATCTTTAGTTTCTCATTGCAAACTTTTAGCTCCCTGCTATTTCTAAAAGGTGTGGATCAAAATGATTCTCCAATATATATAATATGTTCGAGAATGAACCTTCCTCGGGATTAAGAAATTCACAAAGATATTATAATTCTTTGCACCAATCATGACTCACAGAATAGCTTTCATCTCTTCCTGAACTACTTGATTGCATAATTGTGAATCTGCCACATCTGCTGAGACTTCATTGACATCATTAGCTTTAAAACACATTTGTAATCTTTCACTGTAGGATCTAAACAGTTCCTTGTTCTTGTCAAAAGCTCCCAAATTGCTGAAATAACTCATTGTCACATCCATATAGCCTTCTTAGCTTAATAGCCATTAATCACTCTCAATAATCTTGAATTACTTTTTAATTACTCGAAATGGCTTTCCACAAGCTCTTTTTGTCCATTCAACTCTGTTCAGCACTCACAAAAACAAATGGTACTGCAAGACTCTCATTCAGGAAACACACTGCCGGTAACTCTTCTTGCTGTGCTCCACTTGCATTTACCTTCTTGTAAAAGGAAATTCCACCAATAGTTCTTCATGAAGAAATTCCTATCCTCATCACCATTTCGTAATGTATTTGCTTCGTAGGTTCTTTGCTTAAGAATTCACAGCAACACATTGCTATTTAGCTGGTTTATTAACAAATGTTTAACAATCACACTACAAATTATCAGTTCATTTACTTGGCTCACAACCACTGCCTCATCGTGGATCCCCTAAACCCAAGTGACTGGGGTTTTATTGATGGGCTAAGTTACTCACAATTCTACAGTTCTACACTATTTTGTGTGAAACTATAATTCAAGTGCCCCCTTATTAAAGGGGCACTAAAACCGACAAATTAGACAAATTAAACTTTTGATGTTAATGGATCAAATTAAAATTTGGTTGCTGGGGGTGATGATCACTCCAGTACCTCCGGTGCACATCTCTCGCAGAAGACCGCGAACGTACTGGTGGACACCGCGTGCTTAATCTCCAGGGACACCCTGGTTCGAACGTACTGTGGAAGAGAGGCAGGCAGTTGGGTTGAACGACTGAATTACAACCAGAATTTGAGGAGCACCCCCTTCAAATAGTGGAATAGGGGCTGCAACCTCGCACATTCCATAAAAACGTGGAACACGGACTCCTCCAGACCGCAGAAATTACATGCGGCCTGGGAGCCCGTGAACCGACTTTAAAAATTTATTGCACGGGACTGCTCCGTGCACCACCCTCCAGGCCAAGTCCCCAGTAAATAGTGGGAGGACTCCCGCATAGAGTGCACTCCATCGAGGACCCCCGCCTCCTCTGGACGGCAAGATGGTGCGCCGTGGCGTGTCCGGACGGCAGACGAGGATGGCAAGTGGAGAGTGTGCAGGAGCAGCCCGTATAGGAAACCCCTCCGCGCAGAACTGAAAGGCACGGAGGGGATTTCCCCGAGGAGACTTAAGTTGTGAGGCACCGGCTACCAAGGTAGGTTTCCGGGCTTGGCGCCAATGAGGAATTCCGTCCGGACGAGGGTCAGTTTGGAGGGTCTCCTCACGTGCTTGAGCCTCCTCGACACACCTAACGGAGTCAGGGCCCAGTGCTGTTTTTAGCGACTCGATGACATTGGCCGTGCACCGGATGTTCTAGAACTCTTTTGTTGTGAAACAAATTAAACAGTTAGTTTAAGTGCCCCCTGATTAAAGGGGGGTACACTCCAAACAGTTTTCAAGTGCCCTTTTTTGTGTTTTTTTTGCTTTTTTGGTTTTTTTTGTGTTTTTTGTGCGTTTTTTGGGCACTAAAACCGCAAATTATACATGTGCACCCTGTAAAAGGGGAGGCGGGCACTAAAACCCAGCAGTCAAACAAATAAAACTTTAAAACATATAAAATCAAATTAAAATTTGGTTGCCGGGTGTGATGATGCACTCCAGTCCCTCCGGCGCCCACCTCTCGCGGAAGTCCGCGAGCGTACCGGTGGACACCACGTGCTCCATCTCTAAGGACACCCTGGCTCGGATGTAATCGCGGAAGAGAGGCAGGCAGTCAGGCTGAGCGACTCCCTCGACCGCCCGCTGCCTGGACCGGCCGATGGCACCCTTGGCCGTGCCCAGGAGCAGTCCTACGAGGAGACCCTCGGACCTACCCGCTCCCCTCCGCACAGGGTGCCCAAAGATCAGGAATGTGGGACTGAAGTGCAACCAGAAATTGAGGAGCAGCCCCTTTAAATAATGAAACAGGGGCTGCAACCTAGCACACTCCATAAAAACATGGAACACGGACTCTTCCAGACCGCAGAAATTACAGGCAGCCTGGGAGAGTGAACCGACTTAAAAATTTGTTGCACGGGACTGCTCCGTGCACCACACTCCAGGCCAAGTTCCCAATAAATACTGGGAGGACTCCTGCGTAGAGTGCACTCCATCGGGGACCCACGCCTCCTCTGGACGGCAAGATGGTGCGTCATGGTGTGTCCGGACAGCAGACAAGGATGGCAAGTTGAGAATGTGCAGGAGCAGCCCGTACAGGAAACCCCTCCGCGCAGAACTGAAAGGCATGGAGGGGATTTCTTCGATGAGGCTCAAGTTGTGAGTCGCCAGCTCCCAAGGGAGGTTTCGGGGCTTGGCACCGATGAGGAATTCTGTCCAGACGGGGGTCAGTTCATACAGTAGTTAGCAATGAAAAAGTCAGCTGTAAAATAACTAGCGATAATTAACTTGATCAACAAGAAATGCTTGTGGAAAACAACTGAAAGGGTATAAATATTGAAAGCTCAAATTAGATTTTTAGACTCGCTTAAACGGGCATAAGATTTACTCGATTAGCAGAGAAAGGCAGAAGGTATCGTGCTACTCGAGGATAAATAAATAAGTAAATACTACCTTGATAATTGATGGATAGAAATATTGCAACATAGAAACATAAAAAATAGGTGCAGGAGTAGGCCATTCAGCCCGTCGAGCCTGCACCACCATTTAATATGATCATGGCTGATCATGCAACTTCAGTACCCCTTTCCTGCTTTCTCTCCATACACCTTGATCCCTTTAGCCGTAAGGGCCACATCTAACTTCCTTTTGAATATATCTAATGAGCTGGCCTCAACAACTTTCTGTGGTAGAGAATTTTACAGGTTCACAATTCACTGATGAAGAAGTTTTTCCTCATCTCGCTTACCCTTTATCCTTAGACTGTGACCCCTGGTTCTGGACTTCCCCAATATCGGAAACATTCTTCCTGCATCTAACCTGTCCAATCCCGCCAGAATTTTATATTTTTCTGAGATCCCCACTCATTCTTCTAAATTCCAGTGAATATAAGCCTAGTCGATCCAGTCTTTCTTCATATGTCAGTCCTGCCATCCCGGGAATCAATCTGGTGAACCTTCGCTGCACTCCCTCAATAGAAAGACCGTCTTTCCTCAGATTAGGAGACCAAAACTGTACACAATATTCAAGGTATGACCTCACCAAGGCCTTGTACAACTGCAGTAAGACCTCCCTGCTCCTATACTCAAATCCTTTTGCTATGAAGGCCAACATGCCATTTGCCGCCTTCACCGCATGCTATATCTGCTTGCTAACTTTCAATGACTGATGTACCATGACACCCAGATCTCGTTGTACCTCCTCTTTTCCTAATCTGCCACCATTCAGATAATATTCTGCCTTCCTGTTTTTGCCACCAAAGTGGATAACCTCACATTTATCTGCATTACACTGCATCTGCCATGCATTTGCCCACTCACCTAACCTGTCCAAGTCACCCTGCAGCCTCTTAGCATCCTCCTCACAGCTCACATTGCCACCCAGCTTAGTGTCATCTGCAAACTTGGAGATATTACATTCAATTCCTTCGTCTAAATTATTAATGTATATTGTAAATAGCTGAGGTCCCAGCGGCACCCCACTAGTCACTGTCTGCCATTCTGAAAAGGACCCATTTATTCCTACTCTTTGCTTCTTGTCTGCCAACAGTTCTCTATCCACGTCAATACATTACCCCAAATACGATGTGCTTTAAATTTGCATGCTAATCACTTGTGTGGGACCTTGTCAAGAGCCTTTTGAAAGTCCAAATACACCACATCCACTGGTTCTCCCTTGTTCACTCTACTAGTTATATCCTCAAAAAATTCTAGAAGATTTGTCAAGCATGATTTCCCTTTCATAAATCCATGCTGACTTGGACCGATCCTGTCACTGCTTTCTAAATGCACTGCTTTTACATCTTTAATAATTGATTCCAACATTTTCCCCACTACTGATGTCAGGCTAACCGGTCTATAATTCTCTGTTTTCTCTCTCCCTCCTTTTTTAAAAAGTGGGGTTACATTAGCTACCCTCCAATCCATAGAAACTGAACCAGAGTCCATGGAATGTTGGAAAATGACCACCAATGTATCCACTATTTCTAGGGCCACTTCCTCAAGTACTCTGGGATGCAGACCATCAGGCACTGGGCATTTATCGGCCTTCAATCCCATCAATTTCCCTAACACAATTTATTGACTAATAAGGATTTCTTTCAGTTCCTCCTTCTCGCTAGACCCTCGGTCTCCTTGTATTTCCAGAAGGTTATTTGTGTCTTCCTTAGTGAAGACAGAATCAAAGTATTTGTTCAATTGGTCTGCCATTTCTTTGTTCCCCATTATAAATTCACCTGATTCTGATTGCAAGGGACGTACATTTGTCTTCACTAATCTTTTTCTCTTCACGTATCTATAGAAGCTTTTGCAGTCAGTTTTTATATTCCCTGAATGTTTACTCTCATACTCTATTTTCCCCCTCCTAATTAAACCCTTTGTCCTCTGCTGAATTCTAAATTTCTCCCAGTCCTCAGGTTTGCTGCTTTTTCTGGCCAATTTATATGCCTCTTCCTTGGATTTAACACTATCCCTAATTTCCCTTGTTAGCCATGGTTGAGTCACCTTCCCCGTTTTATTCTTATGCCAGACAGGGATGTACAATTTTTGAAGTTCATCCATGTGATCTTTAAATGTCTGCCATTGCCTATCCACCGTCAACCCTTTAAGTATCATTCTCCAGTCTATCCTAGCCAATTCATGTTTCATACCATCAAAGTTACCTTTCTTTATGTTCAGGCCCCTAGTCTCTGAACTAACTGTGGCACTCTCCATCTAAATGAAGAATTCTACCATATTATGGTCACTCTTCCCCAAGGGGCCTTGCACAACAGGATTGCTAATTAATCCTCTCTCATTACACAACACCCAGTCTAGGATGGCCAGCTCTCTAGTTGGTTCCTCGACATATTGGTCTAGAAACCCATCCCTAATGCACTCCAGGAAATCCTTCTTCACCGTATTGCTGCCAGTTTGGTTAGCCCAATCTATATGTAGGTTAAAGTTGCCCATGATAACTGTTGTACCTTTATTGCACACATCCCTAATTTCCTGTTTGATGCCATCCTCAACCTCACTACTACTGTTTGGTGGTCTGTACACAACTCCCACTAATGTTTTCTGCCCTTTGGCATTCCGCAGCTCTACCCAAACAGATTCCATATCATTCAAGCTAATGTCCTTCCTTACTATTGCGTTAATCTCCTCTTTAACCAGGAACGCTACCCAACCTCATTTTCCTTTCTGTCTATCCTTCCTGAATATTGAATACCCCTGGATATTGAGTTCCCAGCCTTGGTCATCCTGGATCCATGTCTCTGTAATCCTAACTACATCACATCCGTTAACAGCTATTTGCGCAGTTAATTCATCCACCTTATTATGAATGCTCCTTGCATTGAGACACAGAGCCTTCAGCCTTGTTTTCATAACACTCTTTGTCCTTTTAGAATTATGTTGTAATGTGGCTCTTTTTGATTTTTGCCTTTGATTTCTCTGCCCTCCACTTTTCCTTATTTCCTTTCTCCCTTTTTGCTTCTACCCCCATTTTACTTTTCTGTGTTTCCCTGCATAGATTTCCATCCCCCTGCCATATTAGTTTAACCCCTCCCCAACAGCATTAGAAAACACTCCCTCTAGGACACCGGTTCCGGTCCTGCCCAGGTGCAGACCATCCAGTTTATACTGGTCCCAACTCCCCCAGAACCGGTTCCAATGTCCCAGGAATTTGAATCCCTCCCTCTTGCACCATTTCTCAAGCCACATATTCACCTTAACTATCCTGCTATTTCTACTCTGACTAGCATGTGGCACTGGTAGCAATCCGGAGATTATTACCTTTGAGGTCCTACTTTTTAATTTAACTCCTAGCTCCCTAAATTCAGCTTGTAGGACCTCATCCTGTTTTTTACCTATATTTTTGGTACCTATATGCACCATGACAACTCGCTGTTCACCCTCCCCCTCCAGAATGCCCTGCAGCGGCTCCAAGACATCCTTGACCCTTGCACCAGGGGGGCAACCAACCATCCTGGAGTCTCAATTGCGGCCGCAGAAGCACCTATCTATTCCCCTTACAATAGAATCCCCTACCACTATAACTCTCCCACTCTTTTTCCTGCCCTCCTGTGCAGCAGAGCCACCCCTGGTGCCATGAACTTGGCTGCTGCTGCCTTCCCCTGATGAGCCATCTCCCTCAACAGTATCCAAAGTGGTATATCTGTTTTGGAGGGAGATTACCGCAGGGGACCCCTGCACTACCTGTCTACTCCTGCTCTGCCTGATGGTCACCCATTCCCTATCTGCCTTTGTAATCTTTACCTGCGGTGTGACCAACTCACTAAACGTGCTATTCACGACATCCTCAACATCACAGATGCTCCAGAGTGAAACCATGCGCAGCTCCAGTGCCGCAATGCAGCCTGACAGGAGATGCAGCTGGTACACTTCACACCCACACAATAATCAGGGACACTTGAAGCGTCCCTGATTTCCCACATAGCAGAGGAGGAGCATGATACGAGTCTGGGCTCTCCTGCCATGACTTAACCCTTAAATTAACTTAATTTGGCAACATTGCCAAAGATTTCCTACTGATAAGAAAAGAAAAAGAAAAAGAAAAAGATAAAATACTCATTAATCTACCAGCCAATCACTTACCCACTTGGCTGTGACTTCACACTTCTTTCTTTTTACTTCTTTGTTTTACTTTCGGCCTCGATCTCCCGCTCCCGCTGCTTTGGCTCCTCCCGAATTCCGCGCCCTTTTTATGGGTCTCTCGATCTCCCGCTCCCGCTTTAACAATTTTAAGAACTGTAATATTGTAATGAAGTTTAGATTTAAAAGTTAGATTCTCTACTAGAAATAAGATTGTATTTTTCACCTTTTTTAAGAACTGTTAACGTTGCGATTGACAGACTTACCAACTGTAAATTGCTGATCGGTTCTTTAATAAACCTCTGTATATTTTAGAATTGTCTCTCATAGTCTTCTGTATCATTAACTCATGAACCACGTCCCCATACACTCCTTTGGTGAAGAGATATATTACTGAGGAGAAACCCTCGGACCCTTACAATATCCGAGAAATTACAGTCTGGCTGAAAGTTGCTAAAAAGTGCTATCTGAAGGATGGTAACATTCTCAGGTTGTTCCCTTCCTTTAGGGAGCGGTAGACCAGACTTTCAGACCTATTCAGCACCTTTAGGATTTGGCTACCTCAACCTTAAGTTGAGAGGGAACACTTGAGAAGTATGCCTGATCCGGGATAGCCTCAAAGGGGCTCGGATTGTAATTTTCCTCACAGTTGGCACCCAACGTGGTTAATGTTTTTGATACATAACCCTATACTTATATTTATATCTATATATATCTTTTAGATAATTAAGTATAAAAGGAGTGTTTTACTGACAGTGGTACTAGGACCCAGATTTAAGTCTCTAGGGACAAGTCCCTGATCGTGCCTTGTAGAACTTAAGTCAGAACTCCCTCAATATAATAGAGTTTTGGAAATGTCTTTTAATGTTAATATTACATCCTAATCGAGGTTAGCTCCTGATGAAATGGTAAACCCTGTTAGAATTGGCCAAGTATTTCCATTAGGAAAGTCAAATGTTTGCTTTGTTAGAGGAAATAATCCTATCCCTATACCTCCTCAAGATCAAGTAATACTCTTTGAAATAGAAGGATTTAATGCTGATAGAGACATTAGAACCCATGGCACAATCAATGTTGATCCCCAGAACCAGGGGATAAACATTCAATGGGATAATCAAAATAATACTTCAACCTACAGAATTCCTGAATGATAAGATGCACACCTGCATAAGTGGGAGGCCTAATGAATGGCGCCCAATAAGGCAGAGGAAACCTCGGCTGAATCGTAGAACTCGGAGCAGCCTTTGTTCCTGGGGACCATGGATTCTGGTGATGGTGGCAAGCTCAGGACGAAATAAATGAACAGAATTCAAGAAGACTATAGATAGCTCAGAATCCATTATAACCAATGCAGATGTGCACTAGCTCAAGCTTATGCCAATGCTGGAGGCACAGTTCTTACTGGTCCAGTAAGCCAATCTCAGCATCCACACATTGCGCCCCCAGGTCAGGTAAACCTAAGCTCTATCTGCACCATGCGTGGTTACCTGGAAACACCAACTAGGAAAAAACCTGCTGGATTCGAACTAACTTTGATAAGTTGGAAACCTGTTGCCAATGCTGGAATGCCCAACACCTAAGGCAACTTCTACAAAATGATTCTAAATTCAGACCTAATTCCCCCATTAAACCAGTGTAACAACTGGGTTCAAACATATGCCTATGTTTTCATGGCAACTCAGGGACCGCATGTAATGGGTTCCATCAAGGAACTGCTCACCAATATGGCCAAAACTAAAGGATTGGTAGCTGCCTGCAGATTGGGCAATGTACTCACACAGGATAACTGGGATATTGTCCATGGTTGCTTAGCCAACCAATACCAAAATACCGCCCTCAAACTGGCCTGTGACCGTGCTACAAACCATTATCGAGATAACCAACAAAAATTGGATAATGTTGAATGCATTATCCAATTAAATCATGACCAATTAGGCCTACCCCAAACTAAACCTACAGTAAGACCAGAATCTAGGGATAGAAATACCGGAGAAGGTACCTTTAGTACCCAGAAACAAGGACCGCCTAGTCTCAAGCCCATCTCGTCCAGACACAAACTCATGGCTCGGGACCCCCAGAAGGGTATTCCAGAAGGTCTATGCCCCCAACATGCCCACAGCAATTGAACGATTTCTCCCCGGTAAGATGGGATAGACAAGGGGCTAGATCTTGTAGAGAAAGCAAAGGACAGTAGGATCCCTATGGGACAACTTTTACACTGGCCAAAACTACCAGAGAGCCATGGGAGGATGACCGGAATAGGGATCAAACAGATTCCTGGCAGGACCGACGCCCACCCCAATAGGAGGAGTGTCGAGATAATAGATGATCCGACAAACCCTCTTCGGGATCTGGAAAAAACGATATTCCCAAAAGGGAGGAACAAAATCAGTCAAACTGGTCAAAAGCGAGACCGGAAATGAAACTCAGAATTCTGAGATTGACCAATCTCAGGACTGAAGGCCTGGCACCCAGCCAGGGCCCCTTGAATTCCCCTGTGCTCTGGAAACCTTGTCCACCAACAAACAAGAGAAAAAGACCTTCTCGAGAAACTCATTAATAGGTACTATATTTATCTGCAACGACATCCAAATCAATGTGGAAAGGTAGACATCAAACCCCACCCACTTGATGCCGGCTGACACAAACCGAAAAAACAGTGACCTATCCAAGATCACAAGGGGAAATTGGATCTCCTCAAAACCTTCAAGGAACTAGAAGAACAAGATGTCTTAGCAAAAATGGGATCTCGAACCAATTCACCATTGTTTGGTGTTGCCAAAAGTTTATCTTGTCCTTTGTTCTAAAACTCTCACATAAGAACAACATTAATACATATGGGGCTGGAAATTTGGTTGTGTAGTGCTTCTATTAGCGCCCTGGAGAGGGGTTAATGCAGGTCGAATTGCTTACCACCCGGCCGCACAGCTTGCAACGCCCTGCCGGGAAATTTGGTGCCGGTTTTGCGGTCGCGCAAAACACTACCACCTCGCTGTGTACTTTCATTCAGATCATGACATCAGTCGTCGTGCAATGTCCCACTAACGCCCCGCTCGCAAAATTAGGTGCATCCGCCTCATTTAGCGTCTAGCACTAATCATGCCAGAGAAACCAGGTGGTTCCACGGTCCGATGGCGCTATCTGCAGCCTATATAAGGGGAGAGGGGTGCATCATAAATCGGAGGCCACATTGAGCGCAACATTCCCACACAGCACGCTGCGTCAACCTCTGACTTTAAAGCAGAAGCATGATTTGCCATTACAGGGTCCTTACAGCTTGAGTGAAATAATGTAATGGGTGCATTGCTAGTTCGCCAGCATCACCTACTCCATGCTTTGGTTAGGTGGCGTGAAGATAAAAGTGCTGTAGGCCATGCAAGGCCACGAATGAGGAGAGGCCGTGGATGTCTGAATAGTTTGCCTTACCCCCCACGAGTTTGCAGCCAGCAGCGCTCATACCTCCACCTCTCTGAGGAGCAGTGTAAGAGTAGGATGCGTTTCTGAGAGGAAGTGCTGAGAGAGTAATGCTATCTCCTGCAGGCAAATCTGCAGCCTCACATCGGGAGGGGGAGAATGAGGAACAGGGGTCTGGCAAGACACCGAATGGCCAGCCACACCAGGAGGAGCACCATCCACGGTGGAGGAGGCATGGAAATGCTGTCGGTACAAAAGCCACACATCAATGGCTCATAATGCACACACAAGACGCCAATGCAAAATGGACAAAGTAAAATTTTATTGACAACACCAACATCGTCATCTCAAACACCACAACCAAACCCTTCCCCAGCAAATAACAAAACAAAACACAACGTCCCGTTGAAAGAGCATCAAACACAATGAGCCCGAATTTCGTGGAAGCCAAGGCCCGACCAAGTGCCGCCCAAAGGACCACCGATGGCCGCCGGGAGACGGGGCGGTACTTTGCCAGGAAGATCCCTCTAAAAGAGATGGCGGTACTGCCCGATGGCCAAATAACGGCTTATGCCGTCAATCTGGGCGGCAGCGGGCGGGAGCTCTCAATCTCGGCGGCAAATGCGATCCTCGCCAAAGTGTCGCCGAGGATTGAGTCAGGCCCAGGGAGGGGAGAACACTGAAAAATAAAAATGTTCACAGAAAAAACCCATAACACCTTCAGGGGCCCCTATACAGGAAAAATGCTGAAATAAATAAAAGTAAAAAATGTTCACTAACCTTTTTTTGCAGGTCTTCTTACCGTCAGGGATAGACCTGCCTCCACTCAGCGGTCCTTCCCCCTGCGGCCGCCGACTCCCGTCCATACCAATATGGCAGCTCGGCGGGCAGGTCACTTATGCGACTTGACCATCAGCGGACGGTTCCCTGCGGTACTCCCCTCCCGCTGTCAGCACACCAAAAGGAATCTGTCCCCAAGGGGAGACCGGCGGGAAAACTTGGTGGCAGTCTGCGGCAGCAGGCGGCAGTGGGCGGTAAGGCCACCAATTTCGGACCCATAGAACATAAACCACCATAGGCAGTCCCTCGAAGGAGGATGCCTTGCTTGCACAAGAGTTCACAGATATTTCACTGAAGGACCTGATGTTCCAGTCCTGAACTCCAATTGAAGGGGTGGAAGATGCCTGTGTGTGGATTTTTTTAACGTGTGGTGACCATTGCACATCAGCCACCACAGGGGCTTGACAGAGCTAGACCTTTATCCAGTGGCAAGGGTTGAACCAGGACGACTGGAGACCTGCTCTGTTGCACGGACTGAGTGCGCACACATATCGCAGTGTGGGCAGGGCCATGCTGCCCCTGGGCCCTTAGCTCTTCTGGGCCCTGTACCCTCATTTGCTGCACCTTCGTCCACAATGTTCCAGGGTCCGACGCTCCAGCTCTATAGCCCCGACCTGCGGTGGTGTTCTCACATAGGTCGGGGAGACCCAGGATGTTCCAGGGTCCGGCGTTACAGCTCTATTTAAAGCCCCGACCTGCGGTGGTGCTCTCACACAGGTTGAGTGGCCCATGAACTGAAACAATGTATGGACAAAGGCCTCTTCCATTAGTCATCCCACAGTAGCATCTGTGTAGAAAAGAAAGAAAGATGTAAAGTCCTGTCCCCTCAGTACAGATTCACACGAGGCATGTAGTGAAGTAAAGGTCACTCTGGATCGGCACCTTTATTTCACAGCTCTGGAATGCTGCACTTGCCTGAGACCTCCTTATATACCTGTCTCTTGCAAGTGCACCCCTGGTGGTAAGGTATGCTGGTGGTTACAGGTCATATTTTATTACAGTCATGTATAGCATGTTAGGATACAGTTATATATAATAATGTAAGATGCATGACATCACCCTCCCCCAAGGTCTTATTATCTTTATATGTTCAGTCTCTCAGGTGGTCTACCCTCTTGCGTGGAGCGTCTGAGTTGTGGTTCAGTTGTTTGCCTTGGTGTCTCTTTTTCTTTGGGTGTGGTTGCTGGTATCTCGCTTGGGCTGTCTGTTTCGATTGGTGTGATTGTTGTTGATTCGCCTGGGCTGTCTGTTGGGATTGCCCTTTCCTCAGGTTGTTCCCTCTGTCTGTCCACCAGGTGTGGTGCGAGTTCCACATTGTAGTCTGCCTCTGGTTCCGCAGTGTTGTTGGTAAATCTGCTTTTGACTTGGTCTACATGCCTCCGGCAGGTTTTGCCATTGTCCATTTGTACTACCAGTCGCCTGTTTCCTTCCTTGCCCGGTACTGTCCGTGCAAGCCATTTGGGACCCCTGCCATAGTTTAGTACAAACACTTTGTCCCCTATCTCATTCCATCTCCCCCTCGAATTTCTGTCATGGTACTCAGTCAGCTTACGGCGCTTTGCCTCAACGATTTTGTGCATGTCTGGGAGGATTAATGAGAGCCTTGTTTTTAAAGTCCTTTTCATCAACAGTTGCACAGGGGGGATCCCAGTCAGTGAATGCTGACGAGATCTGTATGCCAGCAGCAGTCACGACAGGTGACCCTGCAGCGTGGGACCTTGGATTTTAAGCATGCCTTGGTTAATGATTTGCACTGCTCTCTCTGCCTGGCCGTTGGAGGCCGACTTGAACGGTGCCGTCTTGACGTGATTTATGCCGTGGTCAATTATAAAGTCTTGGAATTCTGCGCTGGTGAAGCACGGACCATTGTCACTGACCAATATGTCAGGGATTCCGTGCATTGCAAACACGGTTGCGAGGCTCTCCACAGTGGTGGAGATTGTGCTCGAGTTTAAAATGGTGCATTTCATCCACTTTGAAAATGCATCTACAACTACGAGGAACATTTTGCCCATGAATGAGCCCACATCGTCTACGCGCACCCGTGAACACGGTTTGGTTGGCCAGGGCCAGGGGCTCAGTGGAGTCTCCCTGGGGGCATTGCTGAGTTGGGCACAAATGGTGCACCTTCAGACGCAGAGCTCCAAGTCAGCGTCAATACCAGGCCACCAGACGTGGGATCTGGCTATGGCCTTCATGACAACGATCCCCGGGTGCTCGCGGTGGAGCTCCCAGACAAATGCCTCTCTGCCTGACAGAGGCATGACTACTCAGCTGCCTCACATCAGGCAGTCTGCTTGTAGTGATGGCTCATGCATGCGCCTGTGAAAGGGTTTTAATTTCTCGGGGCAGGCATCGCGAGCCTCTGCCCAGTCACCGGTGAGGACACATCTTTTTAATAAGGATATCGTGGGGTCACTGGCCATCCAGGCTCTGATTTGGTGCGTCGTCATGGGCGAACCTGTGGACTCAAAGACATTGATTGCCATGACTATCTCACAGTCCTGTTCATCAGACTCTTCCGTGGTCGCCAGGGATAGCCTGCTGAGCACGTCAGCACAGTTGTCTGTGCCTGGTCTGTGCCTTATTGTGTAGTCGTAGGACGTCAGCATGAGTGCCCACCGTTGAATTCGCGCCGAGGCGTTGGCGTTTATTGCCTTGCTCACGGATAGAAAGGACGTGAGGGGCTTGTGGTCGGTTTCTAACACGAACTTGGCCCCGAAAAGGTATTGGTGCATCTTTTTGACACCATACACGCATGCGAGCGCCTCCTTCTCTACCATTCCATACCCGCGCTCCGCTCGCGAAAGTGACCTGGAGGCATAAGCTATGGGTTGTAATTTGCCCGCAGTATTGACATGTTGCAAAACGCACCCGACCCCATATGCTGACGCATCGCACGTGAGAACTAGCTTTTTACCTGGGTCAAAGAAAGTCAAAACACTGTTGGAACACAGAAGGTTGCGTGCCTTATTGAAGGCGCGTTCCTGGGCGCCCCCCAAAACCAATCGCACCCCTTCCTGAGTAGCACGTGGAGAGGCTCCAGCAGCGTGCTTAAGTTCTGCATAAAGTTCCCAAAGTAATTGAGTAGCCCGAGAAAGGCGCGCTGTTCTGAGACATTCCGGGGCCTGGGTGCCAGGCGAATCGCTTCTGTTTTGGACTCTGTTGGGCAGATTCCATCAGCGGCAATCCTTTTGCCCAAAAATTCAACCTCGGGTGCGAGAAACAGGCATTTGGATTTCTTGACTCGTAGGCCTACCCGATCCAACCGCTTTAGTACTTCCTCCAAATTACGGAGATGGGAGTCGGTATCCCTGCCCGTGATAAGTATGTCGTCTTGAAATACAACCGTCCCCGGGATGGACTTGAGCAGATTCTCCATGTTGCGCTGGAATATGGCAGCTGCCGACCTGATGCCGAATGGGCATCGATTGTACATGAAAAGGCCTCGATGTGTGTTGATGGTAATGAGTAGCTTGGATTCCTCGGTCAATTCTTGCGTCATATACGCAGATGTGAGGTCTAATTTTGAGAAAAGTTTACCTCCAGCCAATGTGACAAATAAGTCCTCCGCTCTGGGCAGCGGGTACTGGTCCTGTAGGGAGACTCTGTTTATGGTAGATTTGTAGTCCCCACAGATTCGTACGGATCCATCAGGTTTCATGACTGGGACAATGGGACTTGCCCAGTCGCTAAATTCCACAGGTGATATAATGCCTTCCCGCAGAAGCCTGTCTAGTTCGTGTTCAATCTTTTCCCTCATCACATAGGGTACAGCTCTGGCCTTGTGAGTGACCGGTCTAGCATCCTGTGTGATGTAGATTTTGACTTTGGCCCCTTTGAAAGTGCCCACACGTGGCTGAAAGAGATGTTCAAATCGCTTTATAACTGGTGAGCAGGAGGTCCGTTCCTCTAATGACATGGCATGGACATCATCCCATTTCCAGTTTAGTTTTGCCAGCCAGCTTCTCCCCAGCAGTGCTGGGGGGGGTCTCCGGGGACAATCCACAGGGGAAGTCGGTTCACTGTCCCTTTGTGTGTGATAGAGAGCATGGCGGTGCCGAGGACTGGTACGATTTCTTTGGTATCGGTCCTTAGTTTGGTGTCGACCCTTGTGAGTTTTGGTCTGTCTCTTTTATGCGGCCACAGTTGTTCAAATTGTTGAGCGCCCATGAGAGATTGACACGCTCCCGTATCCAGTTTCATGTTGACAGATATCGCGTTGAGTAAGACCCTCATCATTATAAGAGGCGTCCTGTTGTAGGAGCAGCGGCCATTGATCGCGTTGACCCACTGTACATCGGTGTCCCGTGTACTGTCCCCACCATCTTCTGGTCCGCTTTCCGACCCATCCGATTCGTATACCAGGTGAGCTGCCTTTTTTTGCACATGCGGGCCAAATGCCCTGTATATTTACAATTTCTGCAAACAGCCTGCTGAAATCGACGTCCCCTTGACTCGTGCCCACCCCACACCTCCAGCACAGACCTGTTCTATTGTTTAAAGTGTTGCCAAAGAATGAGCTACGTCTGGCTGATCTCTCTTGAGCTTCTCTCAGTTTGTAGTTGATTGCTCGCATTGTGGGTTGATGAGGTGTGAACGGCCGTTCCTGTGGCTCTTGATGGCTTCTGCCTGCTGTTGAGAGCCTGTTCTCCCAGTTTTGCCTGTGTGTGGGGGTAGCAGCTTGTTTAGTGCTGTGAACTTCTTCCGATATTTCGTTAGTTGTCGTACCTGCATTGTAAATCAACCTCGTTTCTTCTTCCCCTACCAAGAATGTCTGTGCAACCAGTGCTGCTACATCTAAGGTCAGGTTCTTGGTCTCTATGAGCTTTCGGAATATGCCTGCGTGGCCTATTCCTTCAATGACAAAGTCTCTCAGCATTTCTCTCCTCAGTTCATCGGAGAACTCACATAAACTAGCCAACCTCCGAAGTTCCGCCACGAAGTCGGGTATGCTCTGGCCCACACAGCATCTGTAGTTGTAGAACCTGTGTCTGGCCATGTGTTGGCTGCTCGCTGGCTTCAGGTGGTCTCTTACCAGTGTGCTCAATTCTTCAAACGACTTGCTTGCTGGTTTCTCGGGTGCCAACAGATCGTTCATTAAAGCGTATGTTTTCGAGCCACGGCTGATCAAGAGATGGGCTCTTCTCTTGTCTGCCTTATCGTCACCTAACCAGTCTTTGGTTACAAAGCTTTGCTGGAGCCTTTCTATAAAGTCCTCCCAATTGTCTCCCACATTGTACTTTTCATCTGACCCGTTGTTCGCCATTCTGTGGATTCTGTAATCCCGTAACCCGTCGCCACTGTAAAGTCCTGTCCCCTCAGTACAGATTCACACGAGGCATGTAGTGAAGTCAAGGTCACTCTGGATCGGCACTTTTATTTCACAGCTCTGGAATGCTGCACTTGCCTGAGACCTCTCCTTATATACTTGTCTCTTGTAAGTGCACCCCTGGTGGTAAGGTATGCTGGTGGTTACAGGTCATATCTTATTACAGTCATGTATAGCATGTTAGGATACAGTTATATATAATAATGTAAGATACATGACAAAAGACTTGCATTTATATAGCACCTTTCATGACCACCAGACATCTCAAAGCACTTTACAGCCGATGAAGTACTTTTAGAGTGTCGTCACTGTTGTAATGTCGCATATTTGGCACACTCACTCACAACAATAGGTTGCACCAAACAACGCAGCAACATATTTAGAGCCATTTTTTACACGATGAGGACACTTGTCCATGGTGGGCAAAGTCCTCACTCAGACTTCCAGTCACATTTGCCACCCCTTACCTTTACCCCCTTCCCACAATGCTGCCTCAATGCTGCCTCAGTGCCTGCAGCAAGGCTACTTGAGGGCAGCTTTGTGTGTGGGGCAGACAGTACAGACGGCCTAGCTGGATGTCTGGATCAGCCTTGGGCCTGGAAGGCCCGGCTGTGGACTCCATCGCCTGGGGGAATCTAGAACCAGGTCGGCATAGTTTAAGAATAAGTGGTCGCCCATTTAGAACTGAGATGAGGAGGATTTTTTTCCCTTAGATGATTGTAAATCTGTGGAATTTTCTGCCCCAGAGAGCTGTCGAGGCTGGATCATTGAATACATTTAAGACTGAGGTAGGCAGATTTTTTGAACGAGAAGGGAAGGAAGGGTTATGGGGAGCAGGCAGGGAAGTGGAGCTGAGTCCATGATCACATCAGCCATGATTTTATTAAATGGCAGAGCAGGCTTGAGGGGCCAAATGGCCTACTCCGGCTCCTATTTCTTATGTTCTTATGTTCTTAAGAATTGGCAGCAGCAGTCTGGGATGGCTCGGGTGTAGACCGCGGCAGGTGCAAAGCAGATTGGCAGTGGTGGGAGCCGGAATACTGTAATCTTGAGCAAGGGCAGCACCTTCCATTTCCAGGAGCCTACTGCCACTCACCCGGGGCGGAGCCTCAGCATACGGAGCAAGATGTGTGAGCATACATTGCTGGCCTGCTTCAGCACCATTAGTTCCCCGTCGGACTGTGGGGAAGACAGAGAGCATGCCAACAGTCAGTGATTGCATGGCATCACTTTGCGACTGACTCACAGGACACTGAAACACAGCAGTCTGTGAGTTCATGCCAGCAATCACTGACAGCATCACATCACGAAGTCTTTGCGTGGCTTGGGCCTGTGATGTGATTGCTGCTGCCACATCAACCATGGCACGCGCCTTCCCCTCTGGGACTCCACTGTCGCTCGTTGGACCCATCTCCCTCTGTGAGCAGGCAAGGATGGGCTCGGTGGATGGATGAAAGGCATGGACAATGCTTGTGGCAGCCTCCCCCTCACTCAGAGCAAGTGTGTTCATGCTCTGCGGGTCCTTCCCCAATGCACCCATGAGCTCGCGGTGCATTTGCAAGGTCTCCCTGGACATAGCCTCAAAATCCAGGTCCACGTCTGACTGACTATCAGCAGGACTCCTGGGCTGACTCACCCTCCGGGGAGCTGGCCTTTGAGCTTCCCCTTGTGCTGTGCGCTGCTGTAGGCAACTGGAGCCAGGAGCCTCAGACTCTTCAAACCCTAGGAATTCAGGGTCCTCCGCCGATGTGGTTTCCCCACTCGGTGGGACTGGTGGAGTATCCCGCTCACTCAACAAACTGTTGTTCCCTTCTGGATCATCATCTGTAAGCACAAAGCAACAGAAGTGTGGTGAGCAGCAGGGGAGGGGGCAGGGAGGTAAGAGGAAGGTGGCATTGGACATTTATATATAAAGGGGGTAGGCTATTTGCTATCAGGGCTCACAGATCTCACATAAATCACAAGCGCCATTCACATACCGTCATAATCCACAGGGGCTCTGCTTCGCCACCCGCCACTGTGCCAACTGGTGTGTCCATGAGGGCCGACACTCGCTCCTCGACCTCAGTGAGATCCTGTAGATCAGGCTCTTCACCTCCGGTGCTCCCGACGATTATGTGATAATTCCATCTGCAATAAGAAAAAGAGGAAGGTGTGAGTTTGTGTGCAGCTCATCGTGTGGCACATGTGCCTTTCATAGTAGAGTAGCAGCTACTGTCTGGAAGTGTAAAGATATCCATAGTAATCTGCATGACTGCGCACAGAGCATGTGAGAACGGTGGGATGAGGTGAGAGCCACCTAGGATTACGGATCAGGCTGACGTTTTGCAAACGCATAGCACAAGTGAAAGGGTAATGCGAGGAGGGGTGAGGCCGCCTTAACCTTTGTAAATGTGTCTCAGAAGTTCATCAAGCCTATCCTTGGTAGATACCAATGAATGATGGATGCCACAAGTGACCATGGGGTCCCAGACATGATGGCGGGGGCCATTGCTGACATGGCAGTAGCCATTGAGCGGCAGGGCAAGACCACGCAATGCCTGCATTCTGCCATGTTGTCAGTGCGTACTGGCATCAATGCACTGTGTGCTCTGATTCCGGGTCAAATTGATGCCACATAAGCACTGACTGCTGCCATCGTGTCTGGGTCCCCATCAGTCCAACGGGGAGGTAACGGTGCCGAAGCAGGCCAGCAATCTGCGCTCCAACAGATTGCTCCGGATGCTGAGGCTCTGCCCTGGGTGAGTGGCAAGCCGTCGATCGAGATGGAACGTGATGTCCTCTCTCAGGAGGACATCATTCGGTTTCCCACGACTGCCATTCTGCCTTTGCACCTGCCGCGGTCTGCATCCCAGCCATCCCACACTACTGCCGCCCATTCTCAGGTGGGGCTGTTAACAACCGGTCCTTCCAGGCCCAGAGCTTGTCCAGGGCATCGTACTATGCCATCTGTCCTGTCTCCCTTAGACACACAGCAGCCCTCAAATGGCCTTGCTGCAGGCACTGAGGACCCATTGAGGAGGAGCTGTAGGTGAGGGAGGGGGGGGTAAGGTAGAGGGGTGGGAAATTCCTTCATAAGACCCACTGATGAAAGGTGTGGCCATGGGCCTTATGTAGAAAAGATGTCAATGTTATTCATCTGTTGTATTATTAGAAGGGGCGGGTGCCCCATTGTGTTTTCTTTGAGGGGGGTGGGGTTTTTGGGATTGTTTGAGGGATGTTTTTCAAATAAAATTAACGTTGACTGTTTCCTTCAGCCTCTGGTGTATGACTGTTGACTTGTAACGGAGCGGTGGCATTATATGCGCTTATTATTCACTGCAGCCCTCAGCTCTCTCCATTTAAGCAAAGCATTCCCTTATGAGCCGTCGCCGAATAGCCCTGCCGCCGCTAACATTGGCACACTGCCTCCTCCATGGATGCCGCTGGTCCTTGTCATCTTGCTGGACATTCGGGGCATCACCAGGTTCCTGGTCCTCCTCCCCCTCCTCCTCGTCCTCCTAAGGTTGGCCTGCAATCCCCACTGGCGAGGCCTGGGCCCTCATGATGGCCAAGTTGTGCAGCATGCAGCACACCACAATGAACAGAGAGACCTGTTGAGGGGCGTATTGAAGACTGCCTCCAGAGCGTCAGGCATCGGAATCGCTGCTTCAGCACCCCTATCATCTGCTCTATGATGTTGTGGGTGGCGGCATGGCTCACATTGTAGTGTTCCTCCGGCTCTGTGGTGGGGTTGTGGAGGGGGGCATCATTAGCCAGGTGGCCAGGCCGTATCCCTTGTCCCCTAGCAGCCAGCCTCGACCTTGCCATGGTGGCTGAAACAGTGCTCTCCTGCAGGATAAAGGCATCATGTGCGCTTCCAGGATAGCGAGCATTGACTGTGAGGATGCACTGCATATGTCCCCTGATGAAGCCTGGACGGCGCCAGAGGCATATAAGGTGTGTGCCATGGTGACCTTCTCTGTGATGGCCAGCCCAGTCCTTGTGTCGATGTGTGGCAGGAGATGGCATATCTCTGCAACTACCTGCTTTTGGAAGCACAGCCTTCTGAGACACTGCTCCTCGGAAAGGCCCAGGTATGAACGTTGCCGCCGGTTAAGTGTGGGGTCTAAGGCCTCCTGCCCTAACATTTAGGGGCTCTCCTTCAGCCGCCGACATGGCCAAAAGCCCCTCTCTGTTGAAGCTGCCTTGCGAGAGCATGTAGGATACGATGTTGGCAGCATAGTAATGCACCCATCAAAGTTTAGCAAATTACTTTTCCCAAAGCTGAACTCATTTCTGTCTGCCACTGCAAACTCAGAGGCTCACGCACCGTGCTGTGTGTGAACGCTGCACTGACTGTGACCTCCGAGGGAGGTGCTTCCAAATCCCTTTAAGTAGCCACCATTTAACGACTCTGCAGACCTGTACTGACTGTTTTTCCCAGATGTTGTTCTTGGTGATTGCTAAATGAGGCAGCCACACCTAATTAATGACCGGGGTGCAGGCGTGGGCGTTGCACCAGGACTGGCATCAGGATTGCACTGATCGTCAGCAACCAGTGCTACTGGTTTGTGCCCTCGGTGAATCTCGAATGAATTTTCCATTGAGATGCAAAAAATTGCACTCCCTGTTGATAACCTCCTACGCTCCCATTAACGCCCGATCTGGCAGCTAACTGAGGCGGTAGACAACCAAAAATCTAGCCCCTTAAAGACTACAGATATTAAGATAATTGCCCTGTAATTACTTAGATTAGCTCTTTCACTTTTTAAATAAGTATACTACATTGGTCACTCTTCCGTCTTCCATCACAATCTGCAGTCAGTAAAGCAACTCGTCTTCCTTTAGGTGAACTGCATAATCTGGACTGATACTCTAGTGCAGTGCTGTGGAGCTGCTGCACTGTTGGGGATGCCATCTTTCAGATGAGATGTTAAACCGAGGCCTTGGCTGCGCTCTCAGGAGGATGTAAATGATTCCGTGGCAATAGTTAAGAAGAGTAGAGAAGTTCTTCCCAGTGTCCTGACCAATATTTATCCCACAACCAATATCACTAAAGTAGTATATTTGGTTATTATCACATTACTGTTGTTATATTGATGGACTTGTAAAATACTTTTTGTTTTCATATTTTTCAAATATTTTCCTTATACTCTTAGCTTTTCTGATCCTGCTCTTAACATCCTTTTTTATTTTCTCATATTTTCCTTTTTCTTCCAGTATTATTCTTATAGCCTTTTTCTTCAATTTGAATTGGTTTCTAGCCTCTTTATTTATCTGTAGCATCCTCAAACTGCTAGCATGTTTTTAATGGAATATACTTATTCTATTCCCATGATTCACTTATACCACCCGACTGTAATCAGATTCACTGAAAGCTGCTTCAGGCTGTCATAAGGAAGTTGTTCTGACATCAGAGAAAAGCGTATCATCACTGTACAGCCTAATATATCAATTCACATTTCATAGATACCACTAAATATATCATGACATGTTCAGGATCTATTTACTGAAATATATACCATGGTTCTTAGCCCTATTGTAGTCTATATAGCTTACTAATTTAAATGTATGTGCAAATATATATTGTAGGACAAATACATCACTACGCATTTTTTTTAAGGATGTGGGTAGCTTTTAGAAAAATTACATCAGTTTGGATTAAATTTGATTAAAATAATTCACAAATTTAAAAGGAAAAGAACATATTTAATGTGGATCAGTATAATGAACATACTGGGTGGCAATTCTATTAAAATCATAGAAATTTACAGCACAGAAGGAGGCCATTTCAGCCCATCGTATCCGTGCCGGCCGACAAAGAATTATCCAGCCTAATCACACTTTCCAGCTCTTGGTCCGTAGCCCTGTAGGTTACGGTACTTTAAGTGCACATCCAAGTATTTTTTAAATATCATGAGGGTTTCTGCCTCTACCACCCTTTCAGGCAGTGAGTTTCAGACCCCCACCACACTCTGGGTGAAGAAACTACCCCTCAAATCCCTTCTAAACCTCACGCCAATTACTTTAAATCCATGTTCCCTGGTTGTTTACCTCTCTGCTAAGGGAAATAGGTCCTTGCTATCCACTCTGTCTAGGCCCCTCATAATTTTATACACCTCAATAAGGTCACCCTCAGCCTATCCAATCTTTCCTCATAGCTAACATTCTCCAGTCCAGGCAACACCCTCATAAATCTCCTCTTCACCCTCTCTAGTGCAATCACATCTTTCCTGTAAGTGGTGACCAGAACTGCACACAGTACTCTAGCTGTGGCCTAACTAGTGTTTTATATAGCTCAAGCAAAAGCTCCCTGCTCTTGTATTCCATGCCTTGGCGAATAAAGGCAAGTACAGGTTGGACCTTCCTTATCCGGCACCACCCCTCGTCTGGCATGAGTCCAGTGGCAGGGGGCGCACGCACAGAATGCGGCCGACTTCCACCCCGACGCTGGGGCCGCTCCGACACTCGGCCCGCTGAGGGCCCACCGACACTCGGCCCGCTGAGGGCCCTCCGACACTTGGCCCGTTGAGGGCCCTCCGACACTCGGCCTGCTGAGGCTGCTCCGACACTCGGCCCACTGAGGGACCTCCGACACTCGGCCCACTGAGGGCCCACCGACACTCAGCCCGCTGAGGCCGCTCCGACACTCGGCCCACTGAGGCCCACCGACACTTCGGGCCTGCCCGGAGCACCAACCTCCTCCACCATCCCCCTCCCCGACCTCGGGCCGCTGACCTCCCCTCATCCGGCAAAATCCCTTATCCGGCACAGGCCAGGTCCCAAGGGTGCCGGATAAGAGAGCTTCGATCTGTATTCGGTATGCCTTTTTAACCACTTTATCTCTCTGGCCTGCCACCTTCAGGGGTCTGTGAACATGCACTCCAAGGTCCTTTTGTTCCTCTACACTTCTCTGTGTCGTACTATTTAATGTGTATTCCCTTGCCTTGTTAGCCCTCCCCAAGTGCATTTCCCCACACTTCTCCAGATTGAATTCCATTTGCCACTGTTTCGCTCACCTGACTTGAAGGCAAACAAGAACACTTAGTTAGTTTAGGGGCCTGGAGGCTGAAATTTTTAACAGCATAATGCCCTGCCATCCAACAGAAACATAATTGGTTTTTAATCTGTGATTATCTGGAGGAAAATGCGACAACTGTTTGTATGGCACACTTTCACTAATTGCTATTCATGTAATTGATCAATTGATTAATATCAATAAAATTGACATTTCCTGGAGATTGACTGCTTGAAATGTAGGCAACAGATCTGAGCAAAAACATATGTGGATATTCCAGCAAAGAGGGCCATCACTAATAATAGCTAAAGATAGAATTGCATGAAACAGACCACAAAGGAAAAGGGATCAGCATGGGACACTTAAGGAGGCGAAAAGCCCAAGCAAGTTCCATCCAGGAAGTGTGTGAAGACCAGGACAGAAGATCGTATTTGTAGTGTAGAATCCTTTGGCATCAGTTCAGCTTGTTTACATGAAAAGGACTCTAGCTGTCAATTATTCTGGAAAAAGCTGCAGAAGGCCAGATCAGTGACATTGAGTCTTGTGAACAGATTCCTGTATTAACCAAACAACATCATTAGGCCATGAGTTGCAAGCTTGTCTTCTATCAGTTTGCTGCTAACTTGAACTTACAAGAATTGCAAGCTCTTTCATACAGTTTGAATTTACTACTTTCTCCCTTTCCTGCATTTAGCCAAACCATCATAAATAATGTAATTTTGCAGATTAATTGGTGGCCTTTGTCACTACTGCACCTTTACAGAACAACTTCCAATTCCGATCAGTGGGAAGCTTAATACTAGTTGTTTTGGATCCAAGCTAACAACTAATACACTGCAGAAAATTGCTTAATGAAGAAACTTTGTTTTCTCTAACCTTGAGCATCTCTGGCAAAAATTTAATCTACAGCCTAATCATTTTTTTTAGATTTAAGCTTCTTTAGATCATTTTAGGAGA
The DNA here is from genome assembly GCF_044704955.1 of Pristiophorus japonicus. Taxonomy (NCBI): domain Eukaryota; kingdom Metazoa; phylum Chordata; class Chondrichthyes; family Pristiophoridae; genus Pristiophorus; species Pristiophorus japonicus. Next base: position 156,988,000 of record NC_091981.1, on the reverse strand, counting down.
AGGACTTGACAAGATTCCATTTATCAATGTTTAAATGACTAATTGGACAATATATCAATATATTTTGTACCAAAATTAGTTACTTCTGGAGCATAATAATGACTATATCTGAGATCAATGTACAAACTGGAGAAGGATCTTTGAAAAACAGCTGGGTATGTCGGAATAAGTTAATATCTGGAAACCAGTAAATACAATTACATCTCTGTTCACCCACAGCCAAACCATATTTAATTTCTGAGCATGTCATATATAAACTGTTTTTGAACTTATACATGGGTTTGCTCTCAAAGAAAAAATGCTAGAGATATGATTTTATTGTCATGGACCTTTATATCTAAGGGTTAAGTCATGGCAGGAGAGCTCGGACACGTGTTATGCTCCTCCTGTACTATGTGGGAAGTCAGGGATGCTTCCAGTGTCCCTGGAGACTAGGTGTGCGGGAAGTGCATCTGCCTGCAGCTCGTGACGGACCGCATTGCGGCACTGGAGCTGTGGGTGGATGTACTCTGGAGTATCCACGATGCTGAGAATGACGTGAATAGCACATTTAGTGAGTTGTTCTTACCACAAGTAAAGGGTACACAGCCAGATAGGGAATGGGTGACCAACAGGAAGAGCAGTGAAAGGAAGGTAGTGCAGGGGTCCCCTGCAGTCATTCCCTTGCAAAACAGATACACCGCTGTGGGTACTGTTGAGGGAGATGACTCAACAGGGGAGGGCAGCAGCAGCCAAGTTCATGGCACCATAGGTGTCTCTGCTGCACAGGAGGGCAGGAAAAAGAGTAGGTGAGCTATAGTGATAGGGGATTCAATTGTAAGGGGAATAGATAGACGTTTCTGCGGCCGCAACCGAGACTACTGGATGGTATGTTGCCTCCCTGGTGCAAGGGTCAAGGATGTCTCGGAGCAGGTGCAGGGCATTCTGAAAAGGAAGCGGGAACAGCCAGTTGACATGGTGCATATAGGTACCAACGATATAGGTAAAAAAATGGGATAAGGTCCTACAAGACGAATATAGGGAGCAAGGTGCGAAATTAAAAAATAGGACCTCAAAAGTAGTAATCTCAGGATTGCTACCAGTGCCACGTGCTAGTCAGAGTAGGAATCGCAGGATAGTTCAGATGAATACATGGCTGGAGGAGTGGTGCAGAAGGGAGGGATTCAAATTCCTGGGATATTGAAACCAGTTCTGGGGGAGGTGGGACCAGTACAAACCGGACGGTCTGCACCTGGGCAGGACTGGAACCAATGTCCTCGGGGGAATGTTTGCTAGTGCTGTTGGGGAGGAGTTAAACTAATATGGCAGGGGGATGCGAACCTATGCAAGAAGACAGAGGGAAGTAGAATAGGGGCAGAAGCAAAAGATAGAAAGAAGAAAAGTAATAGTGGAGGGCAGAGAAACCTAAGGCAAAAAGCAAAAAGGATCACATTGCAGCAAAATTCTAAGGGGGCAAAGTGTGTTAGAAAGACAAGCATGAAGGCTCTGTGCCTCAAATGCGAGGAGTATTCAGAATAAGGTGGATGAATTAACTGCGCAGATAGCAGATAGTGGATCGGATGTAATTGGCATCACGGAGACATGGCTCCAGGGTGACCAAGTCTGGGAACTCAACATCCAGGGGTATTCAACATTCAGGAAGGATAGACAGAAAGGAAAAGGAGGCGGGGTGGCATTGCTGGTTAAAGAGGAGATTAATGCAATAGTAAGAAAGGACATTAGCTTGGATGATGTGGAATCAGTATGGGTGGAATACCAAAGGGCAGAAAACGCGAGTGGGAGTTGTGTACAGACCACCAAACAGCAGTAGTGAGGTTGGGGACAGCATCAAATAAGAAATTAGGGACGCATGCAATAAAGGTACAGCAGTTATCATGGGTGACTTTAATCTACATATTGATTGGGCTAACCAAACTGGCAGCAATGCAGTGGAGGAGGATTTCCTACAGTGTATTAGGGATGGTTTTCTGGACCAATATATCGAGGAACCAACTAGGGAGCTGGCCATCCTAGACTGGGTGATGTGTAATGAGAAAGGACTAATCAGCAATCTTGTTGTGCGAGGCCCCTTGGGTAAGAGTGACCATAATATGGTAGAAGTCTTTATTAAGATGGAGAGTGACACGGTTAATTCAGAAACTAAAGTCCTGAACTTAAGGAAAGATAACTTTGATGGTTTGAGGCGTGAATTGGCTAGAATAGACTGGCAAATGATACTTAAAGGGTTAATGGTGGAGAGCAAACATTTAAAGATCACATGGATGCACTTCAGCAATTGTACATCCCTGTCTGGATGAAGGTGGCTCAACCATGGCTAACAAGGGAAATTAAGTCGAGTGTTAAATCCAAGGAAGAGGCATATAAATTGGCTAGAAAAACCAGCATACCTGAGGACTGGGAGAAATTTAGAAGTCAGCAGAGGACAAAGGGTTGAATTAGGAGGGGGAAAATTGAGTACAAGAAGAAGCTTGCCGGGAACATAAAAACTGACTGCAAAAGCTTCTATTGATATGTGAAAAGAAAAAGATTAGTGAAGACAAACGTAGGTCTCTTGCTGTCGGATTCAGGTGAATTTATAATGGGGAACAAAGAAATGGCAGACCAATTGAACAAATACTTTGGTTCAGTCTTCACGAAGGAAGACACAAATAACCTTCCGGAAGTACTAGGGGACCGAGGGTCTAGTGAGAAGGAGGAACTGAAGGATATCATTATTAGGCGGGAAATTGAGTGAAAATTGATGGGTTTGAATGCCGATAAATACCCGGGGCCTGATAGTCTGCATCCCAGAGTACTTAAGGAAGTGGCCCTAGGAATAGTGGATGCATTGGTGATCATTTTCCAACAGTCTATCAACTCGGGATCAGTTCCTATGGACTGGAGGGTAGCTAATGTAACACCACTTTTTAAAAAGGGAGGGAGAGAGAAAGCAGGTAATTATAGACCGGTTAGCCTGACATCAGTAGTGGGGAAAATGTTGGAATCAATTATTAAGGATGAAATAGCAGCGCATTTGGAAAGCAGTGACATGATCGGTCCAAGTCATCATGGATTTATGAAAGAGAAATCATGATTGACAAATCTTCTGGAATTTTTTGAGGATGTAACTAGTAGAGTGGACAAGGGAGAACCAGTGGATGTGGTGTATTTGGACTTTCAAAAGGCTTTTGACAAGGTCCCACACAAGAGATTGGTGTGCAAAATCAAAGCACATGGTATTGGGGGTAATATACTGACGTGGATAGAGAACTGGTTGGCAGACAGGAAGCAGAGAGTCGGGATAAACGGGTCCTTTTCAGAATGGCAGACAGTGATTGGGGAGTGCCACAGGGCTCAGTGCTGGGACCCCAGCTATTTACAATATACATCAATGATTTAGATGAAGGAATTGAGTGTAATATTTCCAAGTTTGCAGATGACACTAAACTGGGTGGCAGTGTGAGCTGTGAGGGGGATGCTAAGAGGCTGCAGGATGACTTGAACAGATTAGGTGAGTGGGCAAATGCATGGCAGATGCAGTATAATGTGGATAAATGTGAGGTTATCCACTTTGGGGGCAAAAATGCGAAGACAGAATACTATCTGAATGGCGGCAGATTAGGAAAAGGGGAGGTGCAACGAGACCTGGGTGTCATTGTTCATTAGTCATTGAAAGTTGGCATACAGGTACAGCAGGCGGTGAAGAAGGCAAATGGTATGTTGGCCTTCATAGCTAGCGGATTTGAGTATAGGAGCAGGGAGGTCTTACTGCAGTTGTACAGGGCCTTGGTAAGGCCTCACCTGGAATATTGTGTTTAGTTTTGGTCTTCTAATCTGAGGAAGGATGTTCTTGCTCTTGAGGGAGTGCAGTGAAAGTTCACCAGGCTGATTCCCGGGACGGCTGGACTGAAATATGAGGAGTGACTGGATCAATTGGGCCTTTATACATTGGAGTTTAGAAGGATGAGAAGGGATCTTATAGAATCATATAAGATTCTGACGGGACGAGACAGGTTAGATGCGAGTAGATTGTTCCCGATGTTGGGGAAGTCCAGAACCAGGGAACACAGTCTTAGGATAAGGGGTAGGCCATTTAGGACTGAGCTGAGGAGAAGCTTCTTCACTCAGAGAATTGTTCAGCTGTGGAATTCCCTGCTACAGAGAATTTTTGAGGCCAGTTCATTGGATATATTCAAGAAGGAGTTAGATATGGCCCTTACGGCTAAAGGGATCAAGGGGTATGGAGAGAAAGCAGGAAAGGGGTACTGAGGGAATGATCAGCCATGATCTTATTGAATGGTGGTGCAGGCTCAAAGGGCTGAATGGCTGACTCCTGCACCTATTTTCTATGTTTCTATGTTTCTATCTATTATGAGAATTATTCTGGAGTGACTTTCTTCAGATGTAATATTTGATAAGCTAATTATCTTGAGGTAATTTTCCTGGGTGCCAGCTGGCCACCCTGGGTTGGTTGCTTTCTGCCCATCGCCCGCTGGAATTACGCTAATGAGTCCTGGGTCTCCAAATGGGTCTCCCGTGGGATTAATTTGTGGCCAGAGGGTGCGTTCCGCCGGTTGAGCACCACTCGAGGAAAAATTGACCCCATTGCATCTGAAGAGGTTCAAATTCTAGGATTTAAATTTCAGAAAACGTTAAGGACAAAGATATTGAAAATTTACAAACATCAATATTAATATCATTTTGTAAGAATTTGTAACTTTCAGACTATCAATGAGTTTATCTTTTTTTTTCTTTTCCCCTGATGTTTCCTTTACTTCCTTCAGCAATTACAGTGTGGGATGAGCCAGAGGTTGTGTTTCATTCAGGAGGTTGTGGCATCAGAGCTTTCTTTACTTTTACTTAAGCAGCTCTCCAGGTGCACAGAGCTCCACAGAGCTCACAGTGGCAGGAGATCAGGGTGAAGGTGGTTCCAACAGATCAGCCAGGAGGAATCCACCAGAAACTAAAGTCAGAACTGATCTTTTTGCAAAAAGATCTCTCTGGCACATACTTCACCAGCTAGAAGGAGAAGAGAAGCAAGTGTATGGGAGCACCATCACCTCCAAATTCCCCTCTAGGTTGCACACCATCCCAACTTGGACATATATCGCTGTTCCTTCATCACCGCTACTTGAAAAACCTGAAACTCCCTACTTAACAGCACTGTGGCTGTGCCTTCACTACAGGACAGCACTAAAGGAATCCCACCACAATCAGCCCCAACACCAGCAGCACCAGGCACACAGCAGCACGAACAACAACATCAACCTTCTCCTCAATCAATTGATGCTGCACAGCACATAGGGCATCAGCATCTGACCACATTGCTGCTCAGGAGCCCAGGGATAGCCTCACCATGGCCAGATTTACTTCACTTGAAGCTGCCCAGCTTGGCTGCCACATGATGTGCAAGGTTGACACCACCCCACACCAACACCATAAAGCATCCCTACAATGTATGTAAAGTCCTGTCCCCTCAGTACAGATTCACACGAGGCATGCAGTGAAGTCAAGGTCACTCTGGACCTGCACCTTTATTTCACAGCTCTGGAATGCTGCACTTGCCTGAGACCTGTCCTTATATACCTGTCTCTTGCAAGTGCACCCCTGGTGGTAAGGTATGCTGGTAGTTACAGGTCATATCTTATTACAGTCTAGTATAGCATGTTAGGATACAGTTATATATAATAATGTAAGATACATGACATCACCCTCCCCCAAGGTCTTATTCTCTTTATAGGTTCAGTCTCTCAGGTGGTCTACGCTCTCGCGTGGAGCGTCTGAGTTGTGGTTCAGTTGTTTGCCTTGGTGTCTCTTTTTCTTTGGGTGTGGTTGCTGGTATCTCGCTTGGGCTGTCTGTTTCGATTGGTGTGATTGTTGTTGGCTCGCCTGGGCTGTCTGTTGGGATTGCCCTTTCCTCAGGTTGTTCCCTCTGTCTGTCCACCAGGTGTGGTATGAGTTCCACATTATAGTCTGCCTCTGGTTCCGCAGTGTTGTTGGTAAATCTGCTTTTGACTTGGTCTACATGCCTCCGGCAGGTTTTGCCATTGTCCATTTGTACTACCAGTAGCCTGTTTCCTTCCTTGCCCGTTACTGACCCTGCAAGCCATTTGGGACCCCTGCCATAGTTTAGTATAAATACTTTGTCCCCTATCTCATTCCATCTCCCCCTCGAATTTCTGTCATGGTACTCAGTCAGCTTACGGCGCTTTGCCTCAATGATTTTCTGCATGTCTGGGAGGATTAATGAGAGCCTTGTTTTTAAAATCCTTTTCATCAACAGTTGTGCCGGGGGGATCCCAGTCAATGAGTGCGGACGAGATCTGTAAGCCAGCAGCAGTTGCGACAGGCAACCCTGCAGTGTGGGACCTTGGATTTTAAGCATGTCTTGTTTAATGATTTGCAATGCTCTCTCCGCCTGGTTGTTGGAGGCCGGCTTGAACGGTACCGTCTTGACGTGATTTATGCCGTGGTCAATTATAAAATCTTGGAATTCTGTGCTGGTGAAACACGGACCATTGTCACTGACCAATATGTCAGGGATTCCGTGCGTTGCAAACATAGTTGCGAGGCTCTCCACAGTGGTGGAGGTTGTGCTCGAGATTAAAATGGTGCATTTCATCCACTTTGAAAATGCATCTACAACTACGAGGAACATTTTGCCCATGAATGGGCCCGCATAGTCTACATGCACCCGCGACCACAGTTTGATAGGCCATGGGCTCAGGGGAGCCTCCCTGGGGGCATTGCTGAGTTGGGCACAAATGGTGCACCTTTGGACACAGAGCTCCAAGTCCGCGTCAATACCAGGCCACCAGGCGTGGGATCTGGCTATGGCCTTCATGAGATCGATCCCCGGGTGCTCTCAGTGGAGCCCCCGGACAAATGCCTCTCTGCCTCGCAGAGGCATGACTACTCGGCTGCCCCACATCAGGCAGTCTGCTTGTAGTGATAGCTCATGCATGCGCCTGTGAAAGGGTTTTAATTCCTCGGGGCAGGCATCGCGAGCCTCTGCCCAGTCACCGGATAGGATACATATTTTACTAAGGATAACGTGGCGCGCTGGCCGTCCAGGCTCTGATTTGGCGAGCCGTCATGGGTGAACCTGTGGACTCAAAGGCATTGATTGCCATGACTGTCTCACAGGCCTGCTCGTCAGACCCTTCCGTGGTCGCCAGGGGTAGCCTGCTGAGCGCGTCGGCAGTGTTGTCTGTGCCTGGTCTGTGCGTTATGGTATCGTCGTAGGTTGCCAGCATGAGTGCCCACCGTTGAATTCGCGCCGAGGCGTTGACGTTTATTGCCTTGCTCTTGGATAGGAGGGACGTGAGGGGCTTGTGGTCGGTTTCTAACGCGAACTTGGCCCTGAAAAGCTATTGGTGCATCTTTTTGACACTGTACACGCATACAAGCGCCTCCTTCTCTACCATTCCGTACCCGCGTTCCGCCCGCGAAAGTGACCTGGAGGCATAAGCTATGGGTTGTAATTTGCCCGCACTATTGACATGTTGCAAAACGCACCCGACCCCATACTCTGACGCATCGCATGTGAGAACTAGCTTTTTACCTGGATCAAAGAAAGTCAAAACACTGTTGGAACACAGAAGGTTGCGTGCCTTATTGAAGGCGCGTTCCTGGGCATCCCCCCAAAACCAATTGCACCCCTCCCTGAGTAGCACATGGAGAGGCTCCAGCAGCGTGCTTAAGTTCTGCATAAAGTTCCCAAAATAATGGAGTAGCCCGAGAAAGGCGCGCAGTTCTGAGACATTCCGGGGCCTGGGTGGCAGGCGAATTGCTTGTTTTGGACTCTGTTGGGCGGATTCAATCAGCGGCAATCCTTCTGCCCAAAAATTCAACCTCGGGCACGAGAAACAGGCACTTGGATTTCTTGACACGTAGGCCTACCCGATCCAACCGCTTTAGTACTTCCTCCAAATTATGGAGATGGGAGTCGGTGTCCTTGCCCGTGATAAGTATGTCGTCTTGAAATACAACCGTCCCCGGGATGGACTTGAGCAGACTCTCCATGTTGCACTGGAATATGGCAGCTGCCGACCTGATGCCGAACGGGCATCGATTGTACATGTAAAGGCCTCGATGTGTGTTGATGGTGGTGAGTAGCTTGGATTCCTCGGTCAATTCTTGCATCATATACGCAGATGTGAGGTCTAATTTTGAGAAAAGTTTACCTCCAGCCAATGTGGCAAATAAATCCTCCGCTCTGGGCAGCGGGTACTGGTCCAGTAGGGAGACTCTGTTTATGGTAGATTTGTAGTCCCCACAGATTCATACGGATCCATCAGGCTTCATGACTGGGACGATGGGACAGTCGCTAAATTCCACAGGTGATATAATGCCATCCTGCAGAAGTCTGTCTAGTTCGTGTTCAAGTTTTTCCCTCATCACATAGGGTACAGCTCTGGCCTTGTGATGGAGCGGTCTAGCATCCCGTGTGATGTAGATTTTGACTTTGGCCCCTTTGAAAGTGCCCACACCTGGCTGAAAGAGATGTTCAAATCGCTTTATAACTGTTGAGCAGGAGGTCCGTTCCGCTAATGACATGGCATGGACATCATCCCATTTCCAGTTTAGTTTTGCCAGCCAGCTTCTCCCCAGCAGTGCTGGGGGGTCTCCGAGGACAATCCAGAGGGGAAGTCGGTTCACTGTCCCTTTGTGTGTGACAGAGAGCATGGCGCTGCCGAGGACTGGTACGATTTCTTTGGTATAGGTCCTTAGTTTGGTGTCGACCCTTGTGAGTTTTGGTCTGTCTCTTTTATGCGGCCACAGTTGTTCAAATTGTTGAGCACCCATGAGAGATTGACTCGCTCCCATGTCCAGTTCCCTGTCGACAGGTATCCCGTTGAGTAGGACTCTCATCATTATAGGAGGCACCCTGTTGTAGGAGCAGCGGCCATTGATCATGCTGACCCGCTGTACATCGGTGTCCCGGGTACTGTCCCCACCGTCTTCTGGTCCGCTTTCCGACCCATCCGATTAGTATACCAGCCGAGCTGCTGTTTTTTTGCACATGCGGGCCAAATGCCCTGTATATTCACAGTTCCTGCAAACAGCCTGCTGAAATAGACATCCCCTTGATGAGTGCCCACCCCCACATCTCCAGCACAGACTGCTTGCAAAGAATGAGCTGCGTCTGGCTAATCTCTCCTGAGCTTCTCTCAGTTTATAGTTGATTGCTCACATTGTGGCTTGCTGAGGTGTGAACGGCCGATCCTGTGGCCCTTGATGGCTTCTGGCGCCACCGCCTGCTGTCGAGAGCCAGTTCTCCCGGTTTTGTCTGTGTGTGGGGGTAGCAGCTTGTTTAATGCTGTGAACTTCTTGTTCCGATATTTTGTTAGTTGTCGTACCTGCATTGTAAATCAACCTCGTTTCTTCTTCCCCTACCAAGAATGTCTGTGCAACCAGTGCTGCTGCCTCTAAGGTCAGGTTCTTGGTCTCTATGAGCTTTCGGAATATGTCTGCGTGGCCTATTCCTTCAATGAAAAAGTCTCTCAGCATTTCTCTCCTCAGTTCATCGGAGAACTCACATAAACTAGCCAACCTCCGAAGTTCCGCCACGAAGTCGGGTATGCTCTGGCCCACACAGCGTCTGTAGTTGTAGAACCTGTGTCTGGCCATGTGTAGGCTGCTCGCTGGCTGCAGGTGGTTTCTTACCAGTGTACTCAATTCTTCAAACGACTTGCTTGCTGGTTTCTCGGATGCCAGCAGATCCTTCATTAAAGCGTATGTTTTCGAGCCACAGCTGGTCAAGAGATGGCTCTTCTCTTGTCTGCTTTGTCATCTCCTAACCAGTCTTTAGTTACAAAGCTTTGCTGGAGCCTTTCTATAAAGTCCTCCCAATTGTCTCCAGCATTGTACTTTTCATCTGATCCGTTGTTCGCCATTCTGTGGATTCTGTAATCCCATCCTCGTCGCCACTGTAAAGTCCTGTCCCCTCAGTACAGATTCACACGAGGCATGTAGTGAAGTCAAGGTCACTCTGGACCTGCACCTTTATTTCACAACTCTGGAATGCTGCACTTGCCTGAGACCTGTCCTTTTATACCTGTCTCTTGCAAGTGCACCCCTGGTGGTAAGGTATGCTGGTGGTTACAGGTCATATCTTATTACAGTCATGTATAGCATGTTAGGATACAGTTATATATAATAATGTAAGATATATGACAATGTCCAAACCATTGCTTTCACACTCATCACCATTGCGGGAGGTACCGTTTGGTCTCACCATTCACTGCAACTCACTAAGCCACTTCCAAAGGTGCACACAGATTTGTCCAAGAACACAAAGTTTTGAAAATAAAGGTTTCAATGTTTGACAGCACATTAACAGACACTTTACATGGACTTTGCATAAAACACCCAAATGCCTACCCTTGTGTGTTGTTAGTTGATATGATTGCACTCGGACGGTGGTGAGTATGAGGGGTGACTTGTGAGATGGGGATGTGACAAATGTTGATAGAGAGGGATGGGTGGAGGTGCAAGGTAAGTTGGTGTGAGTAAGGATGTGCAGGAGTAAGGTACTGAAGGCAGAGTAATGGGGATCTGATGAGTGGCAGAGCAGGATAAGTTTGAATGTGGCTTTTCAGTAACGTTTGGTGATCTTCTAAGATAATTGGAGAGTCCGAGAGTTCAGGAGTTCGGGAGAGTTTGAGAGGTCGGGAGTTCAGGAGGGTCCGAGAGTCCGGGAGTCCAAGAGTTCGGGAGAGTCCGAGAGCGGCCCCGACCTCGGTGAGTTCGGGAGGCCAGTAGTCCGAGGAGCAGGAGGGCCAGAGGTAGGCTGTTTAATGGGTAAGTATTTCTCTTTTTCACTTTTTCTTTTTAATTAACTTTTAAATTTTAGAGCTTGAGTGGCGGTTGGAGACAAAATGGTGCATCCGCGAGGCTGAGAGCTGCATGGATAGCATATTTCAGGAGGTGGTCACCTCACAGCTTAAAAGTGTGCAGGCAGTGGGGAAGTGGGTGGCCAGCAGATGGAGTAAAAATGCTCGGCAGGTAGTGCAGGAGTCCCCCTGTGAGTCCCCCTCGCTTTCAAACCGATATTCTCTTCTGAGCACCTGTGAGGGTGATGGTGCCTCTGGGGAGTGCAGCCAGAGCCAAGTTCAAGGCACCATGGGTGGCTCAGCTGCACAGCGGGGAGGGATGAAGAATAAGAGAGCTGTAATGGTAGGGGATTCAATAGTTATGGGAACAGAGTGGCATTTCTGCGGCCGTAAACATGACTCCAGAATGGTATGGTGCCTCCCTGGTGCCAGGGTCAAGGATGTCACAGAGCGGAAGCAGGGCATTTTGTGGGGAGAGGGTAAACAGTGAGAGGTTGTGGTTCATATCTGGACCAACGTCATAGGTAGAAAGAGGGATGAGGTCCTACAGGCAGAATTTAGGGAGCTAGGAAGAAAATTAAAGGGTTGGATCTCAAAGGTAGTAATCTCCGGGTTACTACCAGTGCCACGTGCTAATGAGTGCAAGAATAGAAGGATAGAGAGGATGAACACGTGGCTAGAAAGTTGTTGCAGGAGGGAGGGCTTTAAATTCTTGAAGCATTGGGACCACTTCTGGGAGAGATGGGACCTGTACAAACCAGACTGGTTGTACCTCAACAGCGCCGGGATCAATATCCTTGCAGGGAGTTTTGCTACTGGTGTTGGGGAGAGTTAAACTAGCTTGGCAGGGGGATGGGAACCTGAGAACAAATTCAATAGGGAAGGAAGTAAAGCTGAAATTGGATAGCAAGAAATTAAAAAGCAAATCTGTAAGACAGAGGAAACAAGGGTTAGTAAGTAGTAATTAAGGAGGTCTTCCTGCGCTAAATGGTATATACTTTAATGCAAGGAGTATAGCGAATAAATCTGATGAGCTAAGAGCACAGGTAGACACTTGGGAGTATGACACTATAGCCATTATAGAGATGGCTGAAAGAGGGGCAGGTTTGGCAGATCAATATTGCTGGTTACAGGATTTTTAGACAAGATAGAGAAGGGGGTCACGGTATTGATTAAAGAAAATATTAAGCTGTGAGGAGGGATGATATGTTAGAGGGATCATCAAATATGAACATAAGAACATAAGAAATAGAAACAGGAGTAGGTCATACGGCCCCTCGAGCCTGCTCCGCCATTCATAAGATTATGGCTGATCTGATCATGGACTTAGCTCCACTTCCCCGCCTGCTCCCCATAACCCCTTATCCCCTTCTCGTTTAAGAAACTGTCTATTTCCGTCTTAAATTTATTCAATGTCCCAGCTTCCACAGCTCTCTGAGGCAGTGAATTCCACAGATTTACAACGCTCTGAGAGAAGAAATTTCTTCTCATCTCTGATCTAAATGGGCGGCCCCTTATTCTAAGAGGCCATATGGGTTGAATTGAACAATAAAAAAGGGGCGATCATACTGCTGGCCATGGATTATAGACCCGCAAACGGTGGGAGTGAGATAGAGGAGCAAATATGCAGGCAAATTGCTGTGAAGTCCAAAAACCACAGTGCAGTAATAGTCGGGGCTTTTAACTATCGTAATATTGATTGGGACAAATATAGTTTGAAGGGAATAGAGGGCACGGAATTCTTCAAATGCATTCAAGAGAACTTTTTTCGTCAGTATGTAACAAGCCCAACACAAGAGGGAGCGATTTTGGATTACATTTTGTGGAAACATAGAAACATAGAAAATAGGTGCAAGAGTAGGCCATTCGGCCCTTCGAGCCTGCATCACCATTCAATATGATCATGGCTGATCATGCAACTTCAGTACCCCACTCCTGCCTTCTCTCCAGACACGTTGATCCCTTTAGCCATAAGAGCCACATCTAACTCCCTTTTGAATATATCTAATGAACTGGCCTCAACAACTTTCTGTGGGAGAGAATTCCACAGGTTCACAATTCTCTGAGTGAAGAAACTTCTCCTCATCTCGGTCCTAAATGGCTTACCCCTTATCTTCACACTGTGATCCCTGATTCTGGACTTCCCCAACATCAGGAACATTCTTCCTGCAGCTAACCTGTCCAATCCCATCAGAATTTTATATGTTTCTATGAGATCCCCTCTCATTCTTCTAAATTCCAGTGAATATAAGCCTAGTCGATCCAGTCTTTCTTCATATGTCAGTCCTGCCATCCCAGGAATCAGTCTGGTGAACCTTCGCTGCACTCCCTCAATAGCAAGAATGTCTTTCCTCAGATTAGGAGACCAAAACTGTACACAATATTCAATGTGTGGCCTCACTAAGGCCCTGTACAACTGCAGGAAGGCCTCCCTGCTCCTATACTTAAATCCTCTCGCTATGAAACATAGAAACATAGAAACATAGAAAATAGGTGCAGGAGTAGGCCATTCGGTCCTTCTAGCCTGCACCGCCATTCAATGAGTTCATGGCTGAACATGCAACTTCAGTACCCCATTCCTGCTTTCTCACCATACCCCTTGATTCCCCTAGTAGTAAGGACTCCATCTAACTCCTTTTTGAATATATTTAGTGAATTGGCCTCAACAACTTTCTGTGGTCGAGAATTCCACAGGTTCACCACTCTCTGGGTGAAGAAATTCCTCCTCATCTCGGTCCTAAATGGCTTACCCCTTATCCATTTGCCTTCTTCAACGCCTGCTGTACCTGCACGCTAACGTTCAATGACCCGATGTACCATGGCACCCAGGTCTCGTTGCACCTCCCCTTTTCCTAATCTGTCACCATTCAGATAATATTCTGCCTTCCTGTTTTTGCCACCAAAGTGGATAACCTCACATTTATCTACATTATACTGCATGTGCCATGCATTTGCCCACTCACCTAACCTGTCCAAGTCACCCTGCAGCCTCTTAGCATCCTCTTCACAGCTCACACTGCCACCCAGCTTAGTGTCATCTGCAAACTTGGAGATATTACATTCAATTCCTTCATCTAAGTCATTAATGTATATTGTAAATAGCTGGGATCCAAGCAGTGAGCCGTGTGGCACCCCACTAGTCACTGCCTGCCCTTCTGAAAAGGACCCATTTATTCCTACTCTTTGCTTCATGTCTGCCAACCAGTTCTCTATCCACGTTAATACATTAGCTCCAATACATGTGCTTTAATTTTGCACACTAATCTCTACTGTGGGACCTTGTCAAAAGTCTTTTGAAAGTCCAAATACATCACATCCACTGGTTCTCCCTTGAACACTCTACTAGTTACATCCTCAAAAAATTCTAGAAGATTTGTCAAGCATGATTTCTCTTTCATAAATCCAGGCTGACCTGGACTGATCCTGTCACTGCTTTCCAAATGCGTTGCTATTACATCTTTAATAATTGATTCCAACATTTTCCCCACTACCGATGTCAGGCTAACCAGTCTATATTTTGCTGTTTTCTCTCTCCCTTCTTTTTTAAAAAGTGGGCTTACACTAGCTACCCTCCAATCCATAGGAACTGATCCAGAGTCTATAGAATGTTGGAAAATGACCACCAATGCATCCACTATTTCTAGGGCCACTTCCTTAAGTACTCTGGGATGCAGACTATCAGGTCCTGGGGATTTATCGGCCTTCTCTCCCATCAATTTCCCTCACAAATTTGTGTCTTCCTTCGTGAAGACAGAACCAAAGTATTTGTTCAATTGGTCTGCCATTTTTTTGTACCTGATTATAAATTGACCTGATTCTGACTGCAAGGGACCTACATTTGTCTTCACTAATCTTTTTCTCTTCACATATCTATTGAAGCTTTTGCAGTCAGTTTTTATGTTCCCTGCAAGCTTACTCTCATACTCTATTTTCCCCCTCCTAATTCAACCCTTTGTCCTCTGCTGACTTCTAAATTTCTCCCAGTCCTCAGGTTTGCTGCTTTTTCTGGCCAATTTATATGCCTCTTCCTTGGATTTAACACTATCTCTAATTTCCCTTGTTAGCCATGGTTGAGCCACCTTCCCCGTTTTATTTTTACGCCAAACAGGGATGTACAATTGTTGAAGTTCATCAATGTGATCTTTAAATGTCTGACATTGCCTATCCACCATCAACTCTTTAAGTATCATTCGCCAATCTATCCTAGCCAATTAACGTCTCATACCATCGAAGTTATCTTTCTTTATGTTCAGGACCCTAGTCCCTGAACTAACTGTGTTACTCGCCATCTTAATGAAGAATTCTACCACATTATGGTCACTCTTCCCCAAGGGATCTCGCACAACAAGATTGCTAATTAATCCTCTCTCATTGCACAACATGATGGCCAGGTCTCTCGTTGCTTCCTCAACATATTAGTCTCGAAAACCATCCCTTATACACTCCAGGAAATCCTCCTCCACTGTATTGCTACCAGTTTGGTTAGCCCAATCTATATGTAGATTAAAGTCACGCATGATAACTGTTGTACCTTTATTGCACGCATCCTTAATTTCATGTTTGATGCCATCCGCAAACTCACTGCTGCTGTTTGGTGATCTGTACACAAGTCCCACTAGTGTTTTCTGCCCTTTGGTGTTCCGCGGCTCTATCCATACAGATTCCACATCATCCAAGCTAATGTCCTTCTTTACTATTGTGTTGTTCCTGGTTACCCCACCTCCTTTTCCTTTCTATCTATCCTTCCTGAATATTGAATACTCCTGGATGTTGAGTTCCCAACCTTGGTCTCCCTGGAGCCATGTCTCCATAATCCCAATTACATCATATCCGTTAACAGCTTACTGCGCAGTTAATGCATCCACCTTATTACGAATGCTCCTCGCATTGAGACACAGAGCCTTCACGCTTGTTTTCATAACACTCTTTGTCCTTTTGGAACTATGCTGTAATGTAGCCCTTTTTGATTTTTGCCTTTGATTTCTCTGCCTCCACTTTTCCTTGTATCCTTTTTACCTTTTGCTTCTGCCCCCATTTTACTTCCCTCTGTCTTCCTGCATAGATTCCCACCCCCCTGTCATATTAGTTTAAACCCTCCCCAACAGCACTAGCAAACACTCCTCCAAGGACATCAGTTCCGGTCCTGCCCAGGTGCAGACCATCCAGTTTGTACTGGTCCCACATCCCCCAGAACCAGTTCCAAATTTGAATCCCTCTCTCTTGCACCATTCCTCAAGCCACATATTCATCTTAACTATCCTGCTATTTCTATTCTGACTAGCACGTGGCACTGGTACCAATCCGGAGATTACTACCTTATAGGCCCCACTTTTTAATTTAACTCCTAGCTCCCTAAATTCAGCTTATAGGACCTCATCCTGTTTTTTACCGATATCGTTGGTACCTATATGCACCACAACAACTGGCTGTTCATCCTCCCACTCCAGAATGCCCTGTAGCCGCCCCAAGACATCCTTGACCCTTGCACCAGGGAGGCAACCTACCATCCTGGAGTCTCGATTGCAGCCACAGAAACGCCTATCTATTCCCCTTACAATAGAATCCCCTACCACTATAGCTCTCCCACTCTTTTTCCTGCCCTCCTGTGCAGCAGAGCCACCCATGGAATGAAGCTGGGCAGGTGGAAGGTGTATTAGTGGGAGAGTACTTGGGTGCCAGTGATCATAAGTCAGTCAGATTCAAGTTAGTTATGGATAAGGACAAGGATAGTCTGGGAATAAAAGTCCTAAATTGGGGAAAAGCTAACTTTGCTAAGTTGAGGACTTATTTGGCCATAGCGGTCTGGAAACAGCTACATTTTGGGTAAATCAGTGTCGGAACAGTGGGAGGCATTCAAGGAGGATATCCGGAAGACTCAGGCCAAACATGTGCCCTGAAAGAAAAAGGGTAGGAATAACAATTCTAGAGCTCCTTGGATATCTAGGGACTTGCAGGGGAGGATAAAGTAAAAAAGGCAAGCTTATGTCATATGCCGACAACTAAATATTGTAGAATCTTTGTAGGAATATAGAAACTTAAGAGATAAAATTAAAAAGGATATTAGGAATGCTAAGAGACAGCATGAAAAATTCTTGGCTCGTAAAAGTAAGGAAAATCCAAAGATGTTCTATAAATATATTAAGAGCAAGAGGATAAATAAAGAAAGTGGAGGGCCTATTAGAGACCATGAGGGTAATCTTTGTGTGGACACAGAAGAAATAAAAGACAGTATCCAATTAAAAACAAGGGCATACAAAGTGGCCCAAACTAGTGGGAGGACAGAAGACTGGGAAGCTTTTAAAAGCCAGCAAAGAACGACTAAAAAAATGATTAAGAAAGGGAAGATAGGCTATGAAAGTAAACTAGCACAAAATATAAAAACAGAATGCAAGAGTTTCTATCGGCATATAAAAAGGAAAAGAGTGGCTAAAGTAAATGTTGGTCCTTAGAGGACGAGACCGGGGAATTAGTAATAGGGAACAAGGAGATGGCAGAAACTCTGAACAAATATTTTGTATCAGTCTTTACGGTAGAAAACACTAACAATATTCTAACAGTGGATTGTCAAGGGGCCATGGGGAGGAACTTAACACAATCACAATCACTAAGGAGGTGATAAGATAATGGGGCTAAAAGCAGATAAGTCCCCTGGACCTGATGGCTTGCATCCTCGGGTCTTAAAAGAAATAGTGGCAGGGATTGTGGATGCATTGGTTGTAATTTATCAAAATTCCCTGGATTTTGGGGAGGTCCAAGCAGATTGGAAAGCTGCAAATGTAATGCCCCTATTTAAAAAAGGAGGCAGACAAAAAGCAGGAAACTATAGGCCAGTTAGCCTTAACATCTGTGGTTGGGAAAATGTTGAAGTCCATTATTAAAGAAGCAATAGCAGGACATTTGGAAAAGCAAAATTTGGTCAGGTAGTCAGCATGGATTTATGAAGGGGAAGTCATGTTTGACAAGGGGGCTTGACAAGATGGATGCAGAGAGGATGTTTCCACTGATGGGGGAGACTAGGACCAGAGGGCATGATCTTAGAATTAGGGGCCGCCCATTTAAAACAGAGATGAGAAGAAATTTCTTCTCTGTAAATCTATGGAATTCAATGCCTCAGAGAGCTGTGGAAGCTGGGACATTGAATAAATTTAAGACAGAAATAAACAGTTTCTTAAACGATAAGGGGTAAGGGGTTATGGGGATCAGGCGGGAAAGTGGAGCTGAGTCCATGATCAGATCAGCCATGATCTTATTGAATAGCGGAGCAGGCTCGAGGGGCCGTATGGCCTACTCCTGTTCCTATTTCTTATGTTCTTATGTTGACAAATTTGCTGGAGTTTTTTGAGGATTTAACGAACAGGATGGATAAAGAGGAACCAGTGGATGTGGTGTATTTGGACTTTCAGAAGGCATTTGACAAGGTGTCACATAAAAGGTTACTGCACAAGATAAAAGTTCATGGGGTTGGGGGTAATGTATTAGCATGGATAGAGGATTGGCTAACTAACAGATAACAGAGAGTCGTGATAAATGGTTCATTCTCTGGTTGGCAACCGGGATGCCGCAGGGATCAGTGCTGGGACCCCAACTATTTACAATCTATATTAACGACTTGGAAGAAGGGACTGAATGTAATGTATCCAAGTTTGCTGATGATACAAAGATGGGAGGAAAAGCAATGTGTGAGGAGGACACAAAAAATCTATAAAAGGACATAGACAGGCTAAGTGAGTGGGCAAAAATTTGGCAGATGAAGTATAATGCTGGAAAGTGTGAGGTCATGCACTTTGGCAGTAAAAATCAAAGAGCAAGTTTTTATTTAAATGGAGAAAGATTGTAAAGTGCCACAGGATGGCAGACAGTGACTCATGGAGTGCCGCAGGGCTCAGTGCTGGGACCCCAGCTCTTTACAATATACATTAACGATTTAGATGAAGTAATTGAGTGTAATATCTCCAAGTTTGCGGATGACACTAAGTTGGGTGGCAGTGTGAGCTGTGAGGAGGACGCGAAGAGGCTGCAGGGTGACTTGGACAGGTTAGGTGAGTGGACAAATGCATGGCAGATGCAGTATAATGTGGATAAATTTGAGGTCATCAATTTTGGGGGCAAAAACACAAAGGCAGAATATTATTTGGATGGCAGCAGATTAGGAAAAGGGGAGGTGCAACGAGACCTGGGTGTCATGGTTCATCAGTCACTGAAAGTGGGCATGCAGGTACAGCAGGCGGTGAAGAAGGCAAATGGTATGTTGGCCTTCATAGCTAGGGGATTTAAGTATAGAAGCAGGGAGGTCTTACTGCAGTTGTACAAGGCCTTAGTGCGGCCTCACCTGGAATATTGTGTTCAGTTTTGGTCTCCTAATCTGAGGAAGGACGTTCTTGCTATTGAGAGAGTACAGCGAAGGTTCACCAGATTGATTCCAGGGATGGCTGGGCTGTCATATGAGGAGAGACTGGATCAACTGGGCCTTTAATCACTGGAGTTTAGAAGGATGAGAGGGGATCTCATAGAAACATGTAAGATTCTGACGGGACTGGACAGGTTAGATGCGGGAAGAATATTCCCGATGTTGGGGAAATCCAGAACCAGGGGACATAGTCTTAGGATAAGGAGTAGGCCATTTAGGATTGAGATGAGGAGAAACTTCTTCACTCAGAGAGTTGTTAACCTATGGAATTCCCTGCTGCAGAGAGTTGTTGATGCGAGTTCATTGGATATATTCAAAAGGGAGTTAAATATGGCCCTTATGGCTAAGGGGATCAAGGTGTATGGAGAGAAAGCAGGAAATGGGTACTGAGGGAATGATCAGCCATGATCTTATTGAATGGCAGTGCAGACTCGAAGGGCCGAATGGCCTACTCCTGCACCTATTTTCTATGTTTCTATGTAAGTACAGCAGGATCTGGGGGTACTTGTGCATGAAACACAAAAGGATAATATGCAGGTACAGCAAGTGATCAGGAAGGCCAATGGTATCTTGGCCTTTATTGCAAAGGGGATGGAATATAAAAGCAGGGAAGTCTTGCTACAGTTATATAAGGTATTGGTGAGGCCACACCTGGAATACTGCGTGCAGTTTTGGTTTCCATATTTACAAAAGGATATACTTGCTTTGAAGGCAGTTCAGAGAAGGTTCACTAGGTTGATTCCGGGGATGAGGGGGTTGACTTTTGAGGAAAGGTTGATTAGGTTGGGCCTCTACTCACTGGAATTCAGAAGAATGAGAGATGATCTTATCGAAATGTATAAAATTATGAGGGAGCTTGACAAGGTGGATGCAGAGAGGATGTTTCCACTGATGGGGGAGACTTGAACTAGAGGGCATGATCTTAGAACAAGGGGCCGCCCATTTAAAACTGAGATGAGAAGAAATTTCTTCTCTGAGGGTCTTCTCTCACCCCTTCATATAACAGAGTTCGAGAGCAGGCGAGTCGGCGAGTCGGTAGGCCCTGTGAAGTCGGTGAGTCGGTAGGCCCTGTGAAGTCGGTGAGTCGGTCGGCCCAGAGGTCGGCGAGGCTGTAAGCCCTGAGGTCGGCGAGGCTGTAAGCCCTGTGAGGTCGGTGAGTCGGTAGGCCCTGTGAAGTCGGTGAGTCGGTCGGCCCAGAGGTCGGCGAGGCTGTAAGCCCTGAGGTCGGCGAGGCTGTAAGCCCTGAGGTCGGCGAGGCTGTAAGCCCTGTGAGGTCGGTGAGTCGGTAGGCCCTGTGAAGTCGGTGAGTCGGTTGGCCCAGAGGTCGGCGAGGCTGTAAGCCCTGAGGTCGGCGAGGCTGTAAGCCCTGTGAAGTCGGTGAGTCGGTCGGCCCAGAGGTCGGCGAGGCTGTAAGCCCTGTGAGGTCGGTGAGTCGGTCGGCCCAGAGGTCGGCGAGGCTGTAAGCCCTGAGGTCGGCGAGGCTGTAAGCCCTGTGAAGTCGGTGAGTCGGTCGGCCCAGAGGTCGGCGAGGCTGTAAGCCCTGAGGTCGGCGAGGCTGTAAGCCCTGTGAGGTCGGTGAGTCGGTAGGCCCTGTGAAGTCGGTGAGTCGGTTGGCCCAGAGGTCGGCGAGGCTGTAAGCCCTGAGGTCGGCGAGTCGGTAGGTCCTGTGAGGTCGGTGAGTCGGTAGGCCCTGTGAGGTCAGCGAGTCGGAAGTTCAGAGGCTGTGAGTTCGGAGACCTTGGAGGTCGGTGAGGTGAGTTGGTAAGTAGCTCTCTTTTCTCTATTTCTTTTTAATAGATTTTAAACTAGATAAGACTAATTAGAGGGATGGCAGTGCAGCTCAGTCCCATGGAGTGCTCATCCTACGGCATGTGGGAAGTCCTGGACGCTTCTCGCAGCCTAGACAACCATGTGTGCAGGAGGTGGCTCCAGCTTCAACTGTTCGAGCTCCGTGTTTCAGAGCTGGAGCAGCGGGTGGAGTCAATAAAGTGCATCCGCGAGGCTGAGAATTACGTGGATAGCACGTTTCAGGAGGTGGTCCCCCTGCAGCTTAAAGGCATGCAGGTAGAGGGGAAGTGGGTGACCACCAGACGTAGTAAGTGTACTAGGCAGTTAGTGCAGGAGGCCTCCAGTGAGTCCATCTCGCTTTCAAGCCAATATTCACTTCTGAGTATCGGTAAGGATGATGATACCTCTCGGGAGTGCAGCCAGAGCCAATTCCAAGGCACCACGGATGGCTCAGCTGCACAGTGAGGAGGGATGAAGAACAAAAGAGCCCTAGTGATAGGGGATTCCATAGTTAGGGGAACAGACAGGTGTTTCTGTGGCCATAGACGTGACTCCCGAATGGTTTTGTGCCTCCCTGGTGCCAGGGTCAAGGGTGTCACAGAGCAGACGCAGGGCATCCTGGGCGGGGGGAGGGTAAACAGCTCGAGGTCGTGGTCCATATCGGGACCAGCAACATAGGTAAAATAAGGGATGAGGCCCTACAGGAAGAATTCAGGGAGCTAGGAAGCAAATTAAAGGGTAGGACCTCAAAAGGTAGTAATCTCCGGGTTACTACCAGTGCCACGTGCTAATGAGTGCAAGAATAGAAGGATAGAGAGGATGAACACGTGGCTAGAAAGTTGGTGTAGGAGGGAGGACTTTAAATTCTTGAGGCATTGGGACCGCTTATGACGGAGATGGGACCTGTACAAACCGGACAGGTTGCACCTCAACAGCGCCGGGACCAATATCCTCGTGAGGAGTTTTGCTATTGCTGTTGGGAAGAGTTTAAACTTATATGACAGGGGGATGGGAACCTGAGAATGAATTCAAAAGGGAAGGAAGTAAAGCTGAAATTGGATAGCAAGAATCTAGAAAGTGAATCTGTAAGACAGAGGAAACAGGGTTTAGTATGTAGTAAGCAAGGAGGTCTTCCTATGCTGAATGGTATATACTTTAATGCAAGGTGTATAGCGATTAAGACGGATGAGCTAAGAGCACAGACATTTGGGAGTATGATCGCCACCCATGGCCTGCCCGATGTCTTTGTTAGTGACAATGGACCATGCTTTACGAGTTCCTAATTTTGCGAATTTATGTGCTGTAACGGCATAAAGCATGTCAGGTCAGCCCCGTTCAAACCAGCTTCCAATGGCCAAGCTGAATGGGCAGTAGAGATCATAAAGCAGGGCATGCAGCGAGTGATGGAAGGTCCTTTGCAGACCTGTCTGTCTCGCGTGCTGCTTGCATATCGGACGAGGCCCCACTCACTCACAGGGGTTCCGCCCGCTGAACTCCTCATGAAGAGGACCTTCAAAACAAGGTAGTCCCTCGTGCACCTGGTTTTAAGTCAAATTGTCAAAAATGACCGCAACTCTGTAATGCATTGTATCAATGTCGATGATCCTGTTTTCATGCTGAATTTTGGTACGGGCCCCAAGTGGCTCGCAGGCACTATCGTAGCTAAAGAGGTGAGTAGGGTATTCGTGGTAGGACTCACTAATGGCCAAACCTGCAAGAAGCACATCGATCAAACCAAATTAAGGTTCACCGATGATCCAGAACCACTGGATGACTACAGTGACATCAACTTCCAACCACAAGCAACAGAACCAGCGGTTCACCAAGAGACAGAACCCGTCGCACCGGACAGTCCGACCAGAGCCGCAGCATCGCAAGGCAGCGACATTCCGGTCAGGCCGCCCATAGCCAGCGTCCAACTCAGACGCTCAACCAGAGAGCGCAGACCCCCGGTCAGGCTCGACCTGTAAACCGCATCTAAGATTGTGGGGAAGTGTTGTGATATATTTGCAGCCACACTCTGTACCATGCATTGTACCATGTAATTACATGTAATAGCCAACAGATGGGGATAGCCCGGGAGCCACACATTACTGCACATCGTGCTGCCTCCCGATATAAAGCAGGCACTCCGTGCAGTGCTCACTTTTGGAGTTTACATTAAACCTAAAGGTCACAAGGTGATCAGCTCCAGCATGGGCCACGTATGATTTATTATAGTGATAAGCAGACGTATCAATGTCCATAATCTTCAAAGCCTCCTTAGTGACAGAGGACTGGAGAATTGTAAACATTACACCTGATATGTCCTTACTACACAGTATAAATGCACAAGAGGCCCATGCTTGAGAGAAGGTCAGTCTGTGACCTGTCCTTTATTCCTTAGCACTCAAAGTGATGAAGGTGGGTGGAGCTTCCCCTTTTATACCTGAAGGTCCAGGTTAGGAGTGTCTCCCACCTAGTGGTCAGTGTTCTCACGGTGTACAACTTAGGTCAGTTTATACATGGGTTACAATGCTGGTTGAATACATGACATCACCTCCCCCCCCCAAAGTCTTATTGGGATCACAGGTTGAGTCTCTCTGGTGGTTTACGCTCCCTTGTAGAGCGCCTGAGTTGGGGCTCCGGTTGTTGGGCGCTGGCCTGAGTGTCTGCTGTTTGCAGTGCCTCAGGCCTGTCCGGACTGCCCACAGTGACTGGGCTCTCCTCCCTTTGGTTCCGGTGTTCGGTCACCTGTGGTGGAGTGAACTCTATATCGTGTTCTTCCTCTGCTTCTTCTATGGGGTTGCTGAACCTCCTTTTTGTTTGATCCACATGTTTGCGGCAGATTTGTCCATTGGTAAGTTTAACTACCAGAATCTTATTTCCCTCTTTGGCAACCACTGTGCCTGCGAGCCATTTGGGCCCTGCAGTGTAGTTGAGGACAAAAACAGGATCATTTACATCAATACATCGCGCCTCGCATTCCTGTCATGGTAGTGATATTGTGACTGGCGCCTGCTCTCGACAATTTCTTTCATGGTGGGGTGTATAAGGGAGAACCGGGTTTTGAGCGTCCTTTTCATTAGTAGCTCTGCGGGTGCAACCCCTGTGAGCGAGTGTGGTCGGGATCTGTAGGCCAACAGGAGGCATGATAAGTGGGTTTGTAGGGAACCCCCTTGGATTCTGAGCATCCCGTTTGATTATCTGCACTGCTCGTTCTGCCTGGCAGTTTGAGGCCGGCTTGAATGGTGCCAATCTAACATGGTTAATTCCATTGCTTGCCATGAAGTCCTGGAATTCAGTGCTTGTAAAGCACGGGCCATTGTCGCTGACCAAGATGTCCGGTAGACCGTGGGCGGCGAACATTGCCCGTAGACTTTCTACCGTGGCAGAGGATGTGCTTGAATTTAAAATGTCACACTCGATCCATTTGGAGTAGGCGTCTACTACAATCAAAAACATTTTCCCCATGAAAGGACCTGCGTAGTCCACATGGATGCGTGACCAAGGCTTGGCGGGCCATGGCCAGGGGCTAAGGGGGGCTTCCCTGGGCGCATGGCCCAGCTGGGCACACGTGTTGCACCTGCAAACACAAAGTTCCAGATCTGCGTCTATCCCTGGCCACCAAACGTGTGACCTGGCAATTGCCTTCATCGTGACAAGGCCCGGGTGCCCATTGTGGAGTTGTCTGATGAACACCTCTCTGCCCATCTGGGGCATGACTACGCGGTTTCCCCACAGTAGGCAATCGGCCTGAATCGAGAGTTCATCCTTGCGCCTGTGAAATGGTTTAAATTTCTCAGGGCATGCCCTGTACGTGGCTGCCCAGTCCCCATTCAGGACACATTTCTTGACTAGAGACAATAGCGGGTCTCTATTTGTCCAGACTTTAATCTGACGGGCTGTCACGGGTGAGCCTTCGCTTCCGAAAGCTTCAACAGTCATGACCATCTCAGCACCATGCTGGGTAGCCCCCTCAGTGGTGGCTAGTGGGAGCCTGCTGAGTGCATCGGCGCAGTTTTCGGTGCCCGGTCTGTGCCGAATTGTGTAGTCATAGGCAGCTAATGTGAGTGCCCACTTCTGTATGCGGGCCGATGCGTTTGCATTTATGGCCTTGTTGTCGGCCAAAAGGGACGTTAGGGGTTTGTGATCTGTCTCCAGCTCAAATTTCCTGCCAAACAGGTACTGGTGCATTTTCTTTACCGCATATACACATGCGAGCGCCTCCTTTTCTACCATCCCGTAGCCCCTTTCTGCCTGGGACAGACTCCTGGAGGCATAAGCTACCAGCTGTAACTGACCCTTGGCATTGACATGCTGCAACACACACCCGACCCCATAGGACGACGCATCGCACGTTAACACAAGTTTCTTACATGGGTCATGTAGCGTTAACAGATTGTTGGAACATAACAAATCGCGTGCTCTATTAAAAGCCCTTTCCTGGCTGTCCCCCTAGACCCATTCGCGACCTTTGCATAGGAGCATGTGTAGCGGCTCTAGCAGCGTGCTCAATTTGGGAAGGAAGTTACCAAAATAGTTCAGGAGCCCCAGGAACGAACGCAGCTCCGTCGTGTTACGGGGTCTGGGTGCTCTCTGGACCGCTTCCATCTTGGATGCAGTAGGGCTGATCCCGTCTGCTGCTACCCTCATCCCCAGGAATTCTACCTCTGGAGCTAGGAAGACGCACTTCACCTTTTTCAGTCGCAGACCTACCCGGTCCAGTCTGCGTAGCACCTCCTCCAGGTTGTGGAGGTGTTCTTCAGTATCGTAACCCGTAATGAGGATGTCGTCCTGAAAAACCACCGTCCCTGGAATCGACTTGAGGAGGCTTTCCATATTTCGTTGGAAGATCGCGGCGGCCGAGCGAATCCCGAACGGACATCTGTTGTACTCAAACAACCCCTTGTGTGTCGTGATGGTGGTCAGCTTCTTCGACTCACTCGCCAGCTCCTGGGTCATGTAAGCTGAGGTCAGGTCCAATTTTGAAAAAAGTTTGCCACCGGATAACGTCGCAAAGAGGTCCTCCGCTCTCGGTGGCGGGTACCGGTCTTGGAGTGACACCCGATTGATGGTGGCCTTGTAATCGCCACACATCCTGACCGACCCATCCGCCTTGAGCACCGGCACAATCGGGCTCGCCCAGTCACTGAATTCGACTGGCGAGATGATGCCTTCCTTCAACAGGCGGTCCAATTCGCCTTCTATCTTTTCCCGCATCACGTACTGCACCGCTCTGGCCTTGCGGTGTACTGGTCTGGCGTCCGGGTTTATGTGAATCACTACCTTGGCCCCCATGAAAGTGCCAATGCCGGGTTGAAATAATGAGTCAAATTTGTCCAGGACCTGTGAGCATGATACTCGCTCCACAGAGGAAATTGCATTGACATCGCTCCATTTCCAGTTCATGACAGCAAGCCAACTCCTCCCCAGCAGTGCGGGACCGTCCCCTGGGACAATCCAGAGTGGCAACCTGTTCTCCGAACCTTTGTGGGTCACGACTACCGTGGCGCTGCCTAGCACCGGAATGATCTGCTTTGTGTAAGTCCGTAGCTGTGCGTCAATCGGCGATAATTTTGGCCTCCTGGCCTTGGATGCCCACAACTTTTTGAACTGTTTGATACCCATCAGGGACTGGCTGGCACCCGTGTCTAACTCCATTGATACTGGGATGCCATTGAGGAGCACTTTCATCATTATCGGTGGCGTCCTGGTGTATGAACTGTATACGTGCTCCATATGAACTCGCTGAACTTTAGCTTCCAGCGATTTCCCCCAGTGTCCATTTCTGCAATTTCTGCAGGTATTTTGCTCATCTCTGCAAACTCCGGCTGAGTGTGTGCCTCCACGCCTCCAGCATGAGTTGCGGTTTGAAACAAAAGGTCCCTTGCCAGTCGATCGTCCCTGACTGCCCCTGTTATTGTCCTTGAGTGCACCATTAACAGGTGTTGATGGCCCCATTACTGGTCGCATTGTCCCTTGCAATGGCGTGAATCGCTGTTCAGCTTGCCATTGTCTCTGTCGAACTCCCCCTCTGGGTTCGACTACATGTTGGAGCATGCCCGACTGCCCTTGTCTGCCTGGAGAACTGTGTGCTGCTTTTACAATGTTGAATCTCTGTCCCAACCATTCCTTAACACAGTACCTCTCGTCTGTTCTGCTAGTGGCCATGCTCGCGTGGCTTAAATCCCAGTTTCTTGTCGCCATTGATACGTCCTTACTACACAGTATAAATGCACACGAGGCCCATGCTTGAGAGAAGGTCAGTCTGTGACCTGTCCTTTATTCCTTAGCACTCAAGTGATGAAGGTGGGTGGAGCTTCCCCTTTTATACCTGAAGGTCCAGGTTAGGAGTGTCTCCCACCTAGTGATCAGTGTTCTCACGGTGTACAACTTAGGTCAGTTTATACATGGGTTACAATGCTGGTTGAATACATGACAACACCGTTGTTCAAAAAAGGGTGCAAAGATAAACCCAGCAACTATAGACCAGTCAGTTTAACCTCAATAGTGGGAAAGCTTTTAGAAACGATAATCTGGGACAAAATTAACAGTCACTTGGACAAGTGTGGCTTAATTAAGGAAAGTCAGCACGGATTTGTTAAAAGCAAACCTAGTTTGAGTTTTTTGATGAGGTAACAGAGAGGGTTGATGAGGGCAATGTGGTTGATGTGGTGTACATGGATTTCCAAAAGGTGTTTGATAAAGTGCCACATAATAGGCGCGCCAGCAAAGTTGAAGGCCATGGAATAAAATGGACAGTGGCAGCATGGATATGAAATTGGCTAAGTGACAGGAAACAGAGAGTAGTGGTAAACAGTTGTTTTTCAGACTGTCGGAAGGTGTACAGTGATGTTCTCCAGGGGTCGGTACTGGGACCACTGATTTTCTTGATATATATTAATGACTTGGATGTGGGTGTACAGGGCACAATTTCAACATTTGCAGATGACACAAAATTTGGAAGTATAGTGAACAGTGAGGAGCATAGTGTTAGACTTCAAGGGGATATAGACAGGCTGGTGGAATGGGCGGACACGTGGCAGATGAAATTTAATGCAGAAAAGTGCAAAGTGATACATTTTGGTCGGAAGAATGAGGAGCAGCAATATAAACTGAAGGGTACATTTCTAAAGGAGGTTCATGAACAGAAAGACCTGGGGGTATATGTGCACAAATCATTAAAGGTGGCAGGGCAGGTTGAGAAAGTGGTTAAGAAAGCATACGGGATCCAGGGCTTCATAAATAGAGTACAAAAGCAAGGAAGTTATGATGACACTTTATAAACACTGGTTCGGCAACAACTCGAGTATTGTGACCAATTCTGGGCACCACACTTTAGGAAGGATGTGAAGGCCTTAGAGAGGGTACAGAAAAGATTTACAAGAATGGTTCCAGGGATTCTGGATAGACTGGAGAAGCTGGGGTTGTTCTCTTAGAGCAGAGAAGGTTGAGAGGAGATTTGATAGAGGTGTTCAAAATCATGAGGGGTCGAGACAGAGTAGATAGAGAGAAACTGTTCCCATTGGTTCAAGGATCGAGAACCAGAGGACACAGATTTAAGGTGATTGGCAGAAGAACCAAAGGCGATGTGAGGAAAACTGTTTACGTAGCGAGTTGTTAGGATCTGGAATGCACTGCCTGAAAGGGTGGTGGAAGCAGATTCAATCTTGGTTTTCAAAATGGAATCGGATATGTACTTGAAGGAAAAAAATTAGCAGCGCTACGGGTAAAGGGCATGGGAGTAGGATTAGCTAAAGTGCTCTTGCAGAGAGCCAGCAAGGGCTCGATGGGCCGAATGGGCTCCTTCTGTGCTATAACCATTCTATTATTCTATCAGAAAGGAGGGAGAAAGAAAACAGGGAACTACAGGCCAGTTGGCCTGACATCAGTGGACTGGAAAATGCTGGAATCCATTATTAAGGAAATGGTAACAGGGTCCTTGGAAAATCATAATAGGAATAGGCAGAGTCATAGAAACATAGAAACATAGAAAATAGGTGCAGGAGTAGGCCATTCGGCCCTTCTAGCCTGCACCGCCATTCAATGAGTTCATGGCTGAACATGCAACTTCAGTACCCCATTCCTGCTTTCTCGCCATATCCCTTGATCCCCCTAGTCGTAAGGACTTCATCGAACTCCTTTTTGAATATATTTAGTGAATTGGCCTCAACAACTTTCTGTGGTAGAGAATTCCACAGGTTCACCACTCTCTGGGTGAAGAAGTTTCTCCTCATCTCGGTCCTAAATGGCTTGCCACTTATCCTTAGACTGTGAGCCCTGGTTCTGGACTTCCCCAACATTTGGAACATTCTTCCTGCATCTAACCTGTCTAAACCCATCAGAATTTTAAATGTTTCTATGAGGTCCCCTCTCATTCTTCTGAACTCCAGTGAATACAAGCCCAGTTGATCCAGTCTTTCTTGATAGGTCAGTCCCGCCATCCCCGGAATCAGTCTGGTGAACGTTCGCTGCACTCCCTCAATAGCAAGAATGTCCTTCCTCAGGTGAGGAGACCAAAACTGTACACAATACTCCAGGTGTGGCCTCACCAATGCCCTGTACAACTGTAGCAACACCTCCCTGCCCCTGTACTCAAATCCCCTCGCTATGAAGGCCAACATGCCATTTGCTTTCTTAACCACCTGCTGTACCTGCATGCCAACCTTCAACGACTGATGTACCATGACACCCAGGTCTCGTTGCATCTCCCCTTTTCCTAATCTGTCACCATTCAGATAATAGTCTGTCTCTCTGTTTTTACCACCAAAGTGGATAACCTCACATTTATCCACATTATACTTCATCTGCCATGCATTTTCCCACTCACCTAACCTATCCAAGTCGCTCTGCAGCCTCATAGCATCCTCCTCGATGCTCACACTGCCACCCAACTTAGTGTCATCTGCAAATTTGGAGATACTACATTTAATCCTCTCGTCTAAATCATTAATATACAGTGTAAACAGCTGGGGCCTCAGCACAGAACCTTGCGGTACCCCACTAGTCACTGCCTGCCATTCTGAAAAGTACCCATTTACTCCTACTCTTTGCTTCCGGTCTGACAACCAGTTCTCAATCCATGTCAGCACACTTCCCCCAATCCCATGTGCTTTAACTTTGCACATTAATCTCTTGTGTGGGACCTTGTCGAAAGCCTTCTGAAAGTCCAAATATACCACATCAACTGGTTCACTCTACTGGAAACATCTTCAAAAAATTCCAGAAGATTTGTCAAGCATGATTTCCCTTTCACAAATCCATGCTGACTTGGACCTATCATGTCACCTCTTTCCAAATGCGCTGCTATGACATCCTTAATAATTGATTCCATCATTTTACCCACTACCGATATCTGGCTGACCGGTCTATAATTCCCTGTGTTCTCTCTCCCTCCTTTTTTAAAAAGTGGGGTTACATTGGCTACCCTCCACTCAATAGGAACTGATCCAGAGTCAATGGAATGTTGGAAAATGACTGTCAATGCATCCGCTGTTTCCATGGCCACCTCCTTAAGTACTCTTGGATGCAGTCCATCAGGCCCTGGGGATTTATCGGCCTTCAATCCCATCAATTTCCCCAACACAATTTCCTGACTAATAAGGATTTCCCTCAGTTCCTCCTCCTTACTAGACCCTCTGACCCCTATTATATCCGGAAGGTTGTTTGTGTCCTCCTTAGTGAATACCGAACCAAAGTACTTGTTCAATTGGTCTGCCATTTCTTTGTTCCCTGTTATGACTTCCCCTGATTCTGACTGCAGGGGACCTACGTTTGTCTTTACTAACCTTTTTCTCTTCACATATCTATCGAAACTTTTGCAATCCGTCTTAATGTTCCCTGCAAGCTTCTTCTCGTAATCCATATTCCCTGCCCTAATCAAACCCTTTGTCCTCCTCTGCTGAGTTCTAAATTTCTCCCAGTCCCCGGGTTCACTGCTATTTCTGGCCAATTCGTATGCCACTTCCTTGGCTTTAATACTGTCCCTGATTTCCCTTGATAGCCACGATTGAGCCACCTTCCCTTTTTTATTTTTCCGCCAGACAGGAATGTACAATTGTTGTAGTTCATCCATGCGGTCTCTAAATGTCTGCCATTGCCCATCCACAGTCAACCCCTTAAGTATCATTCGCCAATCTATCCTAGCCAATTCACGCCTCATACCTTCAAAGTTACCCTTCTTTAAGTTCTGGACCATGGTCTCTGAATTAACTGTTTTATTCTCCATCCTAATGCAGAATTCCACCATATTATGGTCACTCTTCCCCAAGGGGCCTCGCACAATGAGATTGCTAATTAATCCTCTCTCATTACACAACACCCAGTCTAAGATGACCTCCCCCTGAGATGGTTCCTCGACATATTGGTCTAGAAAACCATCCCTTATGCACTCCAGGAAATCCTCCTCCACCGTATTGCTTCCAGCTTGGTTAGCCCAATCTATGTGCATATTAAAGTCACCCATTATAACTGCTGCACCTTTATTGCATGCACCCCTAATTTCCTGTTTGATGTCCTCCCCAACATCACTACTACTGTTTGGAGGTCTGTACACAACTCCCACTAACGCTTTTTGCCCTTTGGTGTTCTGCAGCTCTACCCATATAGATTCCACATCATCCAAGCTAATGTCCTTCCTAACTATTGCATTAATCTCCTCTTTAACCAGCAATGCTACCCCACCTCCTTTTCCTTTTATTCTATCCTTCCTGAATGTTGAATACCTCTGGATATTGAGTTCCCAGCCCTGATCATCCTGGAGCCACGTCTCTGTAATCCCAATCACATCATATTTGTTAACATCTATTTGCACAGTTAATTCATCCACCTTATTATGGATACTCCTTGCATTAAGACACAAAGCTTCAGGCTTGTTTTTTTAACACCCTTTGTCCTTTTAGAATTTTGCTGTACAGTGGCCCTTTTTGTTCTTTGCCTTGAGTTTCTCTGCCCTCCACTTTTCCTCATCTCCTTTCTGTCTTTTGCTTTTGTCTCCTTTTTGTTTCCCTCTGTCTCCCTGCATTGGTTCCCATCCCCCTGCCATATCAGTTTAACTCCTCCCCAACAGCACTAGCAAACACTCCCCCGAGGACATTGGTTCCGGTCCTGCCCAAGTGCAGACCGTCCGGTTTGTACTGGTCCCACCTCCCCCAGAACCGGTTCCAATGCCCCAGGAATTTAAAACCCTCCCTGCTGCACCACTGCTCAAGCCACGTATTCATCTGCGCTATCCTGCGATTCCTACTCTGACTAGCAAGTGGCACTGGTAGAAATCCCGAGATTACTACTTTTGAGGTCCTACTTTTTAATTTAGCTCCTAGCTCCTTAAATTCTTGTCGTAGGACCTCATCCCTTTTTTTACCTATGTCGTTGGTACCAATGTGCACCACGACAACTGGCTGTTCTCCCTCCCTTTTTAGAATGTCCTGCACCTGCTCCTAGACATCCTTGACCCTTGCACCAGAGAGGCAACATACCATCCTGGAGTCTCGGTTGCTGCCGCAGAAACGCCTATCTATTCCCCTTACAATTGAATCCCATATCACTATCGCTCTCCCACTCTTTTTCCTGCCCTCCTGTGCAACAGAGCCAGCCACGGTGCCATGAACTTGGCTGCTGCTGCCCTCCCCTGATGAGTCATCCCCCTCAACAGTACTCAAAGCAGTGTATCTGTTTTGCAGGGGGATGACCACAGGAGACCCCCTGCACTACCTTCCTTGCACTGCTCTTCCTGCTGGTCTTCCATTCCCTAGCTGGCTGTGGACCCTTTACCTGCGGTACGACCAACTCGCTACATGTGCTACTCACGTCATTCTCAGCATCGTGGATGCTCCAGAGTGAATCCACCCTCAGCTGCATCTCCGCAACGCGATCCGTCAGGAGCTGGAGGCGGATACACTTCCCGCACACGTAGTCGTCAGGGACACGAGTCGTCCCTGAGTTCCCACTTGGTACAGGAGTCAACTTGGTTTTTTGAAAGGGAAATCGTGTTTAACAAATTTATGAGAGCAGGGTAAATAAAGGGGAACCAGTGGTAGTAGTATATTTATATTTGCAAAAGGCATTCGATAAGATGTCACCGAAAAGGTTGTTATGCAAAGTTAGGGCTCATGATGCTGGGGGTAATATATTAGCAGGATTAGTTAACGGACAGAAAACACAGAGTAGGGATAAATGGGTCATTTTCCAGTTGGCAGGCTGTAACTAGTGGGGTTCTGCAAGGATCAGTGCTGGGGCCCAGCTATTCACAATCTATATTAATCACTTCGTTGAAGCGACAAGCACAATATATTCAAATTTGTTGATGATACAAAGCTAGGTGGGAAAGTAAGCTGAGAGGAGGACTCAAAGAGCCTGCAAAAGTGTATAGATAGATTAAGTGAATGGGCAGTAAGGTGGCACATGGCGTATAAGTGAGGAAATGTGAGGTTATTTACTTTGGTAGGAAGAATAGAAAAACAGAATTTTTTTAAATGATGAACAACTATTAAATGTTGGTGTTCAGAGAGATTTGGGTATCCTCGTACAGGAAATACAGAAAGCTAGCATGCAGGTATAGCAAGCAATTAAAAAGGCAACTGGCATGTTAGCCTTTATTGCAAGGGGGTTGGAGTACAAGAGTAAGGGCTTTGGTGCAACCACACCTGGAATACTGTGCACAGTTTTGGTCTCCTTACCTGAGGAAGGATATACTTGCCTTATAGGCAGTGCAATGAAGGTTCACTTGATTGATCTCTGGGATGAGAGGGTTTTCCCATGTTGGGTGATTGAGTAGATTGGACCTATACTCTCTGGGGTTTAGAAGAATGAGAGGTGATCTCATTGAAACATATAAGATTCTGAGGGAATTGACAGGGTAGATGCTGAGAGGTTGATTCCTCGGGCTGTAGAGTCGAGATTGAGGGAGCATAGTCTAAGGATAAGGGGTCGGCCATTTAAGATTGAGATGAGAAGGAATTTCGTCATTCAGAGAGTTATGAATCTTTGGAATTCTCTACTCCAAAGGGTTGTGGATGCTGAGTCGTTGAGTATATTGAGATAGATTTTTGGACTCTAGGAAATCAAGGGATATGGAGATCAGGTGGGAAAGTGGAATTGAGGTCGATGATCAGCCATGATCTTATTGAATGGCGGAGCAGGCTCGAGGGGCCATATGGCCTATTCCTGCTCTTAATTCTTTTGTTCTTATGTTCTTATTAAACCTCCTTCTGATCACCATCTACTGCCCTCCCTCAGCTGATGAATCAGTGCTCCTTCATGTTGAACACCACTTGGTAGAAGCACTGAGGGTAGCACGAGCACAGAATGTACTCTGCATGGGGGACTTCAATGTCCATTACCAAGAGTCGCTTGATAGCTCCACTACTGACTGAGCAGGCCCAGTCCTGAAGGACATAGCTGCCAGACTGGGCCTGTGGCAGTTGGTAAGAGAACAAACACAAGGGAAAACTTACTTAACCTCGTCCTCATCAATCTACCTGTCGCAGATGCATCTGACCATGATAGTATTTTTAGGAGTGACCACCACACAGTCCTTGTGGAGAAGTGCCATCTTCACACCAAGGACACCCTCCATTGTACTGTGTGGCACTAACACCATGCTAAATGGATAGATTCAGAACAGCTCTAGCAGCTCAGAACTGGGCTTCCATGAGGCGTTGTGAGCCATCAGCAGCAGCAGAATTGTCTTCAACCACAATCTATAAACTCATGGTCCAGCATATCCCTCACTCTACCATTACCATCAAACCAGAGGACCAACCCTGATTCAATGAGTATTGTAGAAGAGCATGCAAGGAGCAACATCAGGTGTACTTAAAAATGAGGTACCAACTTGGGGAAACTGCAACACAGGACTAGAGGCATGCTAAACAGCAGAAGCAGCATGCTATAGACAGAGCTAGTGATGCCACAACCAATGGATCAGATCAAAGCTCTACAGTCCTGCCACATCCAGTTGTGAATGCTGGTGGGCAATTAAATGACTAACAGAAGGAGGAGTCTCCATGAACATCTCATCCTCAATGATGGCGGAGCCCAAGACATGAGTGCAAAAGACAAGGTTGAAGAGTTCTCAACTATCTTCAGCCAAAAGTATCAAATGGATGATCCATCTCGGCCTCCTCTCAATGAGGAGGCCATCACAGAAGCCAGTCTTCAGCTAATTCGATTTAATCCACGTGATATCAAGAAACGGCTGAGCGCACTGGATACAGCATACAGCTCTGGGCCCTGAAAACATCCCAGCTGTCGTGCTGAAGACTTGTGCTCCAGAACTAGCCACAACTCTAGCCAAGCTGTTCTAGTACAGCTACAACACTGGCATCTACCCGACAATGTAGAAAACAGCCCAGGTATGTCTTGTCCACAAAAAGCAGGACAAATCTAATCCGACCAATTACCGCCCCAACTCTCAATCATCTGCAAAGTAATGGAAGGTGTCATCAACAGTGCTAACCAGCGACATTTACTCAGCAATAAACTGCTCACCGATGCTCAGATCGGGTTCCACCAGGACCACTCGGTTCCAGACCTCATTACAGCCTTGGTCCAAACATGGATAGAGCTGAATTCCAGAGATGAGGTGAGAGTGACTGCCCTTTGGCAGCATTTGACCGAGTGTGGCATCAAGAAGCCCTAGTAAAATTGAAGTCAATGGAAATCAGAGGGAAAATCTCCACTGGCTGGAGTCATACATCGCACAAAGGAAGATGGTTGTGGGTTGTTGGAGATCAATCATCTCAGCCCCAGGACATCACTGTAGGAGTTCCTCAGGTCAATGTCCTCGGCCCAACGATATTTAGCTGCTTCATTAATGGCCTTCCCTCCATCATAATGTCAGAAGTGAGGATGTTCGCTGATGATTGCACAGTATTCAGTTCCATTCTCAACTCCTCAGATATTGAAGCAGTCCATGCCCACATGCAACAAGATCTGGTAAACATTCAGACTTGGACTGATGAGTGGCAAGTAACATTCATGCCACAAAAGTGCCAGGCACTGACCATCTCCAACAAGAGAGAGTCTAACCACTGCCTCCTAACATTCAATGGCATTAACAGCTCTGATTACTCCACCACCAACATCTTGGGGGTCACCATTGACCAGAATATTAACTGAACCAGCCACATAAATAGGGTGGCTACAAGAGCAAGTCAAAATCTAGGTATTCTGTGGCGAGTGACTCACCTCCTGATTCCCCAAAGCCTTTCTACCCTCTACAAAACACAAGTCAGAAGTATGATGGAATACTCTCCACTTGCCTGGATGAGTGCAACTCCAACAACACTCAAGAAGCTCAACATCATCCAGGACAAAACAGCCCACTTGATTGGCACCCCATCCACCACCTTAGACATTCACTCCCTCCACTGTGGCTGCAGAGTGTACCATCTATAAGATGCACTGCAGCAACTCGCCAATGATTCTTCAACAGCACCTCCCAAACCTGCGACCTCTATCGCCCAGAAGGACCAGGGCACCAGGCACATGGGAACACCACCACCTCCAAGTTCCCCTCCAATTCACACATCAACCTAACGTAAATATCTTGGTATTCCTTCATTGTTGCTGGGTCAAAATCCTGGAACTCACTCACCAGCAGCACTGTGGGAGTACCTTCAACACACGGACTGCAGCGGTCCAAGATGGCAGCTCACCATAACCTTCTCAAGGGCAATTAGTGATGGCCAATAAATGCTGGCCTTGCCAGTGACACCCACATCAAATAAATAAATAAATAAATGTTTTTTAAATGATCAGGAATAATGCTGACGTTTCACAAATAGCAGACTCCACAGTCTGCTATTTCACACTATTTGGGTGTACAATCAGCCTCTTTCTTTTTGAATGCACTTCAAGCACTTCTAGCCATGGATCCTGAGCATTGATAGCCAGACTACCAGCTCTGCATTTGCTGGCCCATGATCCACCTCCAACTCTTCTTCCCTGCCTCACCATTGTGCTTCCTCTGGCATTTTAATATTTTTGAATCCCAAATTGTTACTTTCTGCCCTGGAAATCGATGCAGGTCTCATTCCTCCAGCTACAACCCGGAAATAAACTTGCCCAGATTGGCTGAGGCTGGCAATGAGAAAGACCCAGTAAAAATGGAGCTGAGTGATTTCAAGTGCTTTCATTTTATCATCCATATCAGGAGCCAGTGCCATTAGTACAGGCCACGCACAATGTAAAATAAGCTCCAATCGATCTTCTGGTTCACCGCCATGTTAAACTGACTTTAGAAAGTGACGAGTAATGCCACACCATTACAGAGTCTGCCGCCAGAAAGAAGCAAGATCTCTGTGGACATAAAGGATGTTAGCCTAGAAATTATCGTTGGCTATATTAACGATTGACATTTGACCATTCCATTGTCTGCTTTTTAGGGGAGATATAAGCCCATTTAAAATAAAAGGATAAACATCTGGGTTAACCCATTTGTATTACCGACTACTAGGATTTCACTACGAACAGGCAATAGAGGAATTCCCCCAAACCCCACCACCCCCACCCCCAAGGAACAACTTTCTAGTCAGTATTTAAGTGGGTGGTAAAATGATTAGTTGTTCAAAAATGTTCTTGTTTCCCATTTCAACTGTGTACTCTAATTAAAACCTCCCTCATTGTTGGGCACAGTGATAAGATCAATTATTTCAATGACACAATTAACTGGAACAGTAAAATAAACAAGAGATGGACAACCACAAATAGAAACAAATCTCAAGTTAAATCCAATTATTTATTAACAATTGAGTTCAGAAATATTTCCCTTAGTAATCAGATACCCCTGTTATGAAGTTTTTACTCTATTAGTTGCTTGCTCAATTATGCGGTTGGTTGTGATGAAATGCTTATCCTTCCACTTTATATTGACAACAACATGAATCAAATAAACATTCAGTTATGTAGACTATACTAACTTACTCAAAGTAGATTCATTTTGGACTTAAGCAACTTGGAACAAATAAAATGCTGCCAGAGACAGAGATCCAGGCAATGACACTGTTGGGAAAAGTGATGTGTGAGACTTCACTGCTGGTGTTCTGTCAATCTTTCTTTGGATTGATACAGAGTGTGGAGGTGCAACTCATCGGTGTTCTCAACATATACATGATGGTCTGACTTAAAAGCTACCAACTCTTGTGGTGTTGATTCAGTCAGAATCTTGTATAAGATTAACATTCAAGACTTATCTCTCCCATGTTGTAGAGAATGAACACAGGCATAGAGAAAGCTATCTCACAAACACACTCGTTGCATTTGAAACTGTGTTCTTTCTGATTGGTGTTATAATAACATTTCTGACTCAACTGTTTCTGTTCAACTTTTGAGGCAAAAATTCAGTTGAACATGACTCAGTGTTCTCAATCTCCTCTTCATCAAGAGATCTGCTGGGTATATCCAGATGTAGTGTGCGGAGTAGTTCTGTATTCAGCAAGAAATTTGCCAAACGTTGTTTCATGCTGAGTCCTGAACAACTCTGCAACACTTGCTTTGTGAGAGCTTCTTTCATTATTCTGACTGACCTTTCGGCTGCTCCGTTTGAAGCTGGATGATATGGTGGAACAAAAGTGTGTTTGATACCATTCCATTTCATGAATTCTTGGAATAGAGCAGAACTGAGGGCCATTGTCAGAAACAAGCTCTTTAGGTAAGCCATGACATGCAAAGAGAGACCTCAACTCATCTATGGTATGTTCAGTTGTAGTATTTGACTCCATGTGTTTCACTTCAATTCACCTTGAATGACTATCTACAAGTACCAGGAAATAATCATTTGCTTTCTCACAGAAGTCTACATGTACTCTCTGAAAAGGTCTACTTTGTCCATGACCAGGATTGTGGTGGAGTTTTGGGTCCTTTGTTTCTGCAATTTTGCCGCATGCTGCATTTGCTAACAAGTGATTCAAGATCACTGTCCAATCCAGTTTGCTTCTTGCAATTAATTTCGTACTGGTGATCTCTGGATATGAAGTTCGGACAGAATTCTATCTCTCAAAGAAGCAGGTACCACCACTCTGTTTGCCCACTTGATACAGCCTTGTTCACAAAACAATTCAGTATGACGGTTATGGAATGGTTTCAATTCTGTGTCTATACTCTGATCAGTCCATCCATTCAAAGTGTTTTCATACACTCTTTTCAGTACTGAGTCCTTTTGAATCTCATCTGCAATCCCAGTTGCATTCATGGGAAAGTCTTTGTCAACTACACCTAGTGTGAAAAACATACCTTCACTCCCAACACATGAGTCCTCGTGTGGCAACCTCGACAAGGCGTCTGCAATTGTGTTTTGCTTTGAAGTGCTATATTCAATTGTGTAGTCATATTGTGACAACAACTCTGCCCAATGTTGCATTCTTGATGAGACCACTGCAGGAATAGCAGATTTGGGTACTAATATTGCTAGGAGCGGTTTGTGATCGGTCATCAAGGTAAACTTTCTGCTGATCAGGGTCTGTTGGAATTTCTTAATTCCAAACAATTGGTGAGTGCTTCCTTTTCAATTTGCATGTAGTTTCTTTCAGTCTTTGTGAGGGTTCGCGATGTGAACACGATTGGTTTCTCTTGGCCATCATCTATTATGTGCCTTTTGATAGTTCCCACACTGTAGCTGGAAGCATCACACGCTAACTTAAGCTCACACTCTGTGTCGTAGTGCACAAGTAGAACATTGCTGGACAGACTTCTCTTACAAGTGTTGTAAGCTTTCTGTTGTGCTTTCATCCACTTCCACTGGACATCCTTCCTGAGGAGCTCTTGCCATGGAGCTCACATGGTCGCTAACTCAGGTAAGAAACGTGTGTAGTACTGGACAATTCCAAGGAAAGATCTTAAATCAGACATGTTCTGTGGCTATGGATAATTGATGTCAGCATCAACCTTTTCCTTCACTGGTTGCAAACCATTTACATCAACTTTCAGACCAGGGTACACAACCTCAGGCTGTGCAAAAGCACATTTGCTCCTTTTAAATTTTATCTTGTGGACATTCAACCTTTGAAGTACAATATCTAACTCTTTTAGATTGTTTTCCTCACTGGTTGTTGCGGTCAGCACATTCTCTTGATTGCATAAGCAATTTTGAACTCCTTGCAAAATCTTATCCATCGTAGCCTGGAAGATTTTTGGGGAGTGGGGGGACTTTACACTTGTGGCAGCTTGGTGTATGAGTAGTCCCTTGTGTGTGTTGATGGTGAGATACTGTTGACTCTCTTTGCTAACATTCAGCTGATCGTAAGCGTATGACAGGTCAAACTTGGAGAAAACCTTTGACCCAG
This sequence comes from Pristiophorus japonicus, assembly GCF_044704955.1. NCBI lineage: Eukaryota > Metazoa > Chordata > Chondrichthyes > Pristiophoridae > Pristiophorus > Pristiophorus japonicus. Next base: position 156,947,723 of record NC_091981.1, on the reverse strand, counting down.
AAAGTGTTGCAAACAAATCTTGCGATGTAGGTATTGGGTATTGCTCATCGTCAACTGCTTGGTTGATAATAACCAGGACCTCAAATCTGGCATCTTAATAAAATGCAACATCCCCACTGGCACCTGGGAATCCCTGGCCCAAGACTGCCCTAAGTGGAGGAAGAGCATCCGGGAGGGCGTTGACCATCTCGAGTCTCGTTGCTGAGAGCATGCAGAAATCAAGCGCAGACAGCGGAAGAAGCATGCGGCAAACCACACTTCCCACCCACCCTTTCCTTCACTAATTCCCGTATTGGACAGTCACCTGAGAACTCACTTTTAGAATGGAAGCAAGTCTTCCTCAATTTTGAGGGACTTTCTATGATGATGATAGTAATTTTGTAATCACCACACAAGCGTACAGTTTTGACTGCTTTGGGCACTACCACAATTGGGGTAGCCCATTCACTTTTATCATTTTTAACTAGCGATCCGTTTTCTCTCCCAGCTTCACTAGCTTCCTCCACCTGACTATTCAACGATTAGGGGCTGGCCTTGTCTTACAATAGACAGGTTTCATGTCGACTTGATGTGGATATGCACGTCATACCCAGTGTTGCAGTCATAACTGTCTGGGAACATGCTTTCGTATTTGTTCAGTATTGTGTCGAGTCACGTCTTTGAAGCATCTACACTGAAGACATTTTTTTCCAGTCTAATTTTAACTTTCTGAATCAATCTTTTCCCATGAGAGTTGGCCTGTTGATGTAGCTCACTACAATAATTGGCAGCTTTACTGATTGGCCATTGTGTTGAACTGTACATTCCATTTGTCCACATGTCTCTAGGATTTCTCTGGAGTAGGTTATTAACTCTATGCACCCTTTGTAAGTGGTACTTGATTAAACTTACTCTCATATGTGTCCTTACTCATGATCAAGCAGTCCGCCACCATGTCGATACACATATCAATATTTTGCTTGTTGATCAAATGTTTTGCATGGAAGTCTTTCTCACGACTGCCAGCATTACTACTAGTGGCATAGATATTGTAGATGCCTAGTTGTTCAACATCAGGTGTGTTCACTTCAATATTGTGAACTCCTCCCTTTTATTGTTGCTGCTTTGCATTGCCACTAGAATGGTTCTTACTTCCTGCTTTAGATCCAGCTCTGCAAGCTGTTGAAATATCGCCTTCCTTCTGGCAGTGAAAACACTTTGCATTTCTGTATTAGCAGGACTGTGATGAGTGATTTCCATTGCAATGATAACAATTCACATTCTCACCAACATGCTTTTGACTCAGCCTCACAGCTTTAGGTTTGGCGGTGGCTTTGTGACTGTAGACCTCAGCTGTACTGGTCACTTGATGGAGCAAACTTGCATCCTTGGACACCATCTCCATTGGTAGGGAAATTTTGCATGTTATGTCAAACGTTAGGTTCAAAGTGTTCAGTAACTTTGACTGTGTGCACTCATCCACAGGTCCACACACAAACTTATCTTGGCAACGCATGAGCCAAAAATATGCCAAAGTTACAATGCAATGACAGGTTCTGAAGAGCTACAATGTACTTACTGATGGTTTCACTTTGTTTTTGGTTTCTGGTACCAAGCTTATAGCTTTCTTCTATTTCTATTGGCTTTGGGTCGTAATGGTCCTCGCATTTTTCAACAATGTCTTCAAACAAAGGCATCCTTTGCTTTCCCTGGCGTGAGGTTTGTCAATGTTCCGCAGACATCTGACTAGATCTCTGTTAGAAAAATTGCTTTTTTCCATTCAGGAATTACATTATTTTCAGCTTGAACATTCTCATCTGCAGCTTTGGTCTCAACAATGTTATTGGCTTTAAAAACATCTCCATCCGCAATGTAAGAACTGAATGCTTCGCGAATTCAGTCATTCATGCTGAGGCCTCCGATGAATCCCACAGGCACAGCCATTACTGTTCTGATCCCATCGAACAGAGTACACGCTAACTGTGTACCTATGTGAATCAATGCCACTGTTGCTGTGTATACATAGAAATATAGAAACATAGAAAATAGGTGCAGGAGTAAGCCATTCGGCCCTTCGCACCTGCACCACCATTCAATATGATCGTGGCTGATCATGCAACTTCAGAACCCCATTCCTGCTTTCTCTCCATACCCCTTGATCCCTTTAGTCATAAGGGCAATATCTAAATCCCTTTTGAATATATCTAACGAACTGGCCTCAACAACTTTCTGTGGTAGAGAATTCCACAGGTTCACAATTCTCTGAGTGAAGAAGTTTCTCCTCATCTCGGCCCGAAATGGCTTATCCCTTGTCCTGTGAGCCCTGGTCTGGACTTCTCCAACATCGGGAACATTCTTCTTGCATCTAACCTGTCAAATCTAGTCAGAATTTTATATGTTTCTATGAGATCCCCTCTCATTTTTCAAAATTCCATTGAATATAAGCCTAGTCAATCCAGTCTTTCTTCATATGTCAGTCCTGCCATCCCGGGAATCAGTCTGGTGAACATTCGCTGCACTCCCTCAATAGCAAGAACGTCCTTCCTCAGATTAGGAGACCAAAATTGTACACAATATTCAAGGTGTGGCCTCACCAAGGCACAACTGCAGTAAGACCTCCCTGCTCCTATACACAAATCCTCTCGCTATGAAGGCCAACATGCCATTTGCCTGCTGTACCCGCATGCCAACTTTCAATGACTGATGTACCATGACACCCAGGTCTCATTGCACCTCTCCTTTTCCTAATCTGTCACCATTCAGGTAATATTCTGCCTTCCTGTTTTTGCCACCAATGTGAAAAGCCTCACATTTATCCACATTATACTGCATCTGCCATGCATTTCCTCACTCAGCTAACCTGTCCAAGTCACCCTGCAGCCTCTAAGCATCCTCCTCACAGCTCACACTTCCACCCAGCTTAGTGGCATCTGCAAACTTGGAGATATTCCATTCAATTCCTTTGTCTAAATCATTAATATATATTGTAAATAGCTGGGGTCCCAGCACTGAACCTTGCAGTACCCCACTAGTCACTGCCTGCCATTCTGAAAAGGACCCGTTTATTCCGACTCTCTGCTTCCTGTCTGCCAACCAGTTCTCTATCCACGTCAGTACATTACCCCAATACCATATGCTTTAATTTTGCACACTAATCTCTTGTGTGGGACCTTGTCAAAAGCCTTTTGAAAGTCCAAATACACCACATCCACTGGTTCTCCCTTGTCCACTCTACTAGTTAGATCCTCAAAAAATTCTGGAAGATTTGTCAAGCATGATTTCCCTTTCATAAATCCATGCTGACTTGGATGGATCCTGTCACTACTTTCCAAATGCGCTGCTATTTCATCTTTAATAATTGATTCCAACATTTTCCCCACTATTGATGTCAGGCTAACCGGTCTATAATTACCTGTTTTCTCTCTCCCTCCTTTTTTAAAAAGTGGGGTTACATTAGCTACCCTCCAATCCATAGGAACTGATCCGGAGTCTATAGAATGTTGGAAAATGAATACTGTGGGATGCAGACTATCAGGTCCTGCGATTTATCGGCCTTCAATCCCATCAATTTTCTTAACACAATTTACTGACCAATAAGGATTTCTTTCAGTTCCTCCTTATCGCTAGACCCTCGGTCCCCTAGTATTTCCGGAAGGTTATTTGTGTCTTCCTTAGTGAAGACAGAACCAAAGTATTTGTTCAATTGGTCTGCCATTTCTTTGTTCCCCATTATAAACTCACCTGATTCTGACTGCAAGCGACCTACATTTGTCTTCACTTATCTTTTGCTCTTCACATATCTAAAGAAGCTTTTGTAGTCAGTTTTTATGTTCCCTGCAAGCTAACTCTCATACTCTATTTTCCCCCTCCTAATTAAACCCTTTGTCCTCCTCTGCTGAATTCTAAATTTCTCCCAGTCCTCAGGTTTGCTGCTTTTTCTGGCCAATTTATATGCCTCTTCCGTGGATTTAACACTATCCCTAATTTCCCTTGTTAGCCACGGTTAAGCCACCTTCCCCATTTTATTTTTTACGCAAGACAGGGATGTACAATTGTTGAGGTTCATCCATGTGATCTTTAAATGTCTGTCATTGCCTATCCACCGTCAACCCTTTAAGTATCATTCGCCAGTCTATCCTAGCCAATTCACATCTCATACCATCGAAGTTACCTTTCTTTAAGTTCAGGACCGTAGTCTCTGAATTAACTGTGTCACTCTCCATCTTAATGAAGAATTCTACCATATTATGGTCACTCTTCCCCAAGGGGCCTCGCACAACAAGATTGCTAATTAATCCTCTCTTGTTACACAACACCCAGTCTAGGATGGCAGCTCTCTAATTGGTTCCTCAACATGTTGGTCTAGAAAACCAGCCCTATACACTCCAGGAAATCCTCCTCTACCGTATTGCTACCAGTTTGGTTAACCCAATCTATATGTCGATTAAAGTCACCCATGATAACTGTTGTACCTTTATTGCACGCATCCCTAATTTCCTGTTTGATGTCATCCCCAACCTCACTACTACTGTTTGGTGGTCTGTACACAACTCCCACTAGCGTTTTCTGCCCTTTGGTGTTCCGCAGCTCTATCCATCCAGAGTCCACATCATCCAAGCTAATGTCCTTCCTTACTATTGCGTTAATCTCTTCTTTAATCAGCAGCACTACCTCATGTCCTTTTCCTTTCTGTCTATCCTTCCTGAATATTGAATACCCCATCTGGAGGAATTCTCTCCGGTGTTGTTGCGGTACTACCCATTGCTCCCCCCTGAACAGCATGTCTTCTTTAATGGCAATAGCTGCGACGCCGTACGGGCCGTCTACCCTTTGCTTGCATGTTCAGGACAGTTTTGAGAACGGGGTCTTGGGTCTGAAACGTTTTTAGGTCCTAGGGCAATGCTTCCCCTGTCCTCCCTGTCATCCCAATCCTGCCTCTGACTGCTGCGATGGGGCCTGGGTTGTACGGATCCCAGAGCTTGCCCGTGTGGGCACCTTGCTTGGCCAACATGTCAGCCTGCTGGTTTCCCTTGCTACGGGGTTCAGTGGTGGAATGTGCCTTCACTTTATGTATATAGACCTTTCCTTCCTCCCCCACGGCTGTCATGATCTTTTCCAGTAAAGGCTTAATTGCCAGGGGTCTTCCGTCTGCAGATGTATATCCCCGACGGGACCAGATAGCCAGGTACTCCGTACACGAATTGTATGTGAACATACTGTCCGAGCAAATCGAGTATGGGGTAGGGAATTCTTCTGGGTGTGTGACTACGTACACCACCACAGACAGTTCAACGTGCTGGGTGCTCAGTACTGGGGAGTTTAACCGCCAGGGCAATGCCTGCCTCTGGGTCATACACTCCGCAGCCTGTGAGTCGTTCACCCGCAGATACCGTGCTTGAACCGTCCACATAGATCTCTCGGCCTGTGGGGTGTAACCCAGCCCGAAAACCCTATGTTAATTTCCCATACCCCTTCTACGGAACACCGGTGGTCTGTCCCTGGATAGATCATGTTGGCTGCGAGCCTTGGCTCACAGAGATCCTTTACCCTTAGGTCCATTTGAGAGAGGAGCAGGGTCCAGCGAGCAATGCAGGCACTGCTCACTGTCCCGTGCTTGATTCTCCCGTCCAGGAGCATTTGGGTGGGCGTATCGTGGGTAAGGAGTGTGATAGGGGACCTCCCTGTGAAGATCAGTGATTTTTTCACAGCTCAGTGAGTGGCTAGGAGGTGCCACATGTAAAGTCCTTACTCCACAGCATGAAACCACATGAGGCACATTCCAGGGACAAGGCCACTCTGTGACCTTAACTCTTTATTACAGGACTCCAGAAGTGATGACCCTGTGTGGGACCTCCCTTTATATACCTGTGTGATCAGGTAATGAGTGTCTCCCACAAGTTCACCCACTGTGGTCAAGGTGTGCATCTAAGTTGAGTGTATAGAATAATACAGTGGTGTTACAAACATAACATCATCTTCCCCCGCAAAAGCCTTACTGGGATCATAGGTTCAGTCTTTCAGGTGGTCTACGCTCCCTCGTGGAGTGCCGCAGTTGGGGCTCTGGTTGTTGGACACTGATGTGAGTGTCTGTCACCTGTGGTGATTCCGGCCTGTCCGGGCTAACCTCAGGGACTGTGCATTCTTCCGATTGCTCTTGTTGCTCATTCACTGGCGGTAGTGTGAGCTCCATCTCATGGTCTTCTTCAGGTTCCTCCGTGTCTATGCTGAAACTTGTTTTTACTTGGTCCAGATGCTTACGGTTTATCTGGCCATTGTTGAGTTTTACCACGATGACCCTATTCCCCTCTTTGTCAATTATAGTACCCTCAAGCCATTTGGACCCCATGGCGTGATTGAGGACGAATACAGGATCATTTATTTCTATACATCTCCCCCTTGAATTACGGTCATGGTAATCGTTTTGTGACTTACACTTGCCCTCAACTATGTCGGTCAGGACTGGGTGGATGAGGGACAACCGAGTTTTGAGTGTCCGTTTCATAAGTATCTCTGCGGGATACCCCCGTGAATGAGTGCAGGTAGGATCTATAGGCCAGCAGGAGGCACGATAGGCGGCATTGTAGGGAGGGTCCTTGAATCCTGAGCATACCTTGCTTAATGATTTGGACTGAACGTTCCGCCTAGCCATTGGAGGTTGGCTTGAACGTCGCAGTCCTGACGTGGTTGATGCCATCGTCCGACATAAACTCCCGGAATTCTTGGCTCGTGAAACACGGGCCATTATCACTAACCAGGATGTCCTGCAAGCCATGGGTTGAAAGGATCACACGTAGGCTTTCCACGGTGGTGGATGATGTGCATGAATTCAGGATGATGCACTCGATCCATTTCGAGTACGCATCTACTACAGTGAGGAACATCTTCCCCATGAACGGGCCCACGTAGTCAACGTGAATGCGTGACTATGGCTTGGTGGGCCAGGGCCACGGGCTGAGCGGGGTCTACCTGGGGGCATTACCCAGCTGGGCACAGGTTGTGCACCTGCGAACACAGTGTCCCAGGTCTGAATCAATTCCAGGCCACCATACATGTGACCGGGCAATGGCCTTCATAAGCACAATGCCTGGGTGCTCGCTGTGGAGTTCCCTGATGAATGCCTCCCTGCCCTTCTGGGGCATGACTATCCGGCTGCTCCATAGTAGGCAGTCGGCTTGGATGGAGAGCTCATCCATCCGCCTGTGGAACGGTCTGACCTCCTCAGGGCATGCTCCGTGTGCGGGTGCCCAATCCCCAGTCAGGACACATTTCTTAATCAAGGATAGGAGGGGATCCCTGTTTGTCCAGATTTTGATCTGGCGGGCTGTGATGGGGGAGCCTGCACTGTCAAAGGCATCGACAGCCATGACCATCTCAGCCCTTTGCTCAGCTGCCCCCTCGGTGGTGACCAGCGCAGTTTTCAGTGCCGGGTCGGTGCCGGATGGAGTAGTCATAAGCAGCTAGCGTGAGGGCCCACCGCTGGATGCGAGCTGATGCGTTCGCATTGACAGCCTTGCTGTCTGACAACAGGGATGTTAATGGCTTGTGGTCCGTCTCTAATTCAAACTTCCGACCGAAGAGGTACTGATGAATTTTTTTTCACACCATAGACACATGCAAGCGCTTCCTTCTCGACCATGCCATATCCCCGTTCTGCTTGAGAGAGCGACCTGGAGGCATAAGCCACAGGTTGTAGTTGACCCTCAGCATTACCCTGCTGCAACACGCACCCAACCCCATAGGACGATGCATCACATGTCAGAACCAATTTTTTCCAGGGGTCGTACAGGGTCAACAACTTGTTTGAACAAAGTAGGTTTCACACCCGATCAAAAGCCCGTTCCTGACAGTCCCCCCAAAACCAATCGCAACCCTTACGCAGGAGCACGTATAGTGGCTCCAACAACGTGCTCAAGTTCGGCAGAAAGTTCCCGAAATAGTTCAACAGTCCCAGGAATGAACGCAACTCCAATGTGTTGCAGGGCCTGGGTGCTCGTCGAATCGCCTCTGTTTTGGATTCGGTGGGTCAAATCCCATCTGCAGCAACCCTCCTGCCCAGAAATTCAACCTCAGGAGCTAAGAACAAACATTTAGACTTCTTGCGTCGCAGGCCTACCTGGTCCAGTCGGCGTAGCACCTCCTCCAGGTTGTGGAGGTTCCTCGGTGTCTCGACCCATGATGAGGATGTCGTCCTGGAGTACGATCGTTCCCGGAATGGATTTAAGCAGGCTTTCCATCTTATGTTGAAAAATCGCGGCCTCTGATCGAATGCCAAACAGGCACCTGTTATACGCAAACAGTCCCTTGTGCGTGGTGATGGTCGTCAATAGTTTGGATTCGTCGGGCAGTTCCTAGGTCATATAGGCTGAAGTGAGGTCCAACTTGGTGAACAGCTTGCCGCCTGCCAGCGTGGCGAAGAGGTCCTCCGCTCTTGGGAGCGGGTATTGGTCTTGTATGGACACCCGATTGATGGTGGCCTTGTAGTTGGCACAGATCCTGACAGACCCATCCGCTTTTAGAACGGGAACGATGGGGCTCGCCCAGTTGCTGAATTCAACAGGCGAGATGATGCCCTCTTGCAATAGCCGGTCCAATTCGCTCTCGATTTTTTTCCTGCATCACATACGGCACCGCTCTGGCTTTGTGCTGCACTGGCCTGGCGTCCAGGGTGATGTGTATCACTACTTTAGTGCCTTTGAAAGTTCCGACACCCAGTTGGAATAGTGACTCGAATTGTTGTAGGACTTGTGAGCACGATCTTCGCTCCACCAAGGACAGTGCGTGAACATCCCCCAATTTCCAGTTCATCTCGGCTAACCAGCTCCTCCACGACAGTGCAGGACCATTGCCCGGGACAATCCAGAGTGGTAGCCAGTTCACTAACCCATTGTGTGTGACAGCCATCATTGCACTGCCGAGCACCGGAATTATTTATTTGGTGTAAGTCCGTAATTGTGTCTCAATGCATTCTAATTTGGGTCTACTGGCTTTGAGTGGACATAGCTTCTCAAGTTGCTGAACACCCATGAGTGACTGGCAGGCCCCAGTGTCCAGCTCCATGCGTACTGGGATACCATTCAACAAAACCTTCATCATCATTGGTGGCGTTTTGGTGTATGAACTGTGAATATTCGCCGCATGGACCCGCTGAACCTCGGCATCCATCGATTTGCCCCAAAAGTCATCCTGCCTCACAGAACCCTCTTCTGGTCCATCTGCCTCATATGTTAGTCTGGTTGCAGGTTTTCTGCACATTCGAGCTAAATGGCCACTGAGATTGCAGTTTCTGCAGACAAACTTTTGGAATCTGCAGGATCTGGCTGAGTGTTTTCCGACACACCTCCAGCATGAGTTAAAGTTTCCATTGTTGGGGACAAAAGGACTATGGCCAGGAATTCCACACTGACTGTCCCTTTGACTGCTCTTAAGTACCCTATTAGTGGGTATCATCACCCCTTGGTCCCATTATAATGGCCCCATCCCTTGCCGCATTGTCCACTGTGATGGTGTGAACGTCCGTTCAGCCTGCCATTGCCTCTGTTGAGGTCCTGCTCTGGGGTCTATTGCTGCCTGGTAAATGTCAGGCCTCTGCCTGCCTGCAGGGCTCTGAATAGCATTGATGATGTTGACTCCCTGATCCATCGCCGCGTTAGAGGCAGAATTGCGCTCGTGAATCTTCTTCCTCCCCGCCATGAAAGTTTGAGCTAACAATGCTGCTGCTTTCAAGGTCAAGTCCTTGGTCTCAATTAACTTGCGAAAAATTCCCGCATGACCGATGCCCTCGATAAAGAAGTCCCTTAGCATCTCTCCCCTGCAGGCGTCTGTGAACTTACAGAGGCTGGCCAAACACCGGAGGTCCGCTACAAAGTCCAGTATGCCCTGTCCTTCACGACGTCGGTGGGTGTAGAATCTGTGTTGAGCCAAGTGTACGCTGCTCACCGGATTTGAGGTGCTCCCCGATTAGTTTGCTGAGCTTTTCAAAGGTTTTGTCCGACAGCTTTTCGGGTGCCAGTAAGTCCTTCATGAGCGCATAAGTCTTTGGCCTGCAGCTGGTCAAGAGATTAGCCCGTCGCTTGTCGGCCGCTGCATCTCCCAGCCAGTCTTTCATAACGAAGCTTTGCTGAAGCCTGTCGACAATTGCCCCAGTCTTCCCCAACGCAGTACCGTTCCTCTGTGCTACCGGTGGCCATTCTCGTGGGTTGTAAATTCCCGTTTCTCGTCACCAATGTAAAGTCCTTACTCTACAGTATGAAACTATACGAGGCACATTCCAGGGACAAGGCCACTCTGTGACTTTAACTCTTTATTACAGGACTCCAAAAGTGATGACCCTGCGTGGGACCTCCCTTTATATACCTGCGTGATCAGGTAAGGAGTATCTCCCACAAGTTCACCCCCTGTGGTCAAGGTGTGCATCTAAGTTGAGTGTATACAGTAATACAGTGGTGTTACATTGTAGTTACAAACATGACATCGCTCACAGTTGGAGTATCCCTTCTCCACTTCCATGAGTATCCCTTCTCCACTTCCGTGAGTATCCTGGAGGAGTAGACTACAGGTATCAGCCAGCCATGCCGCTCTTGGAGCAATACTGCACTCAGGCTGTCCCCACTGGCTGCTACCTCCAGGAAAAACTCTTTACCCCATCGATAGCCCCTAGAGTTGACGCGGTCTGTAGGTCTTTCTTGAGTTGGATAAATGCTGCCTCACAGCCTTTGTCCCAATCCCACTCCACTCCCTTCTGTAGGAGTCGGAGCAGAGGGGCTGCTGTGGCTGCATAATCCTCAATGAACTCTCTGCAGTACCCTGTTAGCCCTAGAAAAGATCTTACTCCTGTTACTGTGTTGGGGGCTGGTAACTTCTGCACTGCTTCACTTCTAGCTTTGTCAATGGCCCTTTCCCCAGCGCGCACAGCCTGTCTCAGGAATTTTACTTCCTTCTGGCGATCTGTGCCTTCTTGGGGTTCGCTTTAAACCCTTCTTCTTTCAGCAGCTCCAGCAGTTCAGCCAGCAGTGGGCCATGTTCCTCCCCCTCATCGGTAAATAGAAGCAGGTCATCCACATACTGTACGAACCGCTGGGGTCTGCTGAAGTTCTTGTAACATACATTGTTGGCCATACATTGGTGAAAAATGCTAGGGCTGTTGTGGAAGCCCTGAGGGAGGCAGTTCCAAGTGTATTGCTGTCCTTTAAAGGTAAAAGCAAACTTGTACTGATCTTCCCTTCTTAAAGGTATGGACCAGAACCCATTGGAAATATCCAGTACCATGAAGATGGTCGCAAAGGCTGGGATACTTCCAATGAGGTCGGCGACGGCAGCCAAGATAGGTGTACAAGCGGGGATGTTACGGTTGAGTATTCGATAGTCCACCGTGGCTCTCCAGGAGTTGTCCAGTTTCTTAACCAGCCACAATGGAGAGTTCACATGGGTAGCTATTGGTCTCAATACCCCCTGTTTAACTAAAGAACCCAAGGCTGTTTCCATGTCTGCCTCCGCCTCTCTGGGGAAGTTATACTGCTTCTGTGGTCGGGTCATGGGATCCCCATCTATGCTAACCTCGACCCCGTTTATCCTTCCACAGTCGTGTTTGTGAGTGGCAAAAGCTGCAAGGTTTACCCTCACATACTCTTGGTACTCTATTGGAGTGTTACTGACCAGTGATTCAAGGTCATAACCCTCCTTTGGCTTCATGGTGCACACTGTCCCTTTTCCCCGTTTTTCTGGGATAACCGCCACCTCACTCTCCTGTCCCGTACATACTGCTCCCCAAAGACAGTGGTTTCTTAAATCCACTAGGATCCCGTGGCCTAGAAAGAAGTCAGCCCCCAGGATCTCTCTCCCTTCCTGTTCCCACTTCATCAGGACACAAGTCCACTTGGTGTGGAGTGTTCCTAAACGAATGGAGAGCGGAACGGAGAATGAGCCAGCCTGCTCAGCGCCTGTGAAACCCACCAAGCTGTAGGGGACCCCGCTAGACAGAGGTGAGGCGGCGGGGTTAGCTGCATAGACGAGGGTGCTTGATGCACCAGTATCCAGCAGATACGTCCCTTTCACCCTTTCCACTTCCATCTGAACGGTCGGTCTCCCCCACGCATCATACTCGAGGGAACACAGGTGGACAAGCTGCGCCTGTCCTAGTCGCTGTTTTGGTTGAGATGGGGCAGATGGGGTTTCAGTACCGGTGACGGTGGCTACCCTCCCAGGGCCATCTAGCATTGTTCAGAGCGCAGTCAGGAAGGTATCAAACATGTGGGGAGGGACTGGCTTCCCGGTCTCGGTCTTTTGGGCAGGGACTGGAGAACTCTTCCCTGCGCTACTCTTCCATGGATTCCTACAATCCTTTCTCGAGTGCCCACTCTTTCCACACCCAAAACAGGTACGTTTTGTATTGGAGGTGTCATGTAGTCAACTATCATTGTAACCCATGTATAAGCTGACCTAAGTTGTACACCTTCAGAACACTTACCACAGGGGGCGAACTTGTGATAGACACTCCTCACCAGGACTTTTCCAGTATAAAAGGGGAAGCTCCACCCACCGTCTGTCTCTTGAGTTCTTGGTAATAAAGGTAACTAGTCACAGAGTGACTTTCTCTCAAGTATGAGCCTCGTGTGCATTTATACTGAACAGTAAGGACATATTATTGGTGACGAGGATGGGATTAAAACCACGCGAGCATAGCCACTAGCAGCACACAAGAGCGGTACTGTGTTGGTGATGATTGGGACGACTTTATTGAGAGACTACAGCAAAATTTTGTCACTAAGGAAAGGTTGGGACAGGATTCGGCCGACAAACGCAGGGCTCATCTCCTGATGATTTGTGGATCCAGAACGTACTCCCTGATGAAGGACCTTCTAGCGCCAGAGAAGCCGGCGGACAAAACGTTTGAGGAGCTCAGTAAGTTGATCGGGGAACACCATAAACCGGCGAGCAGCATGCACATGGTGAGACACCAGTTTTACACGCACTGGCGGTGAGAAGGACAAAGCGTTCCAGGCTTCGTGGCAGATCTCCGGCGACTGGCGAGCCTATGTAAGTTCCCAGATGCATGCAGAGCCGAGATGCTGTGAGACTTTTTTATTGAGGGCACGGGGTTTTCAGGAAATTGATTGCGACCAAAGACTTGACCTTGGAAGCGGCGGCTCTGATAGCCCAGACAATTATCTCAGGGGAGGAAGAGACCAGAATGATTTATGGCAGGAATCTTGGCTCAGATGCGGCAAACGACCAGGGAATCAACATTGTTAATGTGGCACACAGTTCTCTCGGCAGACAAGGGCAATCGGACATGCCCCAGCATGTAGTCGAACCCAAAGGGGGAATTCAACAGAGACAATGGCTGGCTGAACGGCGATTCATACCTTCACAATGGACAATGCGGCAAGTAATGGGGCCATCAACACCTGTTAATGATGCGCTTAAGGACAGTTACAGAGACAGTCAGAGACGATCGACTGGTAATGGACCTTTTGTTTCCAACAATGGGGCCTTCAGCTCATGCTGGAGGTGTGGAGGCAAACACCCAGCCAGAGCATGCAGGTATCAGCAATATACCTGCAGAAACTGCAACGTCAGCGGTCACTTGCCGCTTATGTGCAGGAAGCCTGCAGCCAGGTTGATGTACGAGGAGGATGGGCAGGGTGTAAGCCCTACGAGGCCAAATGAATACTGGGGGAAATTGCTGGGAGCTGAAGTTCAGCGAGTTCATGTGGAGCACATATATAGCTTATATACCAGGACGCCACCGATAATGATGAAAGTGCTCCTCAATGGCATCCCAGTATTAATGAAGCTAGACACGGAGGCCAGCCAGTCCCTGATGAGTATCAAACAATTCGAAAGGTTGTGGGTGTCCAAGGCCAGGAGGCCAAAATTATTGCCGATTGACGCACTGCTACAGACATATACAAAGGAGATCATTCTGGTGCTAGGCAGCGCCACGGTAGTCGTGAACCACAAAGATCCGGAGAATAGGTTGCCACTCTGAATTGTCCCGGGGGATGGTCCCACACTACTGGGGAGGAGTTGGCTTGCTGTCATGAACTGGAAATGGGGCGATGTCAATGCAATTTCTTCTGTGGAGCGAGTATCATACTCACAGGTCCTGGACAAATTTGACTCATTGTTTCACTTCGGCACTTTCATAAGGGCCAAGTTAGTGATTCACATAAACCCGGTCGCCAGGCCAGTAAACCACAAGGCCAGGGCGGTGCCGTACATGATGCGGGAAAAGATAGAATGCGAATTGGACCGCCTGCTGAGGGAAGGCATCATCTCGCCAGTCAAATTCAGTGACTGGGTGAGCCGAATCATGCCAGTACTCAAGGCGGAGGGGTCGGTCAGAATATGTGGCGATTACAAGGCCACCATAAATCTGATGTCACTCCAAGACCAGTACTCGCTACCGAGAGCGGAGGACCTCTTTGCGACGCTATCCGGTGGCAAACATTTTTCAAAATTGGACCTGACCTCAGCTTACATGACCCAGGAGCTGGCAAGTGAGTCAAAGAAGCTGACCACCATCACGACACACAAGGGGTTGTTTGAGTACAACAGATGTCCGTTCGGGATTCGTTCGGCCTCCGCGATCTTTCAGCAAAATATGGAAAGCCTCCTCAAGTCGATTCCAAGGACGCTAGTTTTTCAAGACGACATCCTCATCATGGGTCGCGATACGGAAGAACACCTCCACAACCTGGAGGAGGTGCTATGCAGACTGGACCGGGTAGGGCTGCGACTGAAAAAGGCGAAGTGCGTCTTCTTAGCTCCAGAGGTAGAATTCCTGGGGAGGAGGGTAGCAGCAGATGGGATCAGACCTACTGCGTCCAAAACGGAAGCGATCCAGAGAGCCCGTAACATGACGGAGCTGTGTTCGTTCCTGGGGCTCCTGAACTATTTTGGCAACTTTCTTCCCAAATTGAGCACACTGTTAGAGCCGCTACATGTGCTCCTACGCAAAGGTCGCGATTGGGTCTGGGGGGACAGCCAGGAAAGGGCTTTTGATAGAGCACGCAATTTGTTATGCTCCAACAAACTGTTAACATTATATGACCCGTGTAAGAAACTAGTTTTAATGTGTGATGCGTCGTCCTATGGGGTCGGGTGTGTGTTGCAGCATGTGAATGCCAATGGTCAGTTACAGCCGATAGCTTATGCCTCCAGAAGTCTGTCCCAGGCAGAAAGGGGCTACAGGATGGTAGAAAAGGAAGCGCTTGCATGTGTATATGCAGTAAAAAAAATGCACCAGTACCTGTTTGGCAGGAAATTTGAGCTAGAGACGGATCACAAATCCCCAACGCCCCTTTTGTTCGACAACAAGGCCATAAATGCGAATGCATCGGCCCGCATACAGAGGTGGGCACTTACGTTAGCCACCTATGACTACACAATTCGGCACAAACCGGCCACTGAAAACTGTGCCGATGCACTCAGCAGGCTACCACTAGCCACCACCAAGGGGGCAGCTGAGCATGATGCTGAGATGGTCATAGCTATTGAAGCTTTCGAAAGCGAAGGCTCACCTGTGACAGCCCATCAGATTAAAGTCTGGACAAATAAAGACCGCTACTGTCTTTAGTTAAGAAATGCATCCTGAGTGGGGACTGGGCAGCCACGTACGGGGCATGCCCTGAGGAGTTTAAACCATTTCAAAGGCGCAAGGATGAACTCTCGATTCAGGCCGATTGCCTACTGTGGGGAAACCGAGTAGCCATGCCCCAGAAGGGCAGAGAGGTCTTTATCAGAGAACTTCACAATGAGCACCCGGGCATTGTCATGATGAAGGCAATTGCCAGGTCACACGTTTGGTGGCCAGGGATAGATGCAGACCTGGAACTCTGTGTTCGCAGGTGGAACATGTGTGCTCAGCTGGGCAACGCACCCAGGGAAGCCCCCCTTCGGATTGAGTGTGCCATTTTAAATTCAAGCACATCTCTTTTGCCATGGTAGAAAGTCTACGGGCAATGTTCGCCACCCATGGTCTACCGGACGTCTTGGTCAGCGACAATGGCCCGTGCTTCACAAGCACTGAATTCCAGGACTTCACGGCAGGCAATGGAATCAACCATGTCGGAACGGCACCATTCAAGCCAGCCACAAATGGCCAGGCGGAACAAGCAGTGCAGATAGTCAAATAGGGGATGCTCAGAATCCAAGGGGATTCCCTACAAAGCCACTTATCACGCCTCCTGTTGGCGTATAGATCCCGACCACACTCGCTCACAGGGGCTCCACCCGCAGAGCTGCTAATGAAAAGGACGCTCAAAACCAGGTTATCCCTTATACACCCTACTATGAAATAAATTGTTGAGAGCAGGCGTCAGTCACAATGTGACTACCATGACAGGAATGCGAGGGTGTGATGTATTGATGTCAATAACCCTGTTTTTGTCCTCAACTACGCTGCAGCGCCCAAATGGCTTGCAGGCACTGTGATTGCCAAAGAGGGGAATAGGGTTCTGGTAGTTAAACTTATCAATGGACAAATCTGCCACAAACACGTGGATCAAACTAAAAGGAGGTTCAGCAATCCCATAGAAGAAGCAGAGGAAGAACATGACACAGAGTTTATTCCATCGCAGGTGACCGAACACCGGAACCAAGTGGAGGAGAACCCAGTCACGGTGGGCAGTCCGGACAGACCTGAGGCACCGCAAACAGCAGACACTCAGGCCAGCGCACAACAACCGGAGCCCCAACCCAGGCGCTCTACAAAGGAGCGTAAAAGGTACGCGGAGTCAGAGGAAATGTATTAGCATGGATAGAGAATTAGCTGGCTAACAAAAAGCAGAGAGTCGGGATAAATGGGTCATTTTCGGGTTGGAAATCGATGGTTAGTGGTGTGCCACAGGGATCGGTGCTGGGACCACAACTATTTACAATATACATAGATGACCTGGAAGAGGGGACAGAGTGTAGTGCAACAAAATTTGCAGATGACACAAAGATTGGTGGGAAAGCGGGTTGTGTAGAGGACACAAGAGAGGCTGCAAAGAGATTTAGATAAGTTAAGCGAATGGGCTAAGGTTTGGCAGATGGAATACAATGTCGGAAATTGTGAGGTCATCCACCTTGGAAAAAAAAGCAGTAAAAGGGAATATTATTTGAATGGGGAGAAATTACAACATGCTGCAGTGCAGAGGGACCTGGGGGTCCTTGTGCATGAATCCCAAAAAGTTAGTTTGCAGGTGCAGCAGGTAATCAGGAAGGTGAATGGAATGTTGGCCTTCATTGTGAGAGGGATGGAGTACAAAAGCAGGGAGGTCCT
This sequence comes from Pristiophorus japonicus, assembly GCF_044704955.1. NCBI lineage: Eukaryota > Metazoa > Chordata > Chondrichthyes > Pristiophoridae > Pristiophorus > Pristiophorus japonicus. Next base: position 156,930,478 of record NC_091981.1, on the reverse strand, counting down.
GCTGCAACTGTACAGGGTATTGGTGAGGCCGCATCTGGAGTACTGCGTGCAGTTTTGGTCACCTTACTTAAGGAGGGATATACTAGCTTTGGAGGGGGTACAGAGACGATTCACCAGGCTGATTCCGGAAATGAGGGGGTTGCCTTATGATGATAGATTGAGTAGACTGGGTCTTTACTCGTTGGAGTTCAGAAGGATGAGAGGTGATCTTATAGAAACATTTAAAATAATGAAAGGGAAAGACAAGATAGAGGCAGAGAGGTTGTTTCCACTGGTCGGGGAGACAAGAACTAGGGGGCACAGCCTCAAAATACGGGGGAGCCAATTTAAAACCAAGTTGAGAAGGAATTTCTTCTCCCAGAGGGTTGTGAATCTGTGGAATTCTCTGTCCAGGGAAGCAGTTAAGGCTAGCTCATTGAATGTATTCAAATCACAGATAGATAGATTTTTAACCAATAAGGGAATTAAGGGTTATGGGGAGCGGGCGGGCAAGTGGAGCTGAGTCCACGGCCAGATCAGCCATGATCTTGTTGAGTAGCGGAGCAGGCTAGAGGGGCTAGATGCCCTATTCCTGTTCCTAATTCTTATGTAAACCACCAGAGAGACTTAACCTGTGATCCCACTAAGACTTTGTGGGGGAGGTGATGTCATGTATTCAACTATCATTGTAACCCATGTATAAGCTGACCTAAGTCCTAACCTGACCTAAGTCCTATATACTCCTAACCTGGACTTTCCGGTATAAAAGGGGAAGCTCCACCCACCGTCTCTCTCTTGAGTTCTTGGTAATAAAGGTAACTGGTCACAGAGTGACTTTCTCTCAAGTATGGGCCTCGTGTGCATGTATAATGTATAGTAAGGATATATCAGGCAGGGTTACCCCCTTCCTGGCGCCATTCCCTCTTATCCTAACTAGGTCTGATTTCATGGACCCTTCCTTTGGGTGGGTGCTCTTCTGTCACCCTGCCATTCCGGTCGGCTAGGGTCAGTTGCCTGACCACTCCCTGTTCGGTGGCTTGGGGATCTCATGGGTCAAACCAGGCCTCAGCCTTTGTTCTTATACGTGGTAAACTGTTTGCCACCAGGCTTCGGAGCCAGTGGGCTCTCTCGTCCTGGCTTAGTTGATTTCGGTTGAGGTCCCCTCCAAAGGTGCTCTGGTACACAGGCCACTGCCTGTCTGTGAAAGCCTGTGGAGCTTCCCCTGTGAGCTGCACTGTTTTCCCTACTCTGGAGAATGTCTTCCTGGACGGCGGCACATGTCTTCTGTCCCCATTTGCTCTCAGTAGAGAGGGACTGGTGGAGCTTGCCGTCCAGTGAGAGGAGGAGCACCTTTGCTATCTCGGCAACATTGCACCCGTTTATATCTCCTGCCTGTTCCACTTCCATAAAGTGGACTGAGCTTTCCCAGGTGACTTATCATAGCCCTAAGCTGCTGGGTAGTGTGGGGGACCACAAACTGACTTTCCAGGGGCCCCAGACCCCCAGCACCGGTGGGCAGGCCAAACTTCTGTTGTCGGACCGGGCACATTGGCCCTGGTTCTGGCCCTTCCTGTTCTGGCTCGCCCACCCCTCCCTGCTGCCAACCCAAGCAGAAACTTGGCGCCACAGGTGGTGGTGGTTCACTATCCCTGTCCGCCCCACAACTCGTTCGCCCCTCCTTCTGCTGAACCGGTGTAGTCACCGGCGCCACACATGCTGGTTGAACCGTTTTCTCCTTCTCTTCCAGGTTTATCTGGGCCGTACCTGGGTTTATTAGGCATACCATGCCTTTTGTGTTGGACAGAGCAAGGATTAAACTTTTGATTTGTTGCTGGCAGGGACCGTGGTCTCCTGACTCAAACCCATTAGTGCTGGCTACTTTATATGCTGTCTGTACGTCTCTTAATTTTTCCTCCAGCTCTTTTACTTGAAGGGTAAGGCGAGTGCTTTCCTCCCGCAGTCTCTTTTCATTATTTTTAGCCTCGGTAACCTGACACGGAAAATAGCCCTGACTGTTCTTAAACCTTTCCATTAGTTGGGCTTTTCCCTGTTTTAGCTTACGGAGTTCTCCCCATAACCTTTCTTCTGCCATAACCCTTCCCTGTGATGTCTCTGCGCATTCCCATAATTTTGCCTGTAGTGACTCAACGGTTTTGTCGAGGAGTTGGACCTGTCACTGTAGACAGACCAACCAAATTGCCTTTTCTACTGACTCTTTACGGTCCTTGCTTGCTGTCCACTGGGCTGCAGCGTCTCCCGGACGCTCAGCGCGCAATAGACCAAGCACCCATTCTTTAGTGACATTCACTTTCTTATACACATAGGAGGAAATCCTATCTTCCATCTTGGTTCTTTCTCCCAAACCAGCACCCTCTGCATCACATCCCTTATACCAGAGTCCTACCGCAGTCACCATTTTGTAAGGGGTGGTCTCGGGGATCAGGTTCACCTCTGACCTTCTGAGCGGTTTGAATCGCTCCCACTCCCTTGGGTTCTAGACTCTGGATTTATTTCGGGGATGTGATAAAGTGCAAGAGACAACTGGTTTGGTACAAAAGAACTTTGATTTTATTAAAGACAAGAAAATGCAATGTCAAACTTATAATTACTCTAATAAAGAACAGTACATCAATCATTCAAAGGGGTTACAGTGAATAATACACCTCCCACCTCCCAATACTTAACACTGACTAGATTAGACTCCAGGGCAAACAGGGACTATGCTTACCAATCCTTTATGGTCAGTTGGTGGTAGTTCGCGATTTGGGGTTCGCTGGATTCTGTAGCTTATGTTGGCCGTACCCCTAATATTAGAGAAAACTTCCTACTGTGTAATCTTCAGTTGGGTGGTGTCCGCTGATGCGGTAAGGCGCGTTTTGGACTTATGGGGTAAGTACCCGTTTTCTTTCGTTAGAAATAGTTTAAAGTCTTTTTAGGTAATGTTTTCACCTGTTGGTCGTCAGGCCTAGGTTGTAGAGTGGAAACTTTTGATTCTTCGGTTTCTTCCTTGTGGAGTTTTGTTTCAAAGTTGGTCGATCGCGGTGGTTTTGGTGATACCACGTTGGCTGTGGTCGGTTGCTGTCGTGATGATGATGTTCTTCCTTCCTTTTCCGATTTCAGGATGTCGAGGCTGGAGAAGTTAGTTACAACTGCTGCGGTGGTCTCGCTCCCTTCTTGATGCTAAATGTCCTTAGCAGTGTCTTTTGAGGCAATAGCATACCCTTTGTTAATGCAGGTCCCAGTTATACTGTTGGAGCTGTTCTAATCTTCGCGCCAAATCAGCCCGGATTCTTTGTTTAAATTTTGGCGGGCTTGGTAATTATTTGTCATATTTTGGCGGGCTCATTAAAATGTTAACTTGTCTTGGGTGTGTCGATCTTCCAAATCTGTTTCTTGATGGAAATATTAGCTTGGTATTTGCAATGTCTGTTTGTGCTTGCATTTTTTCATCCAGGCTGGATGGGTCTTTGTTTATTATGCATATGATGAAATGGCTTTCCAGATTAGCTATCTCTGGATCAATTGTTGCTATGTTAATGTCTCCTGTGGAGAAGGATTTTCGAGTATCCATAATTCTCCAGACAATTTACTTTAGTTTCAATACCCAGATAGCTTCGATACTCAAACTGGTTTTTTTGTAGCATAGCCATCCTTTAGTTCTCTAGCCCGGCCCACACAGATGAAATTTGTCTAGTAAAATCCCAAATTCAATTAAAGTTTGTAGTTTCTTCCATGTGTGCTTTAGGATTTCAAACTTTCTGGTAGATAGTTCCAAATTAAATTTCCTTTCCAATGAGTCCAAACATTGGGGGGTTTCCCACGAATTTTGCCCTCTTCAAAACCTACAATTCTCGCCCCAGTGCCCATTGCAGTGTGTTTAAGCAATGTACTTGGAGCACCTGAAACATATTCCAATGAGATGACCTTGTGTTATTGGCCGAGGTCAGCTCATTGCTGCAGAGATACATGGGGCAGTGTTGCTTAAAGCCACATTATCAGCCCATGGCGTGCTATTTCAGGTGCTGAGAAATCAAATCAATAACTCTGCTAAGAAAGATTGGCTTTGATTTATCGCACCCAGCTCTATATTCGACTCTCGTAAAGGTGCATATCTGAGGAATTAACAAATACCACATCAGTTTACTGGATTTAGCATAGCTTAAATAAATTCTTTTTTAAATAGCAGATGTTACTAGGCAAATCTGAAATGTAAAGATTAAAACAAATAATTAATTTATTTACAATTAAACAGTGACATGAAGCAAAGCATTTGGCAAATATAGATAGATAAAAAAGCAAATAACAAGAAATCCATAATGAGTTGATTCCCCTTCAATATTGTAGATTCGATGAACAAAATTCCAATTTCTGGCTTAACCAGTTCAAATAGTATTATCTTTTTTAAGGTTTCAGTATCATCATGCTGTATCATATTATATCAGATTATAACATATATTATATGCCTCAATCAGGAAGTGAAATAGAGCATTTTAAATGATTGAGCGCAATAAAAATATGCGTTTATATATCACTATTTATATAAATGACAGGAGAATGGTGGACACCATGTAAAAAGTAGCAGATTTGTTTGTGGAGAAGACTGAAGGCATGGCCAAATTGGTATGTTTTTTGGAATCTTTGAAGGTGGAGAAATAAAGGTGGCAACAGATTTAGGAGAAAATTCCAGAGTACAACTGGGTTGTGATTGAAGGAAGGAAAGGGTGACATGCAGTATATCGTGTCAAAGAACATAAGCTTTGAGCAAGAAAATAGGTCTGGGATCAAAGGTCATTACCCAGAAACATATTGACTCTGCTTCTGTCTCCATAGATGCTGCCAGAACTGCTGAATATTTCCAGCATTTTCTGTTTTAAAACCAACACATCTGTTAGCTTCCTTTGACATGTTTTGCAGACACACACTCCACAATTCTCTATATAATGATTTATATTTTGGAGACGCTGATGTCAGAATACAATGAAATCATGATATTCTGACAGATAGGACACCTTTCATACGTCTATGTCTCATATAAATAATGGAACAAAGCAGTTTTATGACACCAAAGTCACACCAGTGTCAATTAAATCAAGGAAACAATCCCATTTGATATTTTGATGTGAAGACAAGGTATGATATTTAAACAAGTGAGACAAGAAACTCAAACTTCATTACGTATGTGAATGCCGCTTGTATAGAATCCTTTGGTGACCAGAACCTAAATGGCATCTAGAAAATTCTCACAGCTGAAGGACGTGACTGTAAACTCACAAACATACATTTAGAACATTTGAAAACTATTTTGAACAAAAACTTATTTATGTAAACACACAGAAGTTTTGTGGCTGCTCTTTTTTCTTTTTTTGATCAACCACATGTTTGATGTGCATGAAATATTCCTGCCATGTTTAACAGTCTCCAAATCAAGCAATTTAGAAACCACACAGATAGCGTTCCTGCTGTCGAATATGGAGTGCACATTCTCTCTCTCGTATGCATGAAATTTATTTACCACAGCCAAGAGAACTTGACTGGTTGACTGACTGGATTGGCAACAGCCATAACCTGGCATTGAAATGTGCAGGGAAATGCTCAGTTATCAGCACTACTACTTTTCTCTGTTTATTAATCTCCTCTTGCGTCATGTCTTCACATTCTCCTCCTGTCCTCTAACACTGGGCTATTCCTGTCCACAATCCCTCTGCTCCTCCATTGGCAGTTGTCTGTTCAGCCACTGCACTCTTGTCCTCTATAATTCCCAGCCTAGTTCTCTCCACCATGCCAACTCCATCCCTGCTTTCATAATCATCCTCAAAATCCTTCTCTTTAACTGTGCCACCTGCCCCCTCCCTGTCTCATCCTGACGACAGATAGTAAGAGCTAAAGAGAGCATTGAAAGAAACTTGTAAGGGATGTCGAAATCAATACAAATTATTTTTACAATTAAGTTAGGAAACAGAGGGTGATCAGAGCAATATTGGTCCCTTAAAAACTGATAACAGTGATATTGTCAATCATAATAAGGAACTGCCGCACATGTTGAATAATTATTTTGCGACAATATTTACAGTGGAGGAAGAGGATAGCATGCCGGAAATCCCAAGGAAACTAAAATTGAATCAGGGACAGGGACTCAATAAAATTCACGTAAGCAAAATAACAGAACTGAAGAAAATAATGGCACTAAAGAGTAACAAATCCCCAGGTCCAGATGGTTTCCATCCAGGGTTTCAAAGGAAGTAGGTGAGCACATTGCAGACACTATAACTATAACCTTCCGAAGTTCTCTTGCTTCAGGAACCTTTCCATTAGATTGGAAAATTGCGCATGTCATTCTGCTATTTAAGAATGGTGAGAGATTAAAACAGTGAATTGTAAACTAGTTAGCCTAATATCTGTTGTTGGGAAATTATTAGAGTCTACATTTAAGGATAGGGTGACTGAACATCTTTGGGCCAAAATTCAGGGTCCCGATAAGACCCATTACCACCGGAATGCAGCAGCCAGGCGGTGGAATCCAATGGCCGCCACGACCGATATTTAGTGTGGGAGTTTTTGGGGTGGTGACCACTCCCGCCCTGCTCCCCCAACTTCCGCGGCAGTATGGGGCTTGCGGCCGTGATGACGTAATCGGATTGCGCAATGCAACCGCTCTGCCTCGGCACCCATATTCAGTAGAAAAAAGCCTGCCTGTTTCATGACAGTGCCCCCGCCAGCTTTTTCAGTCGGTGCACTTTGCCGGGCTGCTCGAGACTGCCAGCGGAGGAGAACGGAGGTTTGGAGGGATCGGGTTTTTTTAATCAAAGTTTTGCAGAGTTCTTTGTAGGGATTTGCAAAATCTGCAGCAGACTTCTAAGAACTTTTGGAGAGTTTGGAAAAGTTTTTCACTCTCAGTCATGGCCTGTGGGCATCATTCTCTGCTCCACAGAGGCCTCCTAGAGAGGGTCGAGCCTGCAGACTTAATGGGCTCAATGCCTAGTCCACATTGTGAGAGGCAGGGAGGCATGCAGGAGAAGATGCGCCGTCAGCAACGGGTCCAGAGGCAGTGGGCAAGGGAGGCAGCAGCCATGGCTGCCCAACATGGAAAAGCGCCTGCAGATGGCCGCAGAACTCAACGTTGAGAGGCTGGCCAGGAGGGACATGGCATGAGAAAGAGGGTGAGGTATGCTGACGCCCCACACCAGATAGTGGGTGAGGAGCCTTGCCAGCAGAGGTTCCAGAACATGAGGAGAAAGAGGGAGAAGGCGATCAGAGGTGTCCAGCATAGACCTGGGGGAAGGAAACCCTACCATCAAAGGTTCGACCGACGTCAGTTCTCCTTCCTGGAGCTCGGTGATGAGCAATGTTCGCGAAGGCTCCGATTTAGGAAGGACATCCTGACCGAGCTGTGCAATGTCCTGCGCCAAAATCTGGAGCCTCACACAAGGCTCAGGACCGCTCTCAGTGTTGAGACAAAAGTGACCATAGCTCTCAACTTCTATGCTACTGGCTCTTTCCAGTCTGCAACTGCAGACATTTCTAATATATCACAATTCTTCGTCCATCGCTCCATCCGGCAGGTGATTGATGCTCGCTATAAGAGAAGACTGCAATATATCTCCTTCCCGATGACCAGGGAGAAGCAGGTAGAGTGCCAGGCTGGATTTGTCTGGATTGTAGGGTTCCCCAAGGGTGCAGGGGGCCATCAACTGGACACACGTCAGACTGAGGGCGCCACTAAACCATCCAGAGATTTTCATGAACAGAAAGGGGTACCACTCCCTGAATGTTCAGCTAGTGTCCGACCACCAGCGTAGGATCCTGGCAGTTGATGCCAGGTACCCAGGCAGCAGTGTGCCTGCAGTCTTCACCGGGCCAAACCAGGATTGTGGATGGCTACTTGGGAACAAGGGATAGACCCTGTCCACTTGGCTGCTGACTCCCCTTCGGAACCCCAGGACAGCGGCGAGCATGCCTACAATGACGCTCATTCTGTTACCAGGTGCATCATTGAGCACTTCATCGGGATCCTGAAACAGAGGTTCCATGCCTGGAATGCTCTGGTGGAGTATTGCAGTACTCGCCTGAATGGGTCACCATCTTTGTGGTCACCTGCTGCATGCTGCATAACCTGGCTGTCATAAGGGGACAGCAGCAGGAGGTCGATCCAGCAATACCACCACAGCAGGAGGAGGAGGAGGAGGACCAGGATGTACGTCGCCAACCAACCAGGAGGCTTCGCCGCCATCCCAACCCTGCAAGGGAAGTGCAGACCCGTCTCATTGCTGCTCGATTTAGATAATTTCACGCCCACATGATCCTTCAGCTTCTATTTTCCATGGCCATCCCAATGATTGCCTTGATACATAATTGCCCACCATCATATTATACACCTGCCCAGATATAGGTGCAAATAATAAAGATTTAATATATCATCAAAATCACTCCAAACAACTAACACAACAAAAAGCAGTGCAAAAAAGTAAGACAAAAACATAATTTCTCACCCTTGTGCATCTCCTTATAACCTCTCTTACACACGCCTACCCTATTACTGCGCCTCAGTGTCTCCCCTGTGGCTGCCTCATGGGTCTGGAAAGGCTGCTGTGTTTCCTATGTGGAAGCTGCAGATGTCCTTCTAGGACGCCCGCAAGCTGCTTTGGGTCTAGAAGGCCCGGCTGCAAACTGGTCAGCACCCTCCTGGAAGGGTTCAGTGTGGCTCGGCTTGGGCGAGGCCATGCTTGGAGGCACTGACGGAGTGACTGATCTGGGGCGAGGAATGCTGCAATCCTGAGGGAGCGCATCATCCCTAACCTGGTCCGAGAAGCCTGAGTCACTCACCGGGGGGTGGCAAATTACCACCACCATCAATCTGAGGGAGCTCAGGTCGGTGCTGTAGCGTCACACCGGAAGGTCCTCCGTGGACCGTGGTAGACCCAGCTGCGAAGGCAACAGTGAAGTGTCGGATGGCACCGAGCTGAGACTGCATGAGAGCAGCTAGAGTCTCAAAGCCACCAGATATGACAGCACTTAGATGCTCCGTCATGCAGAGCTGTGGCCATCTTCTCCAAACCAGCAGTGATGCACTCGTTCCCTTGCGCCTGTGCTGAAATGGCAGCTGCCACATCACATGCAGGTTGCAGCCTCACAGCTGGATCTGCACGGACATTCTGGGAGTCCACCATCGCCTGCACACTGGCAATGATGGGCTCCATGGAGTGCGCAGAGCTGTCGACGATGCGAGACGCGGACTCCTCTATGCTCCTCACCACTTCTGACAGCCTCTACGGCACCCTTGCCAGTACCCCCAACATCTGGGAATGCATGGCCTCCACCCATCTTTCATAAGCCTCAACCTCGATGGGCTCGTCTGAGTCCTCCTCAGCAGAACATTGCTGTGGACTCGCCCCCCCACCCCGGAGAGATGGCACCTGAGGTTGCCTCACCCTGTCACCACGCTGCAGCCCTCTAGGCCCCGGTGCAACACCCAGTGAAGACCCCTGTACTATCTGAACTAGATCGGACCACGTACTGCCACTATCTGAGCTGGCAGTGACCCGGTGCTGCCAGCAGTGTCCTCCTCTTCCTCTTCCTCATTGGACATGTGCCCAAAAGTTGGAGTGTGCTCCAGGGTGTCAGCAAGGCTGGAGCCCTCAGTGTCCTCAATGCTGTCAGGATGTAGATCTCTATCACTGTCATCATCAAGGGTCTCCTCCAGGCCTTGCAACGGTGTTTCAGGAGGAGCCTCTCTCACGCCTTCGCTGTCACTTGGCCTGTCATTTGCAAGCATCAATGGCACAAGGGCTGCCGTGAGGGAAAGGTAGGGGATTGATGCATCGAGGCTGCAACTAGCAGACTGTCAGAAGGTAAGGCACAGTGTGCGCTGGCGCTTTCAGGGAGAGATAGCATTAAAGGAAGGCCTTCACTTACTCATGCTGCCCACATCGACATCGCCAGTACCAGAGGCCACGGGGCGGGGGGGGGGGGACGCATCTGCAAATAGTAGAGGTCCAAACAGACTTGGGTGTCCAGGTACATAGATCATTTAAAATGTCATGGACATATACAGAAAATAATCAAAAATGCTAATGGAATGCTGGCCTTTCTATCGAGAGGACTAGATTAAAAAGGGGTAGAAGTTATTCGACAAAGCCCTGGTTAGACCACAGCTGGAGTACTGTGAGCAGTTCTGGGCACCACACCGTAAGAAGGATATATTGGCCTTGGAGGGAGTGCAGCATACCAGAATGATACCCAGTTCCAGGGGTTAAATTATGAGGAAAGATTAACAAACTAGCGTTGTATTCCCTGGAATTTAGAAGGATAAGGGGTGATTTGATCGAAGTTTTCAAGATATTCAGGGGAACAGATAGCATAGACAGAAATAAACTATTTCTGTTGGTTGGGGAGTAGAGACTAGGGGCATAGTTTAAAAATTAGAGCCAGACATTTCAGGAGTGAAATTAAAAAACACTCCTACACACAAAGAGTCTTAGAAGTTTGGAACTCTCTTCTGCAAACGGCAATTGATGCTAGATCAATTGTTAATTTTAAATCGGAGATTGATAGATTTTTGTTAAGCAAAGGTATTAAGGGATATGGGGCATAGGCGGGTATATGGAGTTAGGTCACAGATCAGCCATGGGGGTAGAAATTCAGGTCTGTCCAAAACGGGTTGGATCGACTGCTGTTGAAGTGTTTTTTTCCACTGTGGTCGATGAGATGGCCTCTTGAGCGAATTTCCGCTCTTTGACTTTTTTTTCCCGGTGGATTGGCAGTCGGTCATAATGAGGGGGCTGTAGAGGGGTGGAAATGGAGGCGGGACAGAGTCTCTGCCTCTGTCCGTCATCAGCCTGGCGCTGATGATGTCAGGATGCGTATGCGTCACCATGTCTCTCCACTTCACTTAAAGGGGAGAGCCGCTGCGAGCTCTGCCATTATTTTAGTTCAGTCTACAGGGCCACCAGTGAGGGTTTCGGCTGGGCCAGTGGCCTGGCACCCAAGTGGCAGTCCCAGGCTGCCTGTTGGTGGCCTGGCCGAATCCGGCGGCATAATTATCTGCCCGACCTGGCAGTCGGCTGACAAAAAAAATAAAATGGTTACCGTGGCAGTGCGCCCACCCCTTGAATAAGCGCCGCACGCCATGTCGCACACACTTCGAACACAGTGCACCAACAGAAAAAGATGGAGGGGCAGGAGATTGGCGGTGCGTGCTTTAATGATGCACTTAGGAGGGGTCGGCAGCAGTGGGGCGGAAGTGGGGACCGCCGGAAAAACTACCGACGAGTATTTCGTGAGCGGCGGCCATTCGACTCCAAATCGGCGGCCATTCAACTCCGCCACGTGGCTGCCACTTTCCAACGGTATGAGGCATTTTTGGGAGGCTGAATTTCGGCCCCATTCAATGGCGGAACAGGTTCGAGGGGCTAAATGGCCTATTCCTGTTCCTATGTGGCGATGACCCAATCCTCTCTGTTTTGCCTCTGCGTTCCTGTTGACTGTTATTTTTCACCCATTTGAGCAGTGCTACAGTAATACGAATTATTGTTGTTACTATCCCTCCTCGTCCTCCTTCACTTGTCTGCAGTCTTCAGCTGGGTGGGACTGCACTCGCTGGTTTCATTCTTATCTATCTAATCGTAGCCAGCTTCTCTTTCCACTCCCGCATCGTTACCTCTGGTGTCCCCCAAGGATCTATCCTTGGCTCCCTCTTATTTCTCATCTACATGTTGCCTCTCGGCGACATCATCCAAAACCAGAGTCAGTTTCCACATGCACGCTGATGATACCCAGCTCTACCTCACTACCATTTCTCTCAACCCCGCCACGATCTCTAAATTGTCAGACTGCTTGTCCGACTGGATGAGCAAAAATGTTCTGCAATTGATTATTGGGAAGACCGAAGCCATTATTTTCGGTTTCCGCCACAAACTCCATTCCCTAGCCACTGACTCCATCCCTCTCCCCAACTTCTGTCTGAGGACGAACCAGACTGTTCACAACCTTGGTGTCATATTTGACCCTGAAATGAGTTTTCGCCCACATATCCGCAGCATAACTAAAACCGCCTATTTCCACGTCCGTAACATCGACCATCTCCACCCTTGCCTCAGCTCATCCGCTGCTGAAGCCCTCATCCGTGCATTTCTTACCTCCAGACTTAACTATTCCAACGCACTCCTGGCTGGCCTACCACATTCTACCCTACATAAACTAGAAGTGATCCAAAACTTGGCTGCCCATGTCCTAACTCGCACTATGTCCCGCTCATCCCACCCCTGTGCTCGCTGACCTACATTGGTTTTCAGTTAAGCAACGCCTTGATTTCAAAATTGTCATCCTTATTTCCAAATCCCTCCATGGCCTCGACCCTCCCTACCTCTATAACCTCCTCCAGCCCCACAACCCCCCGAGATGTCTGCGCTCCTCCAATTCTGCCCTCTTGAGCATTCCTGATTATAATCGCTCAACCATTGGTGGCCGTGCCTTCTGTTGCCTACGCCCTAAGCTCTGGAATTACCTGCCTAAACCTCTCTGCCTCTCTGCTTCTCATTCCTCCTTCAACATGCTCCTTAAAACATATCTCTTTGACCAAGCTTTTGTACACCTACGCTAATTTCAACTTATGTGACTCCGTGTCAAATTTTTTATCTCATAATACTCCTTTGAAGTGCCTTGGGACATTTCACTATGTTAAAGGCGCTATATAAGTACAAGTAGTTGTTGTTGTTGTTGTTCTTTTTCTTCTTTATCATCTTATTACCTGGCATAAATGTTCAAAAAAAAAGTAAATTCAGCTCTGTGTTGGGAGCGCTTGAGGTAAAATTCACCTGTATGTAAAAAAACGCAGTAAGGTAATCTGGCAGGCAGATCGCCATAGATATTGTTGCATCATTGGGACTTGACCACATAGTAGAACAGCCATTTGATAAACACTATTTTAAAATTGCAAGAATATACAAAAATAATCTCATAATTTGATGTAAGAACTTTTGAGAATCAGATTTAATAGTATATTACAAAGAATAATGATGAGCATATTTGTAAGATAATTTGATGGTGAGATTCACATGGTCTCATCAATGTAAGAGCTTTGATTGGATGTTTCCTCCATTGATGGGGGAGCAGCAGGGTGAGACTTCCACCTGCCCCTCCAACAGCTCTGCAACCCTGAGCCATTGTCCTGGGTTGGGAGGTCATTGGCCATGCAGAACATTCTTCCAATGGGATTCTCACTGGCACTGCTGCAGCTGGAACACTGTTGCAGCACCTGAAGAGTCAGCAAGACACATTAAAGAGGTAGAAGAGCCCCTAAAATAAAGACTGAAACTGGAGGAGTTTAAAGGTAAATGTTGGAGACCAAATTGGAAGCAGGAGAGATCTCTACTAGGCTCTTTCTTTTGAGTTACAGAAATGGAGCCATTACCACTGCTGCTCCAGGCCAACCTTCCACCAGGCAGCTCCAGGAACGTTGATGGGATGAGTGGTAGACAGCAGGAAAACTTACCAAGAACCTGACCACTTGCACCCACCCCACCCCGGCCCCCCATGCCACTGTTATTTACTTGTGATGGGCAGTGAAGGGGTGACCAGCACTGGTCTCCATGGGGGTTGGAAACAAAATATGGCTTGGGGCAGGAATGCAGCAGTAGGCCTTACAGTCTCATTTTTCTCCCTTTCCAATGCTATCCGCCCCAACTTGTGTGGGACAGGTAGGAAAATCCAGCCCCTAATTTCCTTTTATATTCGAACATAGGATGTTTGGATCGCTGGCAAAGACATCATTTATTGCCCATCCCTAATTGCCCTTGAGAAAGTGGTGGTGAGCTGCCTTCTTGAACTGTTGCAGTCCATGTGGTGAAGGTACTCCCACAGTACTGCTAGGGAGGGAGTTCCAGAATTTTGACCCAGCGACGATGAAGAAACGGTGATATATTGCCAAGTCAGGATGATGTGTTACATGGAGGGTAACTTGGAATAGTTGTTCTCCCATGCACCTGCTGCCCTTGCACTTCTAGGTGGTAGAGGTTGCGGTTTTGGGAGCTGCTAACATAGAAGCCTTGGCGAGTTGCTGCAGTGCATCTTGTAGATAGTACACACTGCAGCCACGGTGCGCCGGTGATGGAAGGAGTGAATGTTTAAAGTAGTGGATGAGGTGCTTATCTAGTGGACTGCTTTGTTTTGGGTGGTGTCGAGCTTCTTGAGAATTGATGAAGCTGCACTCATCCAGGCAAGTGGAGAGCATTCCATAACACTCCGGACTTTTGCCTTTTAGATGGTGGAAAGGCTCTGGGGACTCAGGATGTGAGACTCTGACCCGCTCTTGTTGCCACTGTATTTATATGGCCAGTTAAGTTTCTGGTCAATGATGACTCCCAGGATAGACTCCCCTGATCTTTAATGATCTCCATTGGTCTTTTTTTATTTAGATTTTTTTAATATATGATCACTCACATCTACTTATTACTTTTTGTAATAAGGATACAGCAATGAGATCTACAGCAATATCAACAAAAATATCCAGCTTGATGTATGCTGCTGTTTGCGGATATAATGCTGTTTTCTGGTAACTGGTGTCCTGTCAATTCCTGTGATGTGTAATAGTATTTCCATTTAACGATCCATTTTGTAACATAATTATTGCATGGTTACTAAAATTTGATCTTTAGTGGAATACTGAAAATTAACACTGCTCTGTATTTTTGTTACACAACAGAACATGCTCATTACTTGCGTCCTTCATATCAAAAACAAGAAGTAATCAGACTATTTGAATTTTAATTAGGCCCATGAATAATGTTTCAATTCTACTAAGAATATGAATATGCTGCTTATTGCTTCACCTTCATTTATTATTTGAAATATCATAAAAGGGAATAAAATTAAAGAGATCTTATATATGTTGGTATGGAGTCTAGTCTACCAAAGTACAAAAGTACAAACTGCTGAGAATGAATGCATTATATCAAACAAACTTTGTTTATACAAAGCTTTGGCCATGTGTTTGCATGACATTATTTTTAGTGTAATTTCCTTCCATATGAAAGCAAATATTTGTTAGAGGCTGAACTTAATTGCACCACTAAGCCACATTTAGCCTTTAACTATACTTTGTAAGACAGTGTAGACCTTTTACCACAGCCTTTGCATTGTTTCCACTTCAACAATGACAGGGTAATGTTAAACCCAGTATTTATGTTGTACGAAGACTTGATAAATTGCTATTAGAAAGTAATTCATTATCTTCTTCATGTCCTCTTGTAGGACTAGAGACCTGCATCCAAAGCCGCCATTCCAGGAACACCCCTTGTTTCCATAGTAACAGCTGAACCATTTGGCAAAAGAGCCATGTCTGTAACGAGTACTCCTGTTAGATATTAACTTCTTTTGGTTCATAAAACACATTTTATGAAAAGCATAGGAGCTTAGTCTATTTTTTCTTCTGCAATAGACTTATTATTTTGTGTCCTCAAATGGTTAAAATTTAATCTATGCATCTTGTTCACTTTGGTTTACTTTAAATCTCATTGAAAATTCCAGTTCCATTGCATTTTCTGAGGAGGGTAATTCTTTATTTTGCCTCTTTCTTTATCTCCTTGTGTTCTACATCATCTGCAATTAAGGCAACAGGCAATCTACTCCCAGGCTTCCAACAGTGCAACTCAGCGATTAGCTTCTGGGGATGACTCTCTGATTGTGCCTCCTATTTTGTGGTCTCCACTCGGTATCTCTCCATTAGCACTGTACTGCTTCACCGCTCCACTTGTCTTACTTTAACTTTGCATTGAAATATAGGGCCTGAATTTGGTGAACCTACCACCGGCTGCCAGCGAGTTTTCTTGGCGGTCTCCCTATTTTTTCGGCGCTCTCCCCTCCAAGCGAGTTTGGTGAGGCCCTCACATCAGCGGGGAGAGAAGACCGCTGGGGAGCATCCGCTGGCGTGCGCCAGCGCGCAACGTTGGCAAAAGTCCTCCCGTCCACTCCCTCCCGAGATTGGTCCGGGTGGTCCTCCGCTCCAGCAGCAGAAAAGACCGCCACGTGGAGGCAGGTCTTACCTGAACGGTAGGTATGAAGACTTGCAAGAAAAGGTTAATGAAATGGTTTGCTTTATTTCTTCTGCAGCGATTTTGTTGGATAGGGTCCTCTGAAGGATTTGTAATGGTTTGTTTTTCATTTGTTGGGAGTTTTTTTTCCATTCCCCTCCTCCCTGGGTCCGACTCTAGCCTCAGCGTTACTTTGCCGAGGATCACATTTGCCGCCCAGAATCCGACCTACCGCCCGCTGCTGCCCAGAATCGCCATGTAACGGCCATTTTTTCCGCCGGCCGTTTTTTTTGCCATTTTCCCACCAAACTTCCGCCCAAAGTACTGTCAGGATCTTAGCAGTCCTTTCGACGGTAAAGGGGCGGAACTTAGGTTTGACCAAATTCGGGCCCATAGTCACGATTACCCCTCTTCCCCACCCCACCTTAATGTGACTATGTATATGTGTTTGAGATAAAATATGTTGATGTCCATTTGGATATTATGTTATTGTTTAATTTCCATGAAATAATAGGATTTGAACTACTAAATAGGCAATGATATTAAACAGTTCAAGACATAAAACTACAAATTAAATTCTGAAAATGAAACAAAAAATGCGTATGGGACCAAAGCAATTTAAGCCAGTGTCTGGAATTATAAAAAAAAGTCTTACAATTTGAAGTGGGAACATTGGAGAATTTAACCCAGGCTCCATTGCATGTGGTGGCGCCCCCTTCTGTTCACACACTAAAAATCTCTTTGATGCTGCTGAAATGCAACATTGTTTACAGAATACTCCTTTAATGTAGATCTTCTATAATGAGCATTGTGGTGGAAAATGAAAATTCCAAAGAGAATGAGAGAGTTGAGTGCTGACTTAAAAATTTCACTAATTTTAAAGTGACAACTTGAACCACATTCACATGTCTCACACTTGTTTAAAACCTTTCTCTACATACTGTATTAAAATGTTTTTCTTTAAAACCTTAGAATATGTCAACCTGTAAGTATGATGACAGTTAATTTGTACAAAGCTTAGATTTCATTTTCTCAAAACAAGTCAGTGAGATGCTGATAAAATATGTGAATTTAGCCCTTAAAGCAAAAACTACCTCATCTCTTGTGCTGCCCAGCTGGCAAGATAATTTAACAAGTTAGCAAGCAAAAAGGATATTATTGCTTTAAAAGTATCCTTTCCATTTTGATAAGTCACACTTATGTACAGCTTACTGGATGTGTTTGTACGACCCTTATATGCATTGCTTTTATCAGCTACAGGATGACCTTTGCTGTGTGAGCAATGTCTATGACTGTGTTGCAGAAACCTGACATCCCACTTAAAAAAGAGGTCCGCTTACTTGCATAACATTGGGATGGTTCCAGTCCAGATCAAATGGTGCACGAGGGTCAATGGGTGAGATAGCTTTGTGCCAGAAGCTGCAGGCCGACTGTGAACCTGTCCTGCTACTAAGAGAGAGAAATGGTTCTACTAACTGATAGAAGATGAACTGCAGCACAAAAGGTACAGCTTTTGAAGTCCTGCTGCAGGAGGGCTGCTACAAAAAGGGGACATCTTTCTGTTAAAAACAGTGCCAGAGTAGCCTAGGTAGATGTTCTGGAATGAGTAAACGTGATATCACATGTGCACTGATCAGGGGAGCAGAAGAAGTTTGCTGGTCTCTGAAAGGTAGCCAAGGCGTGCTCAGTGAC
The DNA here is from genome assembly GCF_044704955.1 of Pristiophorus japonicus. Taxonomy (NCBI): domain Eukaryota; kingdom Metazoa; phylum Chordata; class Chondrichthyes; family Pristiophoridae; genus Pristiophorus; species Pristiophorus japonicus. The sequence continues at coordinate 156,912,785 of NC_091981.1, read as the reverse complement.
TAAGGTGACATCAGAAAAAAATAGAAAAAATGCAAAGTTAAAGGCACCGAGGCCAAAATTCAGGCCCGCCAGAAAGCTGGTGCAGCAACCTTTTTTTTGAAGTTTTACCACCGGGTGCGATGAGGCGGCCTCCCAATCGATTTTCTGCACTTTGAAGTTTTTTTCGCATCGGACCAGAAGTCGATCATAATGGAGGCAGAAGTGCGGTGGTAAGTCCTGGTAAAGGGCAGAAGTTGGGACGGCTCCGAGTCTCCACTGCCTTCACTTAGCAGCAGAGCGGTGGTGACGTCACTGTGCATGTGTGTCACCACATCTCTCCCCTCATTTGAAGGGGAGAAAATCGGCAATTCTGTAGGTTCGGCCACTGGGCCACCAGGGAGGGCTTTGGCCAGGCCAGTAGCCTGGCACCCAAGACGGGGTGCCAGGCTGCCTGTTGGCAGCCCAGCCGAACCCAAGGCAATAAATGGCCAGCCGATCGGGAAGTCGGCCAGCAAAAATAAAAACATGGCAGTCGCGGCAGTGCGCCCTCCCCTTGAAGGGACACCACACTGCCATGCCGCACACACACAGGACAAGGTGCCCCAACAGAAAAAGCTATTGGGGGCACCGCGCAGCGGATCAATGATTTTCACAGGTAAATTTAGGGTGGAGTGAAGTGTGCTGGAGGTGCGGGATAGCGGCGGTGCGCACTTTGATGGCGCGCTTGTGGTGGTCGGCTGCAGCGGGGCGGAAGTGGGGACAGGCTGAAAAATCCCCAACTGAATTGGGGTTGTGGCGACCAATGGCCTGGAATGCAGCGGCCACTTGATTCCGCTACATGGCTGCCGCAAAACAGCGGTAATGGGCCTTAACCAGACCCTGACTTTCTTCTCTACTATATCTGAATGCATGAAACATTCGCAACAAAATAGATGAATTAATAGCGCAGATAGACATTAATAGGTTTTATCTAATAGCCGTTACGGAGACGTGGTTGTAAAGTGGCCAAGGTTGGGAACTAAATATTCCAGGATACTTAACTTTTAGAAGAATAGGCACAATGGAAAAGGAGGAGGGGTAGCATTGATAATAAAGGATGGGATAAAGACAGTAGAGAGAAAGGATCTTAGCTTGGAAAATCAAGAAGTAGAATCAGTTTGGGTGGAGCTAAGATACAGCAAAGGGTTGAAAACATTGGTGGGAGTTGTTTACAGGCCCCCAAAACAGTTGTTGTAATGTAGAGCAGAGTATAAATCAGGAAATTAGAGGCACATTAAGCAAGGGTAATACAGTAATCATGGGGGATTTTAACCTACATATAGATTGGGCAAACCAAATTTGCAGTAATAATGTGGAGGACGAATTCATGGAATGTATACGAGATAGTTTTCTATATAAGTATGTTGAGGAACCAACTAGGAAGCATGATATTTTAGATCTAGTATTGTGCAATGAGAAAGGGTTAATTAATAACCTTATAGTAAAGGGGCCCTTAGGGATCGAATTTTATATTAAGTTTGAAAGTGATTTAGTTAAATCCAAAACTCGGGTCTTAAATCTAATTAAAGCAAACTACGCAAGTATGAGGGGCGAGTTGGCTGAGGTAGATTGGTAAACAATATTAAAAGGTATGATGGTCGATGAGCAATGGCTAGCATTTAAAGAACTAATACATAATTTACAACAAACATACATTTCTTTAAGGCACAAAAACTCCATAGGAAAAGTGATCAAACCATGGCTACAAAGAACTTAAAGATAGCATTAGATCAAAGGAAGATGCTTATAATGCTGCCAAAAAGAGCAGTAAGCCTGGGGATTGGAAGGATTTTAGAATTCAGAAAAGGAGGACCAAGAAATTGATAAAGAAAGGGAAAATAGAATATGAGATTAAACTAGTGAAATACATAAAAACAGACTGTAAAAGCTTCTATTGGTTGGTAAAAGGGAAAAGATTAATGAAAGTAAATGTGGGTCCCCTACAGGCTGAGACAGAAGAAATTATAATGGGGAATAAGGAAATGGCAGAGAAATTAAACAAATAGTCTGTGTCTGTCTTCACGGAATAAGGCACAAATATCCTCCTGAAAATAGTGGAGAACCAAGGGTCTAGTGAGAATGAGGAACTGAACAAAATGGTACTGGGGAAATTAAGAGCAACGAAAGCTAATAAATCCTCTGGACCTGATGGCCTACATCCTAGAGTTTTGAAAGAGGTGACTATAGAGATAGTAGATGCATTGGTTGTCATCTTCCAAAATTCCATAGATTCTAGAAAGGTTCCCACAGATTGGAAGGTAGCAAATGTAACCCCGCTATTTAAAAAAGGAGCGAGAGAGAAAATGGGGAATTACAGACCAGTTAGCCTGACATCAGTAGTAGGGAAATTGCTAAAATCTATTATTAAGGACGTGGTTACAGGGCACTTTGAAAATAATAATAGGATTGGACAAAGTCAACATGGATTTATGAAAGGGAAATCATGTTTGACAAATCTGTTAGAGATTTTTGAAGTTGTAACGAGCAGAATAGATAAGGTGGAACCAGTAGATGTGGTGTATTTGCATTTTCTGAAAGCATTTGATAAGGTGCCACACAAGAGGTTATTAAACAAAATTAGGGCTCATGGGATTTGGGGTAATATACTAGCATGGATTGAAGATTGGTTGATAGACAGAAAACAGAGAGTAGGAATAAACGGGTCAATTTTTAAACGGTGAGCGATTGGGAAATGTTGGTGTTCAGAGGGACCTGCGTGTCCTTGTACATGAATCGCTGAAAGTCAACATGCAGGTACAGCAAACAATTAAGAAAGCAAATAGTATGTTGGTCTTTAATACAAGAGGATTTGCGTATAAGAGTAAAGACGTCTTACTGAAATTATATAGGGCCCTGGTGAGACCACACCTGGAGTATTATGTACAGTTTTGGTCTCCTTACGTATGGAAGGATATACTTGCCATTGAGGGAATGCAACAAAGTTTCACCAGACTGATTTCTGGGATGGCTAGATTATCCTATGAGGAGAGATTGAGTAGACTAGGCCTATATTCCCTCGAGTTTAGAAGAATGAGAGGTGATCTCATTGAAACAAATAAAATTCTTACAGGGCTTGACAGGGTGGATGCAGGGAGGATGTTTTCCCTGGCTGTGGAGTCTAGAACCAGGGAGCACAGTCTCAGAATAAGGAGTCAGCCATTTAGGACTGAGACTAGGAGAAATTTCTTTACTCAAAGGGTGGTGAATCTTTGGAATTCTCTACCCCAGAGGGTTGTGGAGGCTTAGTCATTGAGTATATTCAAGACAGAGATTGATAGATTTTTGAATATTAAGAGAATCAAGGGATATGGGGATCGGGCAGGAAAGTGGAATTAAGGTAGAAGATTAGCCATCATCTTATTGAATGTCGGAGAAGGCTCGAGGGACCGAATGACCTACTCCTGCTCCAGTTCTTATGTTCTTATGGGGCTGAAATTGATGAAGGCCCCCGCCCGCCCAAGTGCTACCCAAAGGACCGCTGATGCCCGCTGAGGTACCCCTCATGGTACTTTGGGCGGGGTTTTCATCAAAAAGGTCCTTTAAAGGGCGGCGGGCGGTAAATGAGGGACTTATGCCCCAATGTGGGCAGCACCGGGCGGGAGCTCTCATTCTCGGTGGCAAAGGCACTTGCCGCCCAAGTGCTGCCGAAGATGGAGTCGGGCCCAGGGAGGGTCGAAGACATGCAAAGAAAAATCATCAGAAAAATAAACATTGGAACATCTTCAGGGGACCCCAATCAGGTAAGTCGCTGTGAAAAGAATATTTAAAAAATGATTATCAACCTTTTTTTTAAAGATCTTCATACTCATTGTTGGGGACAGACCTGCCTCCAGTCAGCGGTCCACCCCCGTTCTGGCACCGACTCCCGCCCGCATGAGTATGGCATCTCGGCAGGCGGGAGTCCACTTACGCCACTCGGCCGTCCGCTGACTTCAGCGGGTAGTTCTCGGCGGTTCTCTCCTCCCGCCCACTCCAGCCCAAATCAAAAGTGGCACTGGGCGGAACCCGAAGAGGAATATCAGCGGCAGTCGGCGGCAGTGGGCGTTGTCCATCAATTTCGGGCCCTTTGTTCTTATGTCTTGCCACTTGTTACAGAATCACTTTACAATTCCTGTACTGTAATGGTTGCTGGCCAACATCCCAACCATAATAGCTGGGATGTCAATGGGAATCGGCTTCCCGACCATTACAATCAGGAGGCAAGTGACTGCCACTGGGAACCAAAAGGAATGGATCCTGGCACTAACGTAGGTGGTAAATGATAACCTGGTGATGATCACTGTCAGAGGGAAAGGGAGTGTTGCCCTGGATGGGAAAGGCCCAAGGTTTCCTTGTGGGCTCCAGAGGAACATGACAACCCACAAGGAAACTACAAAATAATCTAACCAAATCTACCTTGCTGGGCCTGTTCTGGCTCTGGCTCCTGTTCTCAGCAGGTTTGGCTTCTCTGCACAGGCCTGAGGTTTGCTCTGCACTTTTACCATCTAGCGTGTTTCCCCAAAGTAAAGCACATTGTTGACTGCATGCGTGTGGCCAATCAGGCCCCAACCCTCCCAAGGAGTTTCACTCCATGAATTTGCAATGGTCTTTACCATAAATACAGAATCATGTCTGCTACCCTGGTAACTGTCATAATAATTCTATTTTAAGGCAATTGATGGTCTCTCCATCAATTCAATGGTCAGGAATTTTGAGTGGCTGTTAAGACTAAGATTATCCTTGGGACCATGGCCTATCACCTCTTTGAGACAACCATAAAGAAGATTTGAAAAAAGATACAATGAGGCACACACATCTACCAGCATCTTTGTGGCGGAGACCATTGGGATGTTAAAGCAAAACTTCAGTTGTCTCGATGGGTTGGAGGAGGTTTTGCAGTATCAATCAGCGAAGGGATTGAAGGTTATTCTAGTGTACTGCTGTACAAAATTTTCCCTACAAAGGGACATTGCCATGGAGCAGGTGGACAAGAGCTAGCCTCACCCAGTGGCATAAATGATCCTGATTCAGAACTGTAAGAGATGAAGATGAAACAACACTTTAGTCAGTCGGTCTTAAAGCAGGCTCTTATTTTTAGCAAATACCTGTACTACCAAAAGCACAACAGTTATCTTCAGATGAGCCAATACCCTGTGAAAGAACAAAATCCCTACCATTGCCTTGCATCAATACCATGAGCACCACAGCAGTTTTCCACAACTCCCCTATCCTGTCTCATCAAAATGAACTCCCATGATACATTAAAACACCAGTATCATATTTGACGTTTTCCTGATCATTTTGCTGCAGAGAAAATGTAGAAAAATAATTACTTTGAATGTTGTATTTTTGTGCATAATTTCTTCATGTCTCTAATGTCACTTCCAATTGTCCCTCCTCATTTTCACTTAGTGATTTACCAGTGCGACCTTCTGCAAGTCATAAACTAAACCCCTAACCCTCAGAGTGAATATATTGTGCTGATGCCTGTCATTGTAGGTGAAGGGCTGCTATGAGGTGCTCAATCATGGCAGACATTTGCTTCTGTCATTCTCTCCTCTATGGCATCCCTCAGAAGCAGAAAAAGAACATATTTTACATTTCATAGGAAGATAGGAACAGGAGTGGGCTATTCAGCCCCTCAAGCCTGTTCCTCCATTAATGAGATCATGGCTGATCTGAAATTCTGGTATGAGCTGGTATTAGTTCTGGTAATAAGGCACTCACCAGACAAAGCTTACATGGCAGCACATTCTAGTGTGCATCCAACAGCTCTGCAATGTATGCTGTATGTGTGCAAGTGAGTGAGTGAGTGAATATGAAATAGGAGAATGAAAAGCTAAGGATTCTACTAACTATGAGTTTGGGGAGATCAGAGACTTTCCCTTCTCCTACTCTCTCTATTGTCTCCATGCCTAAAATATGAAACACCCTCTCCTCATTAGGACCCAATGGTCTTAAATGAGCAGGAAGACCCTCTGATCATCATCTGCTTCTTCATCGTATATAAAGCGTTCCACAAGAAAATAGAAAAGTTGCAATGAAGAGGAAAATGAAAAGCAGTGGCAACCAAGCTGTTAATTATGTAAACTTGTATTTACTCTGTCGAGCCACCAGAGGGCTCATCCCCTGGAGTCCCAAGGGATCACACAATCCCTTGGGAGCACAGGTATTTAAGGAGGCTTCACAGGTTGGAGAGGCATTCTGGAGACCTGCAATAAAATGTCACACTCTACCTTCATGAAGAATCTGCTTATTCCCGCAAAACCCAAGGAGAAATCATATGATGATTTGTGCACACTGGTCCGCGAGCATTTCAACCCGAAGGAAAGCATTCTGATGGCGAGGTACCAGTTCTACACCTACAAAAGGTCTGCTGGCCAAGAAGTGCCGAGTTATGTCACCGAGCTAAGACGTCTTACAGGACATTGCGAATTTGAAGGACATTTGGAGCACATGCTCAGAGACTTTTTCGTACTTGGCATTGGCCACGAAACCATACTTCATAAACCTTTGACAGTAGAGACCCCAACCTTGAGTAAGGCCATAGCGATAGCCCAGGCATTCATTGCCACCATTGACAATACTTAGCAAATCTCTCAGCACACAAGTGCTGCTACAAGTACTGTGAACAAAGTGATGTTGTTTACAAATCGCAACATAGAGGGCAGGTCACACATGCCTGCAGCTGCACGTCTGCAGATGTCTCAGAGTCCACCATCAAGGGTGATGAATACAAGGCCATTAACACATTGTTGGCGCTGCAGGGGTGATCATCGTTTCCATTCATGCCGATTCAAAGGGATGTTTGCAAGGGCTGTGGAACAATGGGACACCTCCAGCGTATGTGCAGGCGAGCTGCTAATCCTGTTAAACCTGCAAACCACCATATTGCAGAGGAGGACAGATCCACGGAGGATCACGATGAACCAGAGCCTCATGCGGAGGAGGCAGAGGTACATGGGGTGCACACATTTACCATGAATTGTCCCCCGGTAATGCTGAATGTTGCACTAAATGGACTCCCGGTGTCAATGGAACTGGACACGGGTGCGAGCCAGTCCATCATGGGCAAAAAGACTTTCGAAAGATTGTGGTGCAACAAGGCATCAAGGCCAGTCTTAACTCCAATTCGTATGAAACTAAGAACTTATATGAAAGAACTAATTCCCATAATCGGCAGTGCTACTGTAAAAGTCTCCAGTGATGGAACAGTGCACAAGCTACCACTCTGGGTGGTACCGGGCGATTGTTCCACGCTGCTTGGCAGGAGCTGGCTGGGAAAGATACGCTGGAACTGGGACAACGTCTGAGCACTATTGCCCACTGACGACAATTCGTGTGCCCAGGTCTTAAACAAATTTCCTTTGCTGTTCGAACCAGGCATCAGGAAATTCCAAGGAGCGGTGCAGACAAAGGGCCGAATGGCCGACGACTGCTCCCATTTTCTATGTTTCTATGTTCCTATGCAGAGAGGATGTTTCCCCTCATGAGGCAATCTAGAACTAGGGGGGCATAGTTTCAGAATAAGGGGTCGCCCATTTAAAATGGAAATGAGAAGTAATTTCTTCTCTCAGAGGTTTGAGAATCTTTGGAATTCTCTACCCCAGAGAGCTGTGGAGGCTGGGTCTTTGAATATATTTAAGGTAGAGATAGACAGATTTTTGAATGATAAGGCTTATGGGGAGCGAGCAGGGAAGTGGAGGTGAGGCCATGATCAGATCAGCCATGATTTTATTAAATGGCGGAGCAAGCTCGAGGAGCCAAGTGGCCTACTTTTGTTCCTATTTCTTATGTTCTTATGTTCGCACACTGCTCAATTCACCACATCCCCATCACTCATCTACCAACAATCTCTATCAAACACGACTCATACCTCACATTCATATGCTCCATCTCACCCTCACACACTTAGCACTGCTGCAAGCCTCACACCTACATTGCACAGCTTGCACACACTGCCAACTATTCACCCATGATAGCCACATCAGCCAAACACAGTAAACTATACTTACTGACACAGTTACAGCAAACTGTAGGGGAACAGTCACGTCTCCATATCCTGGCCCTGCTCGACAAAACAGTGCTTGCCGTAAGCATGTCCTAAGCAAGTTCCCCTCGCTGTTCGAACCAGGCATCGGGAAGTTCCAAGGAGCAAAAGTGCAGATCCGTTTGATTCCGGGGGCGCGACCCATTCATCACAAGGCGAGAGTGGTACCTTACATGATGAGAGAGAGGGTGGAGATCGAGCTGGACAGGCAGCAACGAGAGGGCATCATTTCATCGATTGAATTCAATGAGTGGGCCAGTCCGATTGTTCCAATCCTCAAGGGAGATGGCAACATCAGAATCTGTGGTGATTGTAAAGAAACTATCAATTGTTTCTCACTTGAGGATCAATACCCGCTCCCAAAGGCAGATGACCTATTTGCGACGCTGGCGGGAGGGAAAACGTTCACGAACCTGGATTGACCTCCGCCTACATGACTCAGGAGTTGGAGGAATCTTCGAAAGGCCTCACCTACATCAACACGCACAAAGGTCTTTTTGTTTAAAATAGATGCCCGTTTGGGATTTGATCAGCCGCGGCGATATTCCAGAGGAACATGGAAAGCTTGCTGAAGTTGGTCCCGCACACCGTGGTCTTCCAGGGCGATATCTTGGTTACAGGTCCGGACACCGTCGAGCATCTGCAGAACTGGAGGAGATTCTTAGTCGGCTTAATCGTGTGGGGCTCAGGCTAAAACACTCACAGTGTGTTTTCCTGGCATCTGAAGTGGAGTTCCTGGGGAGAAGAATCGTGGCGGATGGCATCAGGCCCACCGATTCGAAGACGGAGACAATCAAGAACGCACCGAGACCACAGAACGTGACGGAGCTGCGGTCGTTTTTAGGACTCCTGAACTATTTTAGTAACTTCTTACCGGGTCTTAGCACATTGTTAGAATCCCTGCAGTCTTTACTGCGTAAGGGAGATGAATGGGTATGGAGTGAAAGCCAAGAAAATGCCTTTGAGAAAGCTGGGAAGCTGTTATGTTCAAACAATCCATGTAAACATTTGGTACTAGCATATGATGCGTCGTCGTACGGGGTCAGGTGTGTATTGCAACAAGCTAATGAATTTGGGAAATTGCAACCGGTTACTTCTGCATCCAGATGTCAGTCTAAGGTCGAGAGGGCCTACAGTATGATCGAAAAAGAAGCGTTAGCGTGTGTTTATGGGATAAAGAAAATTAATCAATATCTGTTCGGGCTCAAATTTGAATTGGAAACCGACCATAAGCCGCTTATATCCCTCTTTTCTGAAAATACGGGAATAAATACGAATGCATCAGCCTGCATCCAGAGATGGGCGCTCACGTTGTCCGCATACAACTATGCCATCCGCCACAGGCCAGGCACAGAAAACTGTGCCCATGCTCTCAATAGGCTACCATTGCCCACCACAGGGGTGGAGATGGCACAGCCTGCAGATTTAGTTATGGTAATGGAAACATTCGAGAGTGAGCAATCACCTGTTACCGCCCGACAGATTAGAACCTGGATGAGCCAGGACCCTTTACTGTCTTTAGTAAAAAACTGTGTGCTCCACGGGAGTTGGTCTAGTATCCCGTTAGAGATGCAGGAAGAAATAAAGCCGTACCAGTGGCGCAAAGATGAAATGTCTACACAGGCAGACTGCCTCCTCTGGGGTAATCGGGTAGTTGTGCCAAGAAAGGGCAGGGATACTTTCATTAGTGATCTCCACAGTACCCATCCAGACATTGTAATGATGAAAGCGATAGCCAGATCCCACGTGTGGTGGCCTGATATCGATGCAGACTTAAAGTCCTGTGTGCACAAATGTAATAAATGTTCCCAGTTAAGCAATGCACCCAGGGAGGCGCCATTAAGTTTATGGTCTTGGCACTCCAAACCGTGGTCTAGGGTTCATGTCGACTATGCAGGCCCGTTCTTGGGAAAAATGTTTTTAATGGTTGTAGATGCATACTCCAAGTGGATTGAATGTGTGTTAATGTCAGCAAGCATGTCTGCTGCCACCATTGAAAGCCCACGGGCCATGTTTGCCACACACGGCCTGCCTGATGTCCTTGTAAGTGACAATGGGCCATGCTTTACCAGTGCCGAGTTCAAGGAATTCATGACCTGAAATGGGGTCAAACATGTCACGTCTGCCCCGTTTAAGCCAGCGTCCAACAGTCAGGCAGAATGAACAGTTCAAACAATCAAGCAGAGTTTGAAAATGGTAACTGAAGGCTTACTGCAGACTCACTTATCCCGAGTCCTGCTTAGTTACCGCACAAGACCCGACTCGCTCACCGGGGTCTCTCCCGCTGAACTGCTTATGAAAAGGGCACTTAAGACAAGGCTCTCGTTAGTCCACCCGAATCTACATGAACAGGTAGAGAGCAGGCGGCGTCACCAGAATACATATCATGATCGTGCAAATGTTTCACGTGAAATTGAAGTAAATGATCCTGTATTTGTGTTGAACTATGGACAAGGTCCCAAGTGGCTTCCTGGCACAGTTTTGGCCAAAGAGAGGAGTAGGGTGTTTGTGGTCAAACTCGCAAATGGACTCACCTGCAGAAAACACTTGGACCAAACTAAACTCAGGTTTACGGACTATCCAGAACAACCCACAATAGGCTTCACCTTTTTCGACCCTCCAAGACATACAAGTGGCAGCCGACCCAGTGGTTGACCATGAAGCAGAACCCATCACCCGCAACAGCCCAGCAAGGCTCACCACCCCCAGCAGTCCAGCAAGGCCAGCTGCGCAGCAGCCCAGTGAAGGCCTAACAAATGACTCACCAACATCAGCATTTGCACAAAGACAATCAACCAGGGAAAGGAAGGCGCCAAATCGACTCACATTGTAAATAGTTACACTATTGACTTTGGCGGGGGAGTGTTGTTATGTATGTAAATCTGTAATTACCATGACTAATCACCAGAGGGCTTATCCCCTGGAGTCCCAAGGGGTCCCACAATCCCTTGGGAGCACCTTTATATAAGGAGGCCTCACAGGCTGGAGAGGCACTCTGAGATCTGTAATAAAGACTACAGTCACACTTACTTTGAGCTTGTTGTATCTAGTATGACTCTTTATCTAAGACATAACAATACTAATAGGATAAGCCATTGTAAATCTGGTACTAAGGAGAGCAGAATTTATTCACTTTGGTAAAAATTCAACCTAATAGCCTTGCTGTGCACACAGATGTTCCCACCACTGCCCTGGCAAATCTGGGATTAGCCCAATTTAGATATTTTAAGCAGACTCACAGTGGAACTGTAATATATGCTGGGGTTCCACATTGGGAATGGAAGGGGAGGTGGTGGTAATGGTTGGGCATGGCTGCTTGCAGGACTTGTTTACTTGCGGCAGCAGAGCAGGCTGACTGCTTCCAGAACAGCTGAAGAGGAGGGCCAGATTTTGACAAAAATCTAGAAATTGCCAAGTTAGGGAGTACAGTTGATTGCAGGGCAGGTGATGTCACCCCAATCATTGCTGCTCACTTTGAATATGTCTGTCCATATAAAGGCAGAGACGTTCAGTTACTGCTGTCAGTTTGGATACAAAGTCCTGGAAGAGGCAGCAATTAGTAGAGAATTGTCACAACAGCTCTCTAACCAATCTCCTGCCCCCACCTGCTGGAAATCTTGCAGAAACAGAGTAGAAAGATTCAGCTAATCGTTTTGGTGCATGATTGTGGCATTAAAAGGGAACCTGGTACTTGAATTCAATTTTAACCCTGCACAGATATAATCGAAAGAATGTCCTTTTCTTAATATCAGGACAGTTGATCAACAATAACATGTACCTAGTTAACTTTTAATTAAATGCAGACGTGAAGCCCTTACGACATTAAATAATGAACAATGTGTACCTCTAATGAGAACCTTGCTCTTCACCATCTGATGCTAAAGAAATATTGCTAAGCAAAGGATTCCTCAGTAAAAGGGACCTTTCACTGCTTACTCGGTGTCAGTCAGAAGTCTTTGGAATAACATTAGTATGTTATTAACTTTTAATTAAGTATAAATTTGCTTGTACTGTTTTAATCAACATTCTAACTCTAATGCAGTATAGCGATTGGTCAGACTACCCGGAGTGATTCTTTGATTTGGATAAGCAAGGATGGTTTTAGCTTGTTTGTGTTCATCCTTAAATTTAAGCAGGAAAAAAATAAAGGAACACAAGAATAGAAATAGAAATGTAAAGAAGATTTGAGAATATAGCAGAGGATTTTAGAATGCTCTAAAAGTTTTTAAATGCTCAGGGAAGTGTGGAGAATGTTAGAAAGAGTTGGAAGTGCATAATGTAAAATGTAATCCAACAGTTAACTATATAGTATACATCAGCAAACGCATAACAAGTCTACTATAACGTTATGGGCAAAATTGTTCAAGATTCCATGCCACCAGAGCAGCCTTGCATGCAACAGGTAGCTTATTGGAAAATCACAGCTGCCTTGCCCGTAATTCTCTAGTTATGTAAGGGTATCAAGGGATTATGGCGCTAAAGCAGGTAAATGGAGTTGGGATACTTTTCAAAGGCAGAGCAGACTCAAGGGGCTGAATGGCTTACTTTCATTCCTATGTTCCTATGTTTGGTCCAAATGGATTTTCTGATTCGCCATCATCTATGTGAGGCCCATAGGTGGCACAGAGTCTTATGACATTTTACCAGAAAAGTATATGCAAGTTACTTGGCAGGAAGATTACAGATGACTTGGCAAAGATGCACCCAGCATTAGAACCTAAGAGCTAAACATTACCTCAACCAATATTAGGGCAAATTTTCTGGCTGGCAGTTGCCCAAGTCTGTGGAAGAACTTCATTTTAATTGAATCATGTGTGAAAATTTCACTGAAATGAGGCTGGGTGCAATTCTCTGATGATCTTATGGGGCAAGTGCTATGCATGCAGCCTGCTCATATAAAATGAGTGATGAAAGGAAGACATATTCTGGGCTTTCAGAAAGTAAGTGGAATTCTTAATGCTGCATCGTGGGGTCTTTCATTGCTGCAACCTAAATTCTGAGAAGGGATATTGCACTAAGTAATTCCTTGCATTTGAGTTTTTGGAGGCAAAAGAATAGAATCAAAGGATGGATTCCCAGCATGACTGCTTATACCAGAGGTGGACTGTCCTTCTCTACTTTTATATTCAGCCATATCGACAGACCCAGGCATGCCTACAAATCTGACCTGCAGATGACTTCTACCACAGGGAAAGTAATACCAGTTGCAGTCAAAGTCACCTGAGTCTTGAATCTTTATGCCTCAGGCTTATTCTAAATTTATTTCAAGGAGCAAGGTTGCATTAAATAGATAACTGATGTTTTGTTTGCCAGTGCAGCTATCTTCATTACTTTTCCCCTGGAAAACTGTCAGAAGAATAAAAGGTACTGCAATTTTTTCATGTCATATAATGCTCCAAAATCCAAGGTGTTCCTGATGGTACTAATAGGCCATCCAGGCTCCTACTAATAATACCATGACATTGTGAATCACAAGGGCTTCTATTCAATGAACACAGGATCATGCTGATGAGTACTGCCTTTCCAGGCAGCAGTCATAATTCCTTTATTTAAATACAATGAACAGAAGAACATAAGAAATAGGGGCAGGAGTAGGCCATTTGACCCCTCGAGCATGCTCCGCCAGTTAATAAGTTCATGGCTGATCTGATCATGGACTCAGCTCCACTTCCCTGCCCGCTCCCCATAACCCCGTATTCCTTTATTGCTCAAAAATCTGTCTATCTCCACCTTAAATATATTCAATGACCCAGCCTCCACAGCTCTCCGGGGCAGAGAATTCCATAGATTTACAACCCTCTGAAGAGAAGTAATTTCTCCTCATCTCAGTTTTAAATGGGCGGCCCCTTATTCTAAGACCAGGGACTAGATTTTCCACTTTTTTTGCATGCCTAATGCCCACTTAACGTCCATTTTACTGCTGAAATGACGTCTCACGCCCAGATATCGCCCATTTAGCCACAAAATGGAAACTGATGGGCATTTTTCAGACACTTGTCGGTGAGCATTATTTTCCCCATGTGCGTAACGCCGGGAAAAAAATAATACCGCCCGCCCACCTTTTTTGGGCAGAATCATCAGAATGGGCGAAATCAACGCTCATAATATCACTCAGCGTTAGTTTTCACACGGAATTAATGCTGAGATTCAATAATACCGTCCACCCACTTTTTTTTTTTGTAAAGATCACATTTGACGAAACTAACGCCCAGGAGATCGCCCAGCATCACTTTCACCACCTCGCACACATATCGCCCATAATATCGCTAGCCCAAAAAAACACCCGGAAAAAGTGGAACTAACCAGAACTATTCACAGCGTTACGGACAGTATGTTCTAAAACACATGTCGTATCATTTAAAAGACTGCTCTTCTTCAACCTCGGGTAGTTCGGATGTACTCTGAAGGTGTTTGGAGGTGATGTGAACATCTGAACAAACATCTTTAACATACTGTGAACGATTGGAATTTAATAGGTGTCTCCGTCGGGACATTCGTTTTTTGTGCCCAATCGTGGAAACCAGAGAGCTATTGGAATGGGGCCTGTCCTTTCTCACCCTCTCTTGATGACCAATTACATGCTGCAGACTCGAGATGGCTGAAGGTACACTCCACAGCATTATGTGCCCAATGTATGACGTGCCAGACTGATAAGGAGGACCAGACATTACACCCACCGCAAGTACAGGGGGAAGCAATCTTACCTCAACTTGCCCGACACCACCAGCTTTTGGAGACAGTGCTTTCACAAAGAGGTTATCACTGAGGTATGCCAGCTCATAAGAGGAGATCTGCAGCCTGCCAGCTCCATCAGTACTAGACTGTCCATCGAGGTCAAAGTCACCGCGGCACTGTCGTTCTAAGCATTGGGTTCCTTTCAGGCCATAGCTGGCGACATTTGTGGTCTGTCTCAGCATGCCACACATTGCTGCATTAGACAGGTGACTGAAGCCCTGTACGCACGCAGGAGGGACTTGATCAGCTTCCCTATGACCAGGGAGGCACAGACTGAGAGGGCTCGAGGATTCTGCAGAATTGCAAACTTCCCCAAGGTGCAGGGAGCAATAGACTGTATGCACATCGTGATGTGGGCAACTTTTCAGGATGCAGAGGTTTTCAGGAACCGCAAGGAATTCCACTCCCTGAATGTGCAACTCGTTGTCGACCACCAGCCAATTATTATGGCAGTGAATGCTAAATTTCCGGGCAGCATGCATGATGCTCACATCCTGCGTGAGAGCACTGTATCTGACTTGTTTACCAATAAGCCACAAGGTCAATGCTGGATGCTTGATGACAATGGATATGGCCTCGCCACCTGGCTGATGACCACCCTGCGTGACACCCACACCGAAGCCGAGAGGCGATACAACGAGAGCCACAGAGCCACTTGCAATATTGTGGAGAAAACCATTGGAGTGCTGAAGCAGCGCTTTAGATGCCTGGACCACTCAGGAAGCGATCTCCAATACCACCCTGAGCAGGTAGCTCAATTCATGGTGGTGTGCTCCATGATGCACAAATTGGCTATCAAGAGGAGACAAGAATTGCTTGAAGAGTCTGACAGTCCACCTCACCAGAGAGAGGAAGAGGAGGATGAGGATGTGGACACTGACATCGGCCCAGACAATCAGGCTGGTGCTGAAGCCATGCCCCCACCCCACTGTAGACTGCATGAAAGGGCATGTGGTGGCATGATAGCTGCAAGATTCTTATGTCAGAAGCTCATCAATGAGCGCTTTGCTGGAAAGAACGTTGGTGGTATTTACAAAACTGACACACTGCTGGGTGTGCAGGTCATACATCAATGGTGGGCATCACCTTGGTGACAGTTAAAGCTTAAGTTGATTGAAGTTAAGTGTAATTATACGCTTTGATGTTAAGGAATCACCAACGTACAACGGTGCAGCTGTCTGAGCTTATGCGCACAAAGTTTTGTTAAATAAAAAACATTTAAACTGAACATTTGTTTGAAATCATAAGTATGTCTGTAAAAACTAAACCTTCCCCCCCACCGCCACCGCTTCTCCTCCCCACCTCTACCCCTTCCCCTTCCCCTCCTGACTCCACGCCGCCTGGCCGAGGAGCTCCTCAGGCGATACTTCATTCGGGGGCGGTGGAGGGGAACCACTGCTTGGATGGATACGGAAGAGGATGGTCCTGAGGTGGGAATGGTGTTCCGAGCCCGAAGCAAGATGTTGCTCCTGGCTCTGATGTGCCGTTGGCAATGGGAGTGCAGCACCTTGGGGTGCAGTTCTACGCTCCGGGACCACTGGGAGCTCTCTGCCACCAGTGTTCCTGGCTACCAGCTCCAGGGCATCCTCCATCCCTTCCATGTTACATATTATTTGTTGGACAAAAACTCGGTGCCAACTATGTTCTTGGTGCTTAGTTGACTTTTTGCTGCTGGGGAATCTCCCTCGTGCCTCCCACAACAGCCAAACAAGCACACACCACAGCCACACATGCCTTCAATCCCTCTCAGCTCCCTCTCTCTCTGTCTCCTCTTCTGCGCATGTCATGATGACCCTCGACCGCGTGAATCGCAGGAATCAAGCGTTACCATGCTGTTGCTAAGGACGGCGACACTTTACGGCCGAAGGTCAGAGAGGTTTAACACTACCGCCCATTTCATATCTCTCGCGGTAATGCCCAATTTAAAAAATTGAGACTAGGGGCTTTGAGAATGAGTGCGAAGCTGGAGATCTGAAAACCCATTTTTACCACCCACGCCAGAAATACTGCCCATTTTTGGGCAATCTGCACAAAAGTGTAAAATCTAGTTCCAGATCCACTCGTTTTAGTTTCCCCTATGAGTGGAAATATCCTCTCTGCATCCATCTTGTCTAGCCCCCTCATTATTATATGTTTCTATCATATCACCTCTCATTCTTCTGAACTCCAATGTGTATAGGCCCAAACTACGCAACCCATCTTCATAAGTCAACCCCCTCATACTGGAATCAACCTAGTGAACCTTCTCTGAACAGCCTCCAATGCAAGTATATTCTTCTCTAAATATGGAGACCAAAACTTTACGCTGCACTCCAGGTGTACACTTGTAGCAGGACCTCTGCTTTTATACTCTATCCCCCTTGCAATAAAGGCCAACATTCTATTTGCCTTCCTAATTACTTGCTGTACCTGCATACTAGCTTTTTCCATTTCATACACAAGGATCCCCAGGTCCCTCTATACTGCAGCACTTTGCATTTTTTCTTCTATTTAAATTATAATTTGCTTTTCTAT
Source organism: Pristiophorus japonicus (assembly GCF_044704955.1). NCBI lineage: Eukaryota > Metazoa > Chordata > Chondrichthyes > Pristiophoridae > Pristiophorus > Pristiophorus japonicus. Next base: position 156,895,489 of record NC_091981.1, on the reverse strand, counting down.
TTTTTCTGACAAAGTGGATAACATTTCCCATATTAAGATCCAACTGTCAAATTTTTGCCCATTCACTTAGCCTGTCTATATCCTTTTGCAGGTTTTTTGTGTCCTCCTCATGATTTGTTTTCCCGCCCATCATTGTATCATCAGCAAACTTGGCTACATTACACTCGGTCTCTTCATCCAAGTCATTAATATAGCTTGTAAATAGTTGGGGCCACTGCACCGATCCCTGCGGCACTCTACTAGTTACTCTTTGCCAACCGGAAAATGACCCATTTATCCTGACTCTCTGTTTTCTGTTAGTTAGCCAATCCTCTATTCATGCTAATCTATTACCCCCAACCCTGTGAACTTTTATCTTGTGCAGTAACCTTTTATATGGCACCTTATTGAATGCCTTCTGGAAATCCAAATACACCACACCCACTTATCCACCCTACTCGTTACATCCTCAAAAAACTCCAGCAAATTTGTCAAACATGATTTCCCTTTCATAAAACCATGCTGACTCTGATGAATTGAATTGTGCTTTTCCAAATGTCCCACTATTGTTTCCTTAATATTGGACTCCAGCATTTTTCGAGCGACAGATGTTAGGCTAACTGGTCTATAGTTCCATGCCTTTTGTTTGCCTCCTTTTTTAAATAGGGATGTTATATGTGCGGTTTTCCAATCCACTGGGACCACCCCAGAATCCAGGAAATTTTGGTAGATCACAACCAATGCATCCACTATCTCCGCAACCACTTATTTTAAGACTCTAGTATGTAAGCCATCAGGTTCAGGGGACTTGTCCGCCTTTAGTCCTATTATTTTACTGAGTACTACTTCTTAAGTGTTAGTAATTGTATTAAATTCCTCCCTCTCTATAGCCCCTTAATTATCAACTATTGGGATGTTTTAGTGTCTTCTACTGTGAAGACCGATACAAAATAGTTGTTCAATGTCTCTGCCATTTCTCTGTTCTCCATTATTAATTCCCCAGTTTCATCTTCTTGGGGACCAACATTTACTTTAGCCACTCTTTTCCTTTTTATGTACCTGCAAAAACTCTTACTATCTGTTTTTATATTTCATGCTAGTTTACTTTCATGATCTATCTTCCCTCTCTATTATTTTTTTAGTCGTTCTTTGCTGGCTTTTAAAAGTTTCCCAATCTTCTGGCCTCCCACTAGTCTTGGCCACATTGTATGCCCTTGTTTGAATTTGATACCATCCCTTATTTCCTTAGTTAGCCACAGATGGTTATCCCTTCATTTACAGTCTTTCCTTCTCATTGGGATATATTTTTGTTGCGAGTTATGAAATATCTCCTTAAATGTCTGCCACTGCTCATCAACCGTCCCATACTTTAATCTATTTTCCCAGTCCACTTTAACCAACTCTGCTTTTATACCTTTGTAGTCTCCTTTATTTAAGCTTAGGGCACTGGTTTGAGATCCAACTTTCTCACCCTCCAACTGAATTTGAAATTCAACCATGTTATGGTCACTCATTCCAAGAGGATCCTTTACTAGGAAATCATTTATTACACAGTACCAGATCTAAGATAGCCTACTTACTGGTTGGTGCATACTGGATTTATTTGAATTAAAATGCAGTTTGGAAAGATGGCTCCTGGGAGACAAAGGCTGCTATCTCCAGCCCTGGCTCATGAAACTTTTACAACAATTAATACCATCAGATGAACAGAGGTACGATGAACACAAAAGCAAAATACTGCAGATGCTGGTAATCTGAAAATGCTGCCAGAGATACGATGAAGTCCGTTCAGTCACCAGGATCATTATTGAGCATGGTATAGGGACTTTGAAGGAAGATTGACAATGCTTGAACAGATCAGTGATGTATATTACAGAATAATCCTGCCAGGATGTCCAAGATCATCATTGTCTGCTGCACAATTTAGCCATCCAGAGAAGTCTAAAGTTTGTTTTGCTACTGACATTTATATCAGCTTCTACAGTTTAAGAGAACCAATGCTTCCTTTCACATTACATATCACGACCCAGAAGATATTTTGGTAAAAACTTTTTGAAGGTTGGAAAGTAAGTAATTTGTCAAAAAATGTCTTTTTGCTTTGCCTTTAAAGCAAAAGAACAATGTAAAAACTCAGCCTGGCTTGATATGCCATGAAGCAGTATAAAAAGCACAGTAGGTTAAATGGAAGCAAATTGCTATGTATCAGTATCCATGCCCCGGGTAGTCTGATAAATTATTCAGACAAGGTAGTCACTAGGAAGAGACCCCGCTTTGTCAGCAGCCGCCAGCAAGTCATCTGCCATTTTGTCGAAATTAGGAGTCTTCCCCCATGTCGATGAAGCTCATCATCTTCTTGAAGACTACCAGTTCCACATCATTAATTTCCTCTTGATTCTATAGCAGAAAATACAAGAAAAGTAATTAGGAGAGATGCGGGAAACCAATGTGAGGAATTAAAAAAAAGATCAGCATTCTCATTTAATGACCAAAAAAGCAAATTACATCATTACAAGAGAACAGACTCCCTACCTGTTTGCTTTCTTCCATTTAATGTACAAACATACCATTTAAGACAAGAACAAGATTTCTCAAACCATTATTTGGCATAAACATTTGACAGATTGACAGGAAAAATGCGAGTTAAAACATAAAATGTATTTCTATTACGATATTATGTATATTAAATGAATGAGCAGATGAGCTGTGAATACTTTGTGTTACTTGAAATGTTGCAGTGCCACAGGAAGGCTGCAATATGTTAATCTGAAAAGTCCTGTCAATCAACAAGTTTCAAGAACTACTGTGACTTGACAAGTGCAGAACAGATTTACTTTGAAAGCAAATTAATAAAAAGAACAATAAGATACAAAATAATAACAGAAAATGTTGGAAATGCTCAGCAGGTCAGGCAGCATCGGTGGAGCGAGAAACAGAGTTAACCTTTCAGGTCTGAGGAAAGATCATCGACCTGAAACGACTTGGTGAGGCCCCACCTCGAATATTGTGTTCAGTTTTCGTCTCCTAATCTGAGGAAGGACATTCTTTCTATTGAGGGAGTGCAGCGAAGGTTCAACTGACTGATTCCCAGGATGGCTGGACTTACATATGACGAGAGATTGGATCGACTGGGCCTGTATTCTCTGGAGTTTAGAAGAATGAGAGGGGATCTCATAGAAATATATAAAATTCTGACGGGACTGGACAGGTTAGATGCAGGAAGAATGTTTCCGATGTTGGGGGAGTCCATAACCAGGGGACACAGTCTAAGGATAAGGGGTAAGCCATTTAGGACTGAGATGAGGAGAAACTTCATACAGCAGCAGTGGTACTCTGACCATTCACAGTCTGTCCCTCTCCCAGTTGTTAACTTGGTGCAATTCTCTTCCGCAAAGAGTTGTTGATGCCAGTTCATTAGGTATGTTCAAGAGGGAGTTGGATATGGTCCTTACGGCTAAAGGATCAAGAGGTATGGAGAGAAAGCAGGAAAGGGGTACTGAGGTGAATGATCAGCCATGCTCTTATTGAATGGTGGTGCAGGCTCGAAGGGCCGAATGGCCTACTCCTTCACCTATTTTCTATGTTTCTATGTTTCTATGTTAACTTTGTTTCTCTCTCCACAGTTGCTGCCTCCTGCCCCTTCCCAACTGCTACCCACACTTGTGTTGCTTTGTGCTCACAGATGATGAGCCAGATGAGCCGCAACCTGACCGTCAGCCGCCGTCATCACACGAAAGGGAGGATAAGGAGGATGTGGAGATGAGTGTGGCCACAGAGCAGGACCCCTCAGTGCTAGCGAGTGGGGAGACCAGCTCGATGGAAGATACCACCACGTTCCGGTGGATTGTTGATTCTGACGCTCTTGGCTCCAGTGCCCTGCAGCAATGCGCAGCACGAGGGGAAGCTCAGGGGCCAGCTCTCCACAGGGTAAGTCGGTCCAGGAGTCTAACTCAGAGTCAAGCAGATGAGGACCTGGATTGGGAGGCTATGTTCAGAGAGTCCATGCAGATGCATCGTGAGCTTATGGGTGCAGCGGGGAGGGTGCAGCAGAGTGTGGATGTACTTGCTGTGAGTGTGGTGGAGACAGCGTCATGCATTGCTCATGCCACTCAGCAGTCCACTGAGCCCATCCTGGCCTGGTTAAACCAGGAAGCGCGCTCTGCGAGAGACAGTGGTGGTCACAGTGGTGATGGCGCTTGCCATGGTTGACGTGGCAACAGCCATGACATAACAGGCCAAAGCCACGCAAGGTCTTCATGATATCATGCAGACATTGGTTACTGGCATGCACTCTCAGACTGCAGCGTTTCAAGCGCTCACTTCGTTTATGCAGTCTCAGAGTGATGCCATGCAAGCAGTGTCTACTGCCATCTTCTCTATCATCCCCACAGTTGGATGGGGAACAGACGGTGTTGCAGCAGGTCAGCAATCTGTGGTCGCACATAGTGCTCCTGATGCTCTGGCAGTGGTCCGCTGGAAATGGAAGGTGCTGTCCTTCTTCATGATGACAGCATTCCAGCTCCCACCACTGCCAGTCCACCTGTGTACCTGCCACGACCTGCACCCAGCCATCCCACACTGCTGCCGCCCATCCTGAGGTGACGCATTCAGCAATCGGGCCTTCCAGCACCACATCTGTTCCAGGGCATCATCGTAGGCCATCCATCCTGTCTCCCTCAGACACAGAGCAGCCCTCAAGTGGCCTTGCTGCAGGCACTGAGGGATATTGAACAATTAAATTTTACTTTGACCATCTCCTCAGCCTATTGTGTATGATTGTGGACTTGTGACTGAAATGTTGCATTATCGTGGCACAATACATGGTCATTAATAGCTGCATCCCTCAGCTCCCTCCAGTTAAGCAAACCGATCCCTTATGAGCCACTGCCGAATAGCCCTCTTTTCACCAACATTGGCACGCTGCCTCCTCCTTGCCTTATTGCTGGTCCTCGCCATCTTGCTGGACCTTTGCTATCCTGGAAATCCACATATGCACTCATTTTGTTTCTCCATGGTCATTGGGAAGTTAATGAAATCCATTCTGTGTGTGCAGAGAGCCTGTGTTATGTCGCGGATGCAGCCATGTGCTGTGAATTGTGAGACGCTGCATATGTCTCCTGATGCAGCCCAGAAGGAACCGGAGGCATAGAAGGTGTGTGCCACCGTGATCTTCACTGCGACGGGCAGCACAGTCCTGGTGCCAGTGTGAGGCAGCAGGTCTGCCTGCAGGAGATGGTATATCTCTGTAACTATCTCCTTTCGGAAGCGAAGCCTTCTGATGCACCGCTCCTCGAACAGGTCCAGGTATGAGCATTGCCGCCGGTAAAGTCGTGGGGGGGGTAAGGCCTCCTGCCCCGACATATCGGGGTTCACACCCTTTGGCTGCCGACATGGCCAACAGCCCTTCTCTCTTGATGCCGCCTTGCTAGAGCATGTAGAATGCGACGCTGGCGGCATAGTAATGCCCTCATTAAAGTTTTCAAAATGACTTTTCCTCAAGCTGAATTGTTATGTCTGTCTGCTGCTGCAAACTCGGAGGCTCATGCACCGTGCTCTGTGTAAACGTTGCACTGAATGTGACCTCCGTGTTCCTCATCCTTTTAAGTAGCCATCAGTTAACGACTGTGGCAGGCTGTACCGACTGTCTTTGCCGACGTGATTAGTGGCGGTCGCTAAATGAGGCGGCCACACCAGAACTGACATCATGATCGGACTGATCGTCTGCAGCCAGGCGCTAGCGTTTTGTGCCGCCGGTAAACCTCAACTAAATTTTCTGGTGGGCGCTAAAAGCTGCGCGCCCGGCTGGTAATCTATTATACTCGCATTAACATCTCTTGTGGCCGCTAACTGAGGCACTAAACAACTGAAATTTCACCCCAAAGGGCTTTACTGATTTTATGATATATGACCTGGTGGCATATTCCATTAGGTGACAAGACCTGTAGCATTAGTAGCAGTTTATAAATTAATTCACTAGCGTAAAAATATATTACATTGCAATATTTGGGCGGTGTGAAAGGTGGCGTTGAGGTCTCCAGTGCTCCGCAGCAATCCTCCGGTCTGGTTTTGCAGTGGCACTGAGCAACACCGCCCGGAAGAGCTGCCCCTGGTTGCGAAACCGGCGCAAGTTTTGAGTCTTGCCCGACCTGTCCGCCCGGAAGTGTACCCACAATGACCGCCTGGAAAATCAGAGCGGTCCAACCGTCCCTTTGGCGGAGAGGAAGGTAATGGATCCGAAAGTGCGATTGTTTTTTCTTTTAAGTTTTTGTGCGATTTGTGCTTTGGTGGCTTGGGCAATGTTTTGCGAATGTTTTTGTGGGTTTTTTTTAGGTTTCCCTCCCCTCAGGCCTCTCTTGGAGCATTCCTGGGCTGGCTCTTTAGCTCAGGAGTTTCGCATCCAAGCGCCAAGAGAGGTTTACAAGGCCTCCCTAGCGCTGCGCCCCCTGACACTGGGCCCAGATGCCCAAACTTAACAACTAAGACACACATTTTTCCCGGCCGCTAACGTTCCCGCCCCACTGCCATTATCGCCCTGAAAACATAAAAGCCTAATTTCCAGACCCTTATCTTTATGAATAGTAAAATAGTCCAAAAACTGAAGAAACCAATTACTTCCAGTGAGGTCAAAATACGAGTTAATATTTTTTTCCTGTCTAAGCTTTCAGAAGTATCGATTTGGCAAAAGCATCTTGTTTCTCATCTGAGCACATAGGCCTATGTATCTGCAAATACACGCTCTTTACTGATGTCTAAGTCAAGGTTGGGTGAGATGTAGCACTCAAACATCAAGAATATGATCCATAAATATCGGATACCCAATACATTCCATGAATGAAACAGATCTCATAAGTCACAAGTGATAAAGTCACCAATGAGTTATAAGCACAGCCAATAGAAATTTGCCACACAGAAGCCCTCAGAAATTAGTTATATCCACAAAACTGGCAGTCCCCATGGAAACCAAAAAGGACAATCTCGACAAATTTCTGACAATTGGTAGTTGAAAATATAATATTTTTTGTTAAAGAAATTGTCCATCATTCTTTGCCACTGTAGGATTTACAGTGTTTGCCTGGTCCAGTCAAAGTGTATGGTGTTCTCTACCTGCCGTTATTGGAGGGCAATGTTTCTCATATAAATCTTCTTCTTGCCTGCAGATATAAATGATGTTGAAATATAATAAAAATGTAAACTCGAAAGGTTTAAAGAAAAAAATTGAGGCTTTATTGATGGTGACAAATCAACTATATTAACATCTCTTTTTATTATGAAACAATATGATACCAAGTTTAATATTGATGCAAATGTGGGGAAAAAGAGATTGGGATGCAATATCCTGCAGCTATTTGTCCAGATTAAACTCATAGAGCTAGATTTTGCACTTTTGTGCAGATTGCCCAAAAATGGGCGTTATTTCCGGCGTGGATGGTAAAAATGGGTTTTCAGATCGCTGGCTTGTTGCCCATTCTCAAAGCCCCTAGTCTCCATTTTTGAAATTGTGCATTACCGCGAGCGATATGAAATGGGCGGTAGCGTCAAATCTCTGTGACCTTCTGCCGTAAAGTGTTGCCATCCTTAGCAACGGCATGGCAATGCTCTATTCCCGCGATTCAGGAGGTCAAGGGTCATCATGACAAGCGCTGTAGAGGAGACAGTAGAGGGAGCTGAGAGGAAGTGAAGGCGTGTGTGGGTGTAGTGTGGATGCTTTGGGAGGAAGGAGGGAGAGTTTCGAGCTTTAAGCAAATTGGGAAAAAAAAATTAGCTGTTACCAGACAGATATTTGGCCGAATTTGGTGCCTATAATGGAGGGAGAGGAAGAGGTGACACAGCACGCTATAGAGACTGATGCTGGTGAGAGCTGTGAGCTGGGAGAGGAGCACATTGGAGGGTGCAAAAGAGCGAGCAGGTTCTTGGACGAGGCAAATGCCTCCCTCCTGCAGGAGGTCGAGTTATTTTGGGGTGATTTGACCCAGGGAGGGCGTGGGAAGCCCACCCCAAAGGCCTACTAGAAGATATGGGCCGAGATAGCAGAGGTGGTCTCGTCAGCGACCAATGAGGTGCGTGAGGGCAACCAATGCCACAAATAATGTAACGACTTTGTCGGATCCGCAAGAGTAAGTATTACATATATTTACATGTACTTATGTATTTATATCATTTGATTTATAAGCGTCATGAGTGACTATCATCAGATGCGAGGTCTTTCACTTTTACCAGGAATGTTTTACTCAAAGCCTGCGGTCACGGTGTACGTCTTTAGGTAAAGAATGATAATTATCATAATAATTATGATTACATCTGTCGGTTATGTGTTATATCAGTCTCTTTGACAGTCCCTAGCAATGATATCATGCATTGATCTCATGCCAGGTCGTCCTGTTACATTTTACAGAAGAAGCTATCGATGATGAGGTCCGTGCAGAGGCGAACGGGTGGGGGCCACCAGTCCCCAGTGACATCACTGACATGGAGGAGCCTGTGCTCGCACTCGTGGGAAAGCACCCCCGGATGGCCATGCAAACATCTGCAGACCCTGAAGTGATGCGACGTGAGTAAAGTTTATACCATTGCGTGATCTAAAGTCAATAGATGCCACACCCACTCATATCCGAACAATCGTATACGATAGATGATTTCTAAAATTGTCCTATAAATAATGCTGGCCTAATGATAATCATTGCAATGCAGAATGCGTTGATGGTTATGAAATGTGATGTCTGTGATGATTTTGATATCGGTGATGCTTTTGTCGTGCATATGCTGTGTGTAGCGCTGGAATCACCTTGTGACCCGAGCACCCACTTCTCCTCTAATAACCTCATTTGTGTTTTGCAGCTCAGCCAGCAGCGCGGCCACAGGTAAGCCCACAGAGGCCAGAAGGTGGGGGCGCAGGGCCGGACTTGCTGGACGATCCTACAGCTGGTGCTGAGGAGCTCCGATTCTCACCCGTCAATCCTCTGGGTCTGTTCTCTACAGATGAGAGTGCAGACTTCGAGGAACCTGCATCGCCACGCTCCAGAAGCCATTCCACCCCAAGGCCATCCCCTCACTCTGAAGGTACCATGCCCAAACACCTCGCCAGAGGGCAACCCAACCCATTTGTCCCCAGGATAGCGGCGACCCCGCAGCGGTTTCATGGAAGCAGCAGGTCTGTTCCTCGAGCGCCATATGAGAGGGGAGAGATGGTACAGTTGTCCAGGAGGACTGTAGACATTGATGACCAGACCCTCGATGCATTAGGGGGGCATATCCCGACAGCTGGTCAACATGACAGTATGTTCCACGGATAACGAAGGCCCTGGAGGAGATAGCCAGGAACACTGCTGGCACAGGCCTCCCAGTGGTCCAGGGGCGTGGCACTCCACCCCTAGGTTCCGCACCACCACTGCGAACGACAGATGAGAGGCAGGACCAAGATCCTGCTTCTGCATCAGAGAATGTTTCCCCCTTGGCTCCCATACACGTCCAACCACCACCTCTGCCTTCATCCCCCGCAATGAGGCACCGCCTGGGGAGCGAGGAGGGGAAGGGGTAGAGGTGGGGAGAAGAAGGGAAGGGGGGAAAGAAAGTGAGGTGCATGTCCGCAGGTGGTGACTGTGTTATATTTCCATCTGGGTGTATGCAATTTGTTGTAATGTATGGGGAGAGGAGGCCATCCTCCTGCTTTGCCTTTGTATTCTGTGTTGCTGGACTTGTTGATCATTTGATTGATATCAATGGTCGAAAAAGTGGGGTGGGGGGGTGGGGTATTTTTGCCCGTGATACTTATGATTTCAGATCAATGGTCATATAAAATGTTTTTTATTTAACATAACCTTGTTGCGCATTGTCTCAGATAGTTGGACTGTTACACACTGGTGATTCCTTAACATGAAAGGGTTAACTAAAACTTAACTTAAATCAACTTAAACTTTAACTGGCACCAAGGTGATGCCCACCATTGATGTCTGAGCTGCACATGCAGCAGTGTGTCAGCGTTGTCAATCACAGCAACGTTCTTTCAGGCAAATCGTTCCATTATGAGCTCCTGACGTAAGAGTCTTGCAGCTATGTAGCCACCACGGGCCCTTTCCTGCGATCTGGAGGGGGTCGTGGGCATGGTTGCATAGTCAGCCTGATTGTCTGGCCCTAGCTCAGCGTCCAGCCCCTCGTCCCTCTCTCTCTCCTGAGGTGGAGCATCAGTCCCTTCTGGCAATTTTTGTCCCCTCCTGATAGCCAAGTTGTGCAGCATGGAGCACATGACCACGAATTTAGCTACTTGCTCAGAGTTGTATTGTAGTTCCCCTCCTGAGTGCTCCAGGCATCTAAAGCGCTGCTTAAGCACAGTTATTGTTTTCTGGACTACACTGCATGTGTCTCTGTATCACTTCTCGGCCTCGATGTGGGTGTCACGCAGCGGGGTCATCAGCCAGGTGGCTAGGCCATATCAGTTGTCAACAAGCATCCAGCATTGTCCTTGTGGCTGACTCTTAAACATGTCAGAGACAGCGCTCTCACGCAGGATGTGAGCCTCATCGAAGCTGCCCGGACATTTGGCATTCACTGCCATTATGATCTGGTTATGGTCGACTACAGTTGAACCTTCAGGGAGTGAAATCCTTTTCTGTTACGAAAAAGCTCTGGGTCCTGAGAAGGTGCCCGCATGGCGATGTGAGTACACTTTATTGCTCCCTGCACCCTGGGGAACTTAGCAATGCGGTAGAATGCTCCGGCCATGTCAGTCTGAGCCTCCGTGGTCATGGGGAAGCTGATAAAGTCCATCCTACACGCGTACAGAGCCTTCGTGGCCTGTCTAATGCAGCAATGTGTGGCATGGTGAGACAGAGGGGCAACCTCGACCGTGGAGACCCAAAAGGAACCGGACGCGTAGAAAGACAGTGCCGCGGTGACATTGACCTCGACCAACACTGATGTCCTGATGGCAGGCTGCATATCTGGCCTGATGAGCTGGCATATTTCATTGATCACCACCTTGTGGAAGCGCAGACTCCGAAGGCAGGTGTGCTCGGACACGTCGAGGTAAGACTGCTTCTCCCAGTAACCACCTCTTCATTCTGGCACGCCTTAAATTGGGCACATAATGATGTGCATTAGATATTGAGCCATTTGCACTCTGCTGCCTCTGCATATTAATTAATGCTGGCTGAGAAATGGCTGGCCCCATTCCAATGAAAGTATAATAGCGATTGATCAGAAGCAATAATTTTCATACTAAAATACACCTAGAGTAAACCCTAATCGTCCAGAGTCTGAAAAGATGTCTGTTGAGATGGTCACTTCACCTGAGAAGAACTCGAGAGTCAATCCAAACTCCCGAAGTTGAAGCAGCCTTTTGAATGAAGCGACTTGCAATTTAAAAAAATGGCACACACAATGCTGTGATTCGGTCAGAACAGTTTCACTTTTTCTGAGCGGTGTTTTGGGTGTGCGATATTGTGGGTGAGATGTGTGCGAGGTGGTGAATGTGACGTTGGGCAATCTCCTGGGCGTTAGTTTCGGCAAATATGATCTTTACAACAAAATAAAGTGGGTGATCGATATTATTGAATCTCGGCATTAGTTACGTGCTGAAAGTAACGCTGGCCGATATTATGGGCATTGGTTTTGCCCATTCTGATGATTCCGCCCAAAAAAAGTGGGCGGGCGATATTATTTTTTTACATTTCAGAGGACAGAGCTGCCAATGGTAGTGCTATGGCCCTTACCAAAATGGTTACGTACATGGGGAAAGTAAATCTCGGCAATAAGTGACCGAGAAATGGGCATCGGTTTCAATTTTGTGGCTCAGTGGGAATATCTGGGCATTACACCTCATTTCAGCAGTAAAATGGACGTTAAGTGGGTGTTATGCATGCAAATATAATGGAAAATCTAGCCCATAGGCCTAGAAATTTGTAGTCTTTGCCCTGGCGGTTAAGGCCTGTTTCGGAAAAAAAAAGATGGCTACCTCACTTCTGCCCCCCTCAGGCATGGGACAAGGCTGCTGCCATTTTGGTAAGGGCCATAGCACTACCATTGGCAGCTCTGTCCTCTGAAATGTAAATGAGAAATGTGTGACGTTAGTTGGCGTACAACGTCAGACATGACACCATGTCTGCAAACCGTGACGTTTTTGCTCTGTTTAATGCCGGTTGCTAAGCACACTCAGAAACGTGTGTGTGAAGCAGCCCTGCAGAGATGCTGTCAGTGCTTCTTAAAGGGACACACACACCTTTCAGCTAAGTTTGGATTTAAGCTCTTGGACCATTTTTATATTTTATTGAAGCAGTGTCTTGGTGTAATAGAGCTCTGCCAAAGAGCCAGCACAGGCACGATGTGCCGAATGGGCTCCTTTTGTGTTGTATCATTCTATGATTCTATACTAAGGAGGAGAAATTTGGGTCATTTGCACCTCCCGGTCGGCGCAATCGACTTTTCGCCAGGGCACGGCACTGCTACCAACTCCCACTAAATTCTGTGGGAGTTTAGCGCCGACAGTAAAGAAGGGGAGAACCTCTCCTATGTGGCAGTGCAATGCAGCACTGCTCCCCGCTCCCTCTGCTTCTGCCTCGTTAGCACCCCAGAGATAAGTGGAGCACATTCTTTTGCGTTCCACTTCCTTTCAGGGGCCAATTTCGAGTGTGGAACGGGACTTCCGTGCCTGTCGCAAAATAGACCCCCCTCATGGATGTTACCACCCCCAAATGGGGAGCAATGGAATTTTTCCCCATATATGTTTTTAAAGTGTTCAGGGAGCACAGGGAGTGCTGCAAGATGCTTGCAAGGCTTCAGATGATAAAGACAGAAAATGCTGGAAATACTCAGCAGGAGCGGTACCATCCATGGAGCGTAAAACAGAGTTCATGTCTCAGGTTAAGATGCTGCCTGACCCGTCTGAATATTTCAAGCATTTTCTGCATTTATTTCAGATTTACAGCATCCGCTCACAGAGGGAAGAGGAAGACGCAGAAGAGGAAGATGCAGAATAGGAAGAAGCAGAAGAGGAGGAAGTAGAAGGAAGGATGCAACCCAGACAGTCCCTTTATGGCCAGGCTTTCCGGGATGAATCATCCCCACTTTTCCTTTTCAACATATGTCCCACATCTTACCTTTCCTGTGACACTCCCAGCCACCAGCGTCATCTTGGCCACAATGCTGAAATATACTCTTTGGAGTTTAGAAGAATGAGAGGTGATCTCATTAAAACATATAAGATTCTGAGGGGATTGTCAGGGTAGATGCTGAGAGGTTGTTTCCCCTGGCTGAAGAGTCTAGAACTCTAGGGTGCATAGTCTCAGGATAAGGGGTTGGCCTTTTAAGATGGAGATGATGAGGAATTTCTTCACTCAGAGGGTTGTGAATCTTTGGAGTTATCTACAGCAAAGGGCTGTGGATGCTGAGTCTTTGAGTATATTCAAGGTTGAGATAGATTATTGGTCAAAGATCAGCCATGATCTTATTGAATGCTGGAGCTGGCTCAAGGGGCCATATGGCCTACTCCTGCTCTTAATTCTTATGTTCTTATGTTCTTAAACAGCACTATATAGCAAACTTTCCAATCCAACTTTAGACATCTATCCATCCAATATGTGCATTCCCTTAGTGACTGTCTTGTGTATGCCTTTGCCTCTCCCACTGATGTCACACAGTGCTTCCCCAGTGGCTGCAGCATGGCTGCTGGAAGGCTGACATCCAGTGGGGGAGATTGCAAATGGCCTTGCAGGATGAATACGAAGAGCTAGTGGCTGGGAGCATCAAATTGAGTGACGGTGGTTCTGCTACTTCTTCACTCTCCTCTCCCTCTTCTTGTCACCCAGTGGCTGGGCAGGCTGCATTTCTTGTGAAATGAGGATGGCACAAGGGTAGAATTCTTGTGAAGGGAGGGCGGGAAAGCATGAGCTGCATGCTTACACCATGCACACCTTGTAAATCAGAATATATTGTGGATGAGGGGGAAGTGGGATGTGAGAAGGAGGATAACTTATGAGGATACAAGCATCTTGTATCCATTCAGCACCATCACTGTCCAAGGTCTCAGCCATGCCCCTGCCAAGAATGGCCACCACCATCTCCTCCAAGGGGGTGAGGTGGAACTAGGAATGGAAGGTGTGCCTTGTGTTTGGTACATATTGTTGGTAGCTGAGTGATTGAGGAGGGGGATGGGTTCGTGCAATGAGTAGTGTGTGAGGCTTGTGATGCCGTTGGTAGGAGACAGCTTTTCAAGATGTATTCACTACCTTTGATCACTGGTCTGAGGTCACGAAGCTTCATTGGGCACTCAAGCTAGATCATGGGGGTGACGCTGATGGCCTCTGTGATCTCGTTGCACATCGATCCTTCTGGAGGGCCTCCTGGTCCCTATGGATAGAAGGCCTCTCTTGCAGTGTTAACCCGCTGTACAAAGCTGGAGCGCTGCATGCGAGACCCTGGGTACCCCATTCCTGGTTTGTTGAGCTATTTGTGTTAGTGCTGGTAATGGGCAAGTCAACGCAACGTATACCGGGTAGACCATCAGCGGGCCAGGGCCATTAGAGGGAGCAGCATGCGGCGGCCCGGCCTGGAAATCGGCATGGTCCCGGCCTGCAAGACCATCAGCAGGCCAGGGCCATTAGAGGGAGCAGCGTGCGGCAGCATACCACTTCAGGGAGCAGCGCGTGTTGCTGCAGGAGGGCAATGGCTGATTGCAGTGCGGGCAGATACAGCGGAAGCGGCGAGGTCGGGGCGAAGGAGCGGCAAGAGTTTGTAGAGGGATGTGATCGGGGCCCAGGAGAGACATGAGTTTGGGACCAGAAGAGGCATGGGGCCAGGGGCAGCACGGGACAGCCCACACTGCGATATGTGTGCGCACTAGGTCGGTGCAGCAGAGCTGGTCTCCGGTCGTCTTGGTTAATCCTTGCCACTGGACCAAGACCTAGCTCTGTCAAGCCCATGTGGTGGCTGGTGTGCAACGGCCACCACACGTTTAAAAAATCCACGCACAGCCATCTTCCACCCTTCAAGATGTAGTTCGGGATCTGGAATATTAGGTCCTTCATTGAAACACCTGTGAACTCATCCTTTTTCCGCATGGAAGCAAGTCATCCTCATTTCGAGGGATTACCTATGATGATGATGTTAGCGCTGAAGCACTTTTGCCATTTTTTTACATGCAGAAGGCAATTCAGCTTTAAGAGCTGAAGACTGCCATTTAGGATTTTTTTTTCAGAAGGCAGTTGAGCTCTAAGGTCTTAAGGCTGCCTATTTTTAAATTCTTTTTCTGTTTTTTTCATTTTAGAAGGTAGTTCCCCTTTAAGGAACTGACACTGCTTTCTAAAAAGACAGCCTTGCTTTAAGACAACCCTGCTCTTGCTCTAGGGATGCTGAGAGTACCGCAGGAAAACCACATGGTAGGTTTAGCGCTGCGCTAATTTAAAGTAGCAGGCAGCACCATTATTTCGGGTGGCTGTTAATTTCAGACCACGGTGGCCAAATTTTCTGCAGATTCCCATTGACACGGTCAAATAGGATCTTACCCACAAGTGGAATTAACCCACTCTTCCCTTTTGTGTAAACAGAGAGATCTTCATTATCTGCACTGCAATATGTACCTACTCGATTATCTGACAGAATTTTTATTGTGAACAAAGCCTTTGATGAGATTTCATCTCATTTGCTTAGCCGGCTAACAGCACTCTTCTTCTGTTTGCATAAATCAATACCACAGCCCAAGAAAGATTCATTTATATCGTACTTGCCTATTGTGCAACTGACCAATACAGACAAGAAAGACCTCTGGTTTGATCTCCAATTTGTATTGAGTTAAATAATCTTAGCAGGATATAAATAGAAGTGCCACAATTGGCCTCAGTGCACATAATTTAAACAAGGGGAAATCAGATATGATTCCAGCTCCTAATTGCTATCCAGTGAATCCTGCTGGTATCACATGAGGACTGTGCTGCTTCCCATGGAAAAATAGTCTGCCATGCTCACTAAGTAGGCTCACATGGTATTGGAGGATGGCAAGTGCCCATGAAACCACACCCCAATATAAAGACCCATAAATAACAAAAAGAAAATTAAAGTAGGGTTAGGTCCACTAAAGGATGAGCAAGATCAACTCACAGTAATGACAGAAATATTGAATAACTACAGTTTTTACTAAAAAAGATAAGGAAATCGACATTTCATTAGTGGCTGAGCTTAAATTGAATAGTAATACAGTTGAGATAGAAAAGGAGAAAATAACTAACAAACTAGCAAAACCCCAGGTTTCAATGGTATGCACCCACCCATACACAAGGAAACTAAGGAGGAGATAGCAAAGGCACTAGTTTGTACATACAATAGTTCCATAGATGAGGGGATAATGCCAGAGGACTGGCGAACAGCTAATGTTGTTCCTATATATGAAAAGAGAGATAGAACAAAACCTGGGAACTATAGACCAGTCAGCTTAATGTCAGTGATAGGGAAGCTACTGGAATCTATATTAAAAGTGATAGAAGAGCATCTAGAGACCAAAAATATAATTAAAGATAGTCAGCATGAATTCTGAAGGTCTTAATCATGTTAAGTAACCTGATAGAATTCTTTGAAGAAGTAACAGAAGGAGTAGACAAGGGTGTTGTTGTAGTTGTCATATAATTGGATTTTCAAAAGGCTTTTGATAATGTATCACACAGTAAGGTCGTGACATGTGGAGTTCGGGGAGGATGCAGAGAGGATGTTTTCACTGATCGGGGAGACTAGAACTAGAGGGCATGATCTTAGAATAAGGGGCCACCCATTTAAAACAGAGATGAGGAGAAATTTCTTCTCTCAGAGGGCTGTAAATCTGTGGAATCCTCTGCCTCAGGAAGCTGTGGAAGCTGGGACATTGAATAAATTTAAGACAGAAATAGACAGTTTCTTAAACGATAAGGGAATAAGGGGTTATGGCGAGCGGGCAGGGAGATGGAGCTGAATCCATGATCAGATCAGCCATGATCTTATTGAATGGCGGAGCAGGCTCAAGGGGCCATATGGCCTACTCCTGTTCCTATTTCTTATGTTCTTATGTTCTAAATAGCTGAATGGATAGCAAATTGGCTAAAAATAAAAAAGCAGAGTGTGGGGTAAAGGGTACTTCTTCAGAAGGTAGAAAGTGGTGTTCCACCAGGATCAGTGTCAGGATCAATGAATTAGACTCAGGAATAAGTAACACTACATCAACATTTACAGATTAACTGGGGGTTATAGCTAACACTGAGGAAGAATGCAACATAATACAAGAAGACATGAGCAAACTTGCAGACTGGGCAATTAAGTGGCCAATGAATTTTAACAGAGAAATTTGAGGTAAGCACTTTGGTAGGAAAAGCAGAAACATCACCAACACCTTAAAAAATAAGAATCTGAATGGGTTAAGGAGCAAGGGGATCTAGGGATACAGGTGAACAAATAATTAAAATCAGCATTGCAGGTCAACAAAGCAATTAAAAATGCTCACAAAGCACTGGAATTTATTTCAACAGGTATAGAATTCAAAAGTAGTGAAGTTATATTAAACTTGTATAGGACCCTGAACAATAGCTATACCATTGGACAGAGTATTAATAAGCAAATAACAGGAGCTTGTAACAAAGGTAAAGCAATAATTGTGCAGGACTGGGAAAATCAAATTGACAAATGTAGTTTGGAAGATGAGTGTGAAGAATGCATTTGAGACAATTTCCTGGAACAATATGTCATGGAACCAACCAGGGAACAGGCTATTTTAGATCTTGTGTTGTGTAATGAGACAGGGTTAATTAGTAAATTAGCAAAGGATCCTCTGGGGAAGAGTGATCCTAATATGATAGATGTTGGATTTGAGACTGAAATATTTAAATCTGAAACTAAAGTCATAAACTGAAATAAAGCCAATTACATAGATATGAGGGTCAAGTTGGCTAAGGTAGCTTGGGAAATTAGATTAAAAAGTGTGACAGTAGTTAAGCAGTGGCACACATTAAAATAAATATTCAAAATTTCTCAATGAATATACATTCCATTGAAAAATAAAAACTCAATGGGAAAAGTGATCCCTATGTGGCTAACTGAAGAAGTTAAGTATAGTACGAGATAAAATGAAGAGGCTTATAGTGTTGTGAAGAATAGTAGTAAGCCTAAGGATTGGGAGGCCTTTAGAAACCAGCAAAGGATAACCAAAAGATTGATAAAAAGGGAGAAGATAGAATATGAGAGTAAATAGCAAGAAATATAAAAACAGTTCTAAGAGCTTCTACAAGAATGTAAAAAGGAAGCCAGTAGCAAAAGTAAGCATTGGTCCCTTGGAGGCTGAGACAGGAGAAATTATGATGGGGAATAAGGAAATGGAAGAGACTTTAAACAAATATTTTGTATCTGTCTTCACAATAGAAGACACACATAGCACACCAAAAATAGTGGGGAACCAAGGGGCTAATGAGAGTGAGGAACTTAAAGTAATTAAGATCAGTAGCGAAAAATTACTTGAGAAACTAATGGGACTAAAAGCCTACAAATTCCCTGGACCTGATGGCCGACATCCTAGGGTTTTAAAAGTGGTGGCTGCAGAGATAATGGATGCATTGGTTGTGATCTTTCAAAATTCCCAAGATTCTAGACTGGTCCCAATGGATTAGAAGGTCGCAAATGTGATTTTATTTAGATGACCCACTATTCAAGGAAGGAGGGAGAGAGAAAATGGGGAACTACAGGCTGGTTAGCCTGACATCAGTTGTTGGGAAAATGCTGGAATCTATTATTAAGGAAGTGGTAAAAGGGCATTTAGAAAATCATAATATGATTAGGCAGAGTCAGCATGGATTTATAAAAGGGGAATTATGTTGAACAAATTTATCAGACAGTTTTGAGGATGTAGATACTAGCTCTATCAAGCCTGTGTGGAGGCTGGTGTGCAACGGCCACCACACGTTAAAAAATCCACGCACAGGCATCTTATACCCTTCAGATGTAGTTCGCGACCTGGAATATTAGGTCCTTCATTGAAACACCTGTGACCTCATTCCTTTTTGGCGTGGAAGCAAGTCATCCTCATTTTGAGGGATTGCCTATGATGATGATGATGAGATAAAGTGTAATGTAACCAGGTTTTCTGATGAACCAAAGCTAGGTAGGAAAGTATGGATCATAGACAGGTTAAGTGAGTGCGCAATAAGCTGGCAGATGGGATATAATACAAGAATGCAAGGAATAGAGCAGGAGTAGGCCATTTGACCCCTCGAGCCTGCTCCACCATTAAATATGATCATGGCTGATCTGATCATGGAGTCAGTTCCACTTTCCTGTCAGCTCGCAAAAACCATTTATTCCCTTATTGCTCAAAAATCTGTCCATCTCTGCCTTAAACATATTCAATGACCCAGCCTTCACAGCTCACTGGGTCAGAGAATTCCACAGATTTATAACCCTCTGAGAGAAGAAATTCCTAATCTCAGTTTTAAATGGGCGGCCCTTCATTCTGAGACGATGACCCCTTGTTTTTGTTTCTCCTATGAGTGGAAACATAGAAACATAGAAACATAGAAAATAGGTGCAGGAGGAGGTTGTTCGGCCCCTCGAGCCTGCACCGCCATTCAATGAGTTCATGGCTGAACATGCAACTTCAGTACCCCATTCCTGCTTTCCCGCCACATCCCTTGATTCCCCTAGTAGTAAGGACTATATCTAACTCCTTTTTGAATATATTTAGTAATTGGCCTCAACAACTTTCTGTGGTGGAGAATTCCACAGGTTCACCACTCTCTGGGTGAAGAAGTTTCTCCTCATCTCGGTCCTAAATGGCTTACCCCTTATCCTTAGACTGTGACCCCTGGTTCTGGACTTCCCAACATTGCGAACATTCTTCCTGCATCTAACCTGTCTAAACCCGTCAGAATTTTAAACGTTTCTATGAGATCCCCTCTCATTCTTCTGAACTCCAGTGAATACAAGCCCAGTTGATCCAGTTTTTTCTTAATATGTCAGTCCCGCCATCCCGGGAATCAGTCTGGTGAATCTTCGCTGCACTCCCTCAATAGCAAGAATGTCCTTCCTCAAGTTAGGAGACCAAAACTGTACACAATACTCCAGGTGTGGCCTCAGCAAGGCCCTGTACAACTGTAGCAACACCTCCCTGCCCCTGTACTCATATCCCCTCGCTATGAAGGCCAACATGCCATTTGCTTTCTTAACCGCCTGCTGTACCTGCATGCCAACCTTCAATGACTGATGTACCTCCCTTTTTCCTAATCTGTCACTGTGATGTCTGTAAGTGCTGCAAGCTTGTAATGCTTGTAGCTCCATACTGTGGATGTGGACGTATTGTGTACTGCAGCTGCAGAGTTATAATAAAAAG
This sequence comes from Pristiophorus japonicus, assembly GCF_044704955.1. Taxonomy (NCBI): domain Eukaryota; kingdom Metazoa; phylum Chordata; class Chondrichthyes; family Pristiophoridae; genus Pristiophorus; species Pristiophorus japonicus. Next base: position 156,875,193 of record NC_091981.1, on the reverse strand, counting down.
ACAGGCAGTTTCTGGTAGCTTTTGAACAAAGAGCCTGCCATTTTAAGAGCTGTGTGTGTGTGCTCTGTAAAGATATCACAGTTGGTGACTGAGGATGGAGATTTTTCGGAAGGTTAAAGCTTAAATTTTGTTGTTGAAGTATTCAGCCAGCCGACAGAAGACTTTGGAAGCTTTTGTCTTTGAAAAAAAAGCTACAAAATCCGAGGTAAACTACAGCACACAGTGAGAACAGCTGGAGATTAAAAATAGCAGGTGTAATGGGACATTTGGGTGAATATAGACATGACCAGGAATGTTTTAAAGTGTATGTGGATCGGCTGGAAATGTATTTCACTGCAAATAACATAATCAAAGTTCTCGACAATGCAGTCCAAAACCAGGCTGTATTGGAACGGAAGAAAGCGATTTTCTTATTGTTGGCAGGTCCGGCCTTATACGAAACCCTTGTAAATCTGCTTGTGCCTGACAAGCCAAAGGACACAATGCTTAAAGAGATTTTAACAAAGCTGGAGCAGCACTATAACCCCAAACCATTAGAAATTGCTGAAAGCTAACGTTTCGGAATTCGTCAGACAGCGAGGTCGATGAGCATGGCCGAACAATATGCCCGAGAATTAAATAATGATTACGGTCGTCAGTCAACCGAGGTAAATCACCTGTAGGTTCAAAGTAAAAGACGGCCAGGGCCGAAAGTCTCAGAAACCAGAAATTCTAACAGAACGTCGAAGTCGTGCTATAGGTGCCTGGGACAACACATTGCTAAAAGTTGCCCATACGTGAAGACAGAGTGTTTTTTCTGCAGAAAGACTGGGCATCTTGCAAAGGCATGCCGACTGAAGGGTAAACCAGTTTTTAAAGCTATGAGTCCAGCGTTCAAAGCTATGAGTATTAATCCAAAGAGACTGCATGGCTTGGAAGTACAACAGCAGGACGAGGAGATGTTAGAATTACACGTCATCAGGAGCACGAGGTTAATAGACAGCGATTCAGAAAGCATCAAAATCCACACAGATGTTGCGGGGTTCAAGATGCCAATGGAAATTGACACGGATGCCTCTGTGAGTGTAGTATCGGAGTCACTATATCGCGACAAATTGCGTGATTTCCAACTGGAGAAATCCAAGATAGAGCTGCGAGGCTACTCGAGGGAGAAAATTCCTGCAGTAGGCCGTATCACCATACTGGTGAAATATAAAGATCAATTTCAGAACTTGCCTCTAATAATAGTGAAAGGAGACAAGACTGCTTTACTAGGAAGAAATTGGTTAAGCTCACTGAAGCTGGATTGGAGTAAGATCTTCTCTGTGGAAGTGAGATTTTCATCAATGGATGAGGTTATCAAACAGTATCCGAAGGTGTTCTGCGAAACGGGCAGTGCGATCCAAGGCTTCAAGGTGAGTGTCAGGGTACAGAAGGACGCTAGATCGGTTTACTACAAGCCATGTTCCGTACCATATGCACTCAAGGAGAAAGTTGAGCAAGAATTCAAAAGACTAGAGACTGAGAACATTATTTGTAAGATAGATCGATATAATTGGGCTACACCCATTGTTGTTGTACCTAAGTCTGATGGTAAAGTAAGATTGTGTGGTGATTATAAGGTAACCACAAACCAGGTTCTAGAGGGTAATATCCCCAATACATTGCTGAATATAGAAGATTTGTTCACAACGCTGACAGGTGGTCAGATCTTCTCAAAACTGGATCTTACGAATGCCTACTTACAGCTTGAACTAGATGAGGAGTCCAAGTCATGTTTGTCTATAAACACTCATCGAGGCCAAAATCAATTTAATAGGCTACCGTTTGGAGTGTCTTCCGCCCCTGCCCTATTCCAAGGGGTGATGAACCAAATTTTGCAAGGTATTGAAGGTGTAGTATGTTATTTGGATGACATACTAATTTCAGCACCAAATAGGCAACTTCATAATAAGATATTGAATGAAATCCTCAAACGGCTAGGGAAGCACAGAGTACGAGTGTCTGCTCATAAGTGCGACTTATTGAAAAACTTAGTGGAGTACTTAGGGTACAGAGTAGACAAAGATGGTTTACATCTGACCAAGGAAAAATTGGATGCAATTAGAAATGCACCCACTCCCAGGAATATCACTGAACTTGTTCATTCTTGGGTCTTTTGAATTATTATGGGAAGTTCCTACCAAATTTGGCTACTGTATTACATCCACTGAATGAACTTTTGAAAAAACAGATCCAGTGGAAGTGGTCAAAAGAATGCGATACAGTATTCAAGGAGTGTAAAAACAAATTGGTAGAGAGCACCATGTTAGTTCACTATGACATATCTAAGGAGATTAAACTAGCATGTGATGCTTCTCCGTATGGAGTTGGGGCAGTAATCTCTCATGTATTAAGTAGTGGGGAGGAGAGACCAATTGCTTTTGCTTCACGCATTCTCAGTGTCAGTGAGAGAAATTATGCGCAAATTGAAAGGGAAGCTTTGGCATTAATTTTAGGGGTCAAGAAGTTTCACAAATACTTGTATAGTCGTAAGTTTACCATCGTTACAGACCATAAACCCCTAACAGCAATCCTACATCCAAAGTCCCCAGTTCCAATATTAGCTGCAGCCCAAATGCAGAGATGGGCTTTGATTTTGTCAGCATATACATATGATATTGAATACAGACGATCAGCTGATCACAGTAATGCTGATGCAATGTCTAGATTGCCTTCCCGATCACAGGGTACACTCGATAGGGAAGAAGTGTTTTATTTTTCATACATTGATGAATTGCCAGTCACAGCTGGGGAGATTGGTAGAGCAACAAAACGTGACCCAGTGATGTCAAAGGTGTATGAGTATATTGCAACTGGATGGCCAAACCAGGTAACAGACAAAGATACACATCCATTCTTCATTCGTAGGAATGAATTATCAGTCGATAAAGATTGTATCATGTGGGGTGCAAGAGTGGTTATACCAAATAAATTCAGGTCCAAATTATTCGGAGACCTCCATGACCAGCACCTGGGAATGTGCTTGACCAAGAGTTTTGCACACAGTTATTTATGGTGGCCAGGTCTTGATAAAGATATAGAGTACATTGTGAGTCAGTGTACAACATGTCAATCGGTAAGCAAGCAACCACCACCAGTACCATTACAGCCATGGAAATGGCCTCCCAGGGTGTGGCAAAGGCTACATATTGATTTTGCTGAGTTAGATGGACAACAATTGTTCATTGTAATTGATAGCCATTCAAAGTGGGTTGAGGTGTTTCCAATGTGAAAAATAACAACAAGTAAAACATTGGACATTTTACGAAAATTATTTTTTGCATTTGGCCTTCCTGAAGAAATTGTTTTGGATAATGGACCACAATTTTGTTCAGAAGAATTTGCACAATTCACAAGCAAAAATGGTGTGAAACATACCAAGGTTCCACCATATCATCCTGCTTCGAATGGTGCAGCAGAGCGCACTGTACAAATTGTCAAACGTGCCCTCATAAAACAAATGTTAGATCCAAATCCAAGAAAATGACAGTTGTCATTGGATCACAAATTGGCTAATTTTTTGATTACATATCGAAATAATCCTCATACAACTACTGGTAGAACACCAGCAGAGTTGTTTCTCAAACGACAGCCATGAACCAGATTCTCATTGTTAAAGCCACATTTGGCACAGTCTGTAGAAGAGACACAAATTAGACAAAAAGAGAATTGTGATAAAGGGAGACTAAAGGAGAGAAGAGTGACATTAAACCAGAAGGTAAGAGTGAAGAACCGTCACCATAAATGATTAAAGTGGTTACCTGGAAGAGTGCTGAAGATATGTGGTCTTCGCACATATTTGGTAAAGATGTTTGATAATGGACAGGTTAGGTTTGTTCATATTGATCATATTTTACCTACAGACATGGAAAGAGTTGAAGGTGGGAATGATTCAATTATTTCTGACTCATCAGATAGTTTTGATATTCCAATAGCAAATCCTAAATCCAATGTACTGGAAACAAATCCAGGAGAGAATCATAGTGAAAGTCTGAGTCCGAGTCAGGAAAACAAAGAGCTTGAAGTTAGAGTGAGTGCAAATGAAAATCAAGGAAATTCCATGGAGGAAAATGTTCCTCAGGATGAGCCTCAAATGCGTGTGAAATCAACATCATGTTTGGAAGGTTGTGTTCGAGAGCGAAGGTATCCTCTTCGAAACAGAAAACAAGTGGTAAAGTTAAATTTGTAAATATGTATAAAAATGAAATTATTTATGATGTTTGTTATGATGGTTTTTTCATTAAGGAGGGAGAAGTGTGATGTCTGTAAGTGCTGTAAGCTTGTAATGCTTGTAGCTCCATACTGTGGATGTGGACGTATTGTGTACTGCAGTTGCAGAGTTATAATAAATAGACAGGCAGTTTCCGGTAGCTTCCGGACAGAGAGCCTGCCATCGTAAGAGCTGTGTGTGTGTGCTCTGTAAAGATATCACAGTCACCATTCAGATAATAGTCTGTCTCTCTCTGTTTTTACCACCAAAGCGGATAACCTCACATTTATCCACATTATCCACATTATACTTCATCTGCCATGCATTTGCCCACTCACCTAACCTATCCAAGTCACTCTGCAGCCTCATAACATCCTCCTCGCAGCTCACACTGCCACCCAACTTAGTGTCATCCGCAAATTTGGAGATACTACTTTTAATCCCCTCGTCTTAATCATTAATGTACAATGTAAACATCTGGGGCCCCAGCACAGAACCTTGCTGTACCCAACTAGTCACTGCCTGCCATTCTGAAAAGTACCCATTTACTCCTACTCTTTGCTTCCTGTCTGCCAACCAGTTCTCAATCCACGTCAGCACACTACCCCCATCTGTATCCAACTTGTTGAGCCCTCTCATTATCTTATATGTTTCGATAAGATCACCTCTCATTCTTCTGAACTCCAATGAGTATAGTCCCAACCTACTCAACCGATCTTCATAATCAACCCCATCTGGAATCAACCTAGTGAACTTTCTCTGAACAGCCTCCAATGCAAGTATATCCTTCCTTAAATACGGAAACCAAAACTGCATGCAGTACTCAAGGTGTGGCCTCACCAATACCCTGTACAGTTGTAGCAGGACTTCTCTGCTTTTATACTCTATCCCCCCTTGCAATAAAGGCCAACGTTCTATTTGCCTTCATGATTACTTGCTGTACCTGCATACTAACTTTTTGTGTTTCATGCACAAGGATCCCCAGGTTCCTCTGTACTGAAGCACTTTGCAATTTAAATTATAATTTGTTTTTCTATTTTTTTCTGCCAAAGTGGATAACCTCATATTTCCCTACATTAGATTCCATCTGCCAGATTTTTGCCCACTCACTTAGCCTATCTATATCCCTTTGCAAATTTTTGATGTCCTCCTCACACATTGCTTTTCCTCCCATCTTTGTATCAGCAAACTTGGCTACGTTACACTCAGTCCTTTCATCCAAGTCACTAACATAGATTGTAAATAGTTGAGGCCCCAGCACCGATTCCTGTTGCACCCCACTAGTTACTGTTTGCCATCCGGAAAATGAACCATTTATCCCAACTCTCTGTTTTTTGTGAGTTAGCCAATCCTCTATCTGTTATGTATTGATGTGTGTATCGTCCTGGTACCTTAAATGTACAATAAGCACAATGGTACACCACAGAGGGTGCTGTGGTGGGAGACCTGAAAGTACCTGCAAGAGGCAGTATAAAAGGCTGACCACACACCTGAGAGTCACTCTGGAGCTGTTCAATAAAGGACGAAGGTCACAGCAGTTAGATCAACACCAGACCGTGTGGAGTCAGTAATTTGTGTGCTACATACAGCACATTGGCAACGAGGAAGTGGACGAACTCCATGCAACCATGGCTACTCTGGGCTCACTAAAGGATTTTACCTTGGGCAATGATTGGGAGGCCTTTATGGAAAGGCTCGAGTACTACTTCACAGCAAACAACCTGACGGAGGACACGGACGCAATGAGAGATAAGCGTAAGGCAATATTGCTTTCCAGTTGTGGAGATGAGGTTTACTGTCTCGTCAGGGATTTGCTGGCACCTGGGAGCACCAGGGACCAGTCATATGATGAGCTGATCACACGCATTCGTGACCAGTTGAAACCGAAGGAGAGCATCCTCACGGCCAGATACAAATTTTACCATCACTGCAGACCCGAGGGCCAGGATATCACCAAATATGCTGCGGACCTCAGGAGACTCGCGGCGCCGTGTGATTTTGGCGCACGCCTTGACGAGGCGTTGCGGGACGTTTTTGTCATGGGGATTGGCCATGAGGGCCTCCTTCACAAGCTGCTAGCCACGGAACCCACAGTCACTCTGACAAAGGCCATCGCCATCAGCCGGGCATATATGACCTCGACTTGCAGCACCAAGCAAATAATCCACACAGTCTCAAACCCGGCAGGCACTGTCCAACCATGGACCAAACTGCAGAACGTGGCTCTGCCCGGGGCAGAGAGCACGGACCTTGGGGTCCTGGAACTCAGAGTCTGCTGAGGGGGGCCAATCAAGCAGCACCATGCTGTCGCTGTGGAGGAAGCCATGGGGCTCACCGGTGCAGGTTTGCGGAGTATACGTGCAATACCTGCCACCTGAAAGGCCACCTTCAGCGTATGTGTAAAAGAAATCGGACTCACCATGTGGCTGAGGAGATGGGGGATGATCTACTGTTCAGCGAGGAGCAGGTAGAAGAAGATGAGGTGCTTGGACTGTATACGTGCACCGACGATTCGCCCCCAGTGATAAAGGAAGTAAAAATCAACGGAGTCCCAGTGAGTATGGAAGTGGACACGGGCTCGGGTCCGTCGTTGATGAGTCAGAGAACTTTTGATAAACTGTGGATTAACCCAGCTGCACGACCCAAGCTGGTCCCAGTCACGGCGAAGCTGCGTACCTACACCAAGGAACTGATACCTGTTCTTGGCAGAGAAATGGTGCAGGTATCCCACAGGGATGAGACGCACAGTTTATCTTTGTAGGTCGTTGCAGGCAATGGGCTGACACTCCTCAGCCGGAGGTGGATGGGGACGGTCCGTGGGAGCTGGGAAGACTTCACCACTCCACAGGCTGCTGCTCCCTGGGGTGCTGCCGTGCCCCGGGTCCCCAGAGAGCAGCGCCGACCGAGCTGGAGCTGCATCCTCAATCCACCCACAATCTCTGGCTGGGGCAAGCAGAGCAAGCCCCATCCCCGGACCTGAAGCCACAGAGATCCTGCAGCCTTAGCCCCCACAGGCAAGCAGCCCTACAGAGGCGGGCCTAGTGTGGGGGAGGGTGAGCCGGCGGGGCGCTGCGGGCGGGGTGCGAGGGATCCAGGATGGCCGGGGCGGATCGGAGGGGCCCACGCAGAGGAAGAGTCGGGCGGTGGCAGCAGCTGGAGGTCGGCGGCCACAACGGCCACAGAGGAGGCCGCTACGAAGGCCGCAGGGGAGGCGGCAAGAGCGACGACTGGAGAAGCCACGACGGCCGCAGGAGAGGCGGCAAGTCAGGTGGCAGCGGAGGGGAGCGGAGGCTGTGGTGGCGGAGGGCATCTGGAGCGGCGGAGAGCAAGATGGCGGCGGCCTCGTGTCCAGAGCAGCAGAGCATCAAAGATAGCGGCGCCCAAAGAGAAGCCTCGTGGAATCCTGCTTCATCAAAGATGGCGCCTTAAAAAGGAAATGCACCCGGGAGTCTTAAAAGGGCCTTACCACGAGGTGGTCCCCACAAAGTGACTTCTGTAAAGCAAGAGCGAGTCTAAAATGAGCTATGTTAATGTGAGATGATGGATTTATAATAAGAATTAATATTTTAATGCTGAATGGTCACTGTGTTTGTGTAAAATAATGGAGATGAAGTGCAATTAATGATAAGAGCTAATAAGGAAATCAGGGATCCACTACCAGTTAATAACTATTTAATGTAACTGCTCGGTGTACCCGCAACCCATTGACGCAACATCTGTGCCAGATAACATATACCATACTAACGCACTGTCTGTGCATACCTGCCTTCTGTTGGACAAACAAGGTCGAGATCCCCGGCAACGGTTTCGGGACTGGAGGGGGCAAGTGAGATGTTATGTATCGATGTGTGTATCGTCCTGCGTCCTGGGGGGAAGTGAGATGTTATGTATCGATGTGTGTATCGTCCTGCGTCCTGGGGGGAAGTGAGATGTTATGTATCGATGTGTGTATCGTCCTGGTACCTTAAATGTATAATAAGCACAATGGTACACCACAGAGGGCGCTGTGGTGGGAGACCTGAAAGTACCTGCAAGAGGCATTATAAAAGGCTGACCACCACACCTGAGAGTCACTCTGGAGTTGTTCAATAAAGGACGATGGTCACAACAGTTAGATTAACACCAGACCGTGTGGAGTCAGTGATTTGTTTGCTACATACACCACACTATCCATGCTAATATATTACCCCCAACCCTGTGAACGTGTATCTTGTGCAGTAACCTTTTATGTGGCACCTTATTGAATGCCTTCTGGAAATCTACACCACACCCATTGGTTCCCCCTTATCCACCCTGCTCGTTACATCCTCAAAGAACTCCAGCAAATTTGTCAAACATGATTTTCCTTTCATAAAACCATGCTGATTCTGCTTGATTGAATTATGCTTTTCCAAATGTCCTGCTACTGCTTTCTTAATAATGGACTCCAGCATTTTCCCAGTGACAGATGTTAGACTAACTGGTCTATACTTTCTTGCTTTTTGTCTGCCTCATTTTTAAATAGGGCGTTACATTTGTGGTTTTCCAATCCGCTGGGTCCTCCCTAGAATCCAGGGAATTTTGGTAGATTACAACCAATAATGTGGGGAAATGTGAGGTTATTTACTTTGATAGGAAGAATAAAAACTCAGAATATTTTTTAAATGGTGAGAAACTATTAACTGTTGGTGTGCAGAGTGAATAAGGTGTTCTTGTACAGGAAACACAGATAATTAGCATGCAGGTTCAGCAAGCAATTAGGAAGGCAAATGGTATGTTGGCCTTTATTACAATGGGGTGTAGTACAAGAGTAAGGAACTCTTGCTACAATTGCAAAGGACTTTGGTGAGACCATACCTGGAATACTGTGCACAGTTTTGGTCTCCTTATCTATGGAAAAATATACTTGCCTTATAGGTGGTGCAGCATAGAAACATAGAAAATAGGTGCAGGAGCAGGTCATTCAGCCCTTTGAGCCTGCACCGCCATTCGATAAGATCATGGCTGATCATGCAAAGGTTCACTAGATTGATCCTTGGGATGAGAGGATTATCCTAAGGGGAGAGAGTGAGTAACCAAACTGGAACAATACGGTGGAGGAGGATTTCCTGGAGTGCATAAGGGATGGTTTTCAAGACCAATATGTTGAGAAACCAACTAGGGGGGAGGCCATCTTAGACTGGGTGTTGTGTAATGAGAGAGGATTAATTAGCAATCTCGTTGTGCGAGGCCCCTTGGGAAAGAGTGACCATAATATGGTGGAATTCTATATTAGGATGGAGAATGAAACAGTTAATTTAGAGACCATGGTCCAGAACTTAAAGTAGGGTAACTTTGAAGGTATGAGGCGTGAATTGGCTAGGATAGATTGGCGAATGATACTTAAGGGGTTGACAGTGGATGGGCAATGGCAGACATTTAGAGGCTGCAAGGATGAATTACAACAATTGTACATCCCTGTCTGGCGTAAAAATAAAAAAGGGAAGGTGGCTCAACCGTGGCTATCAAGGGAAATCAGGGATAGTATTAAAGCCAAGGAAGTGGCATACAAATTGGCCAGAAATAGCAGTGAACCCGGGGACTGGGAGAAATTTAGAACTCAGCAGAGGAGGACAAAGGGTTTGATTAGGGCAGGGAAAATAGAGTACGAAAAGAAGCTTGCAGGGAACATTAAGACGGACTACAAAAGTTTCTATAGATATGTAAAGAGAAAAAGGTTAGTAAAGACAAATGTAGGTCCTCTGCAGTCAGAATCAGGGGAAGTCATAACGTGGAACAAAGAAATGGCAGACCAATTGAACAAGTACTTTGGTTCGGTATTCACGAAGGAGGACACAAACAACCTTCCAGATATAAAAGGGGTCAGAGGGTCTAGTAAGAAGGAGGAACTGAGGGAAATCCTTATTAGTTGGGAAATTGTGTTGGGGAAATTGATGGGATTGAAGGCCCGATAAATCCCCAGGGTCTGATGGACTGCATCCCAGAGTTCTTAAGGAGGTGGCCTTGGAAATAGTGGATGCATTGACAGTCATTTTCCAACATTCCATAGACTCTGGATCAGTTCCTATGGAGTGGAGGGTAGCCAATGTAACCCCACTTTTTAAAAAAGGAGGGAGAGAGAACACAGGGAATTATAGACCGGTCAGCCTGACATCGGTAGTGGGTAAAATGATGGAATCAATTATTAAGGATGTCATAGCAGCGCATTTGGAAAGAGGTGACATGATAGGTCCAAGTCAGCATGGATTTGTGAAAGGGAAATCATGCTTGACAAATCTTCTGGAATTTTTTGAGGATGTTTCCAGTAGAGTGGACAAGGGAGAACCAGCTGATGTGGTGTATTTGGACTTTCAGAAGGCTTTCGACAAGGTCCCACATAAGAGATTAATGTGCAAAATTAAAGCACATGGGATTGGGGGGTAGTGTGCTGACGTGGATTGAGAACTGGTTGTCAGACAGGAAGCAAAGAGTAGGAGTAAATGGGTACTTTTCAGTATGGCAGGCAGTGACTAGTGGGGTACTGCAAGGTTCTGTGCTGGGGCCCCAGATGTTTACATTGTACATTAATGATTTAGATGAGGGGATTAAATGTAGTATCTCCAAATTTGCGGATGACACTAAGTTGGGTGGCAGTGTGAGCTGCGAGGAGGATGTTATGAGGCTGCAGAATGATTTGGATAGGTTAGGTGAGTGGGCAAATGCATGGCAGATGAAGTATAATGTGGATAAATGTGAGATTATCCACTTTGGTGGTAAAAACAGAGAGACAGACTATTATCTGAATGGTGACAGATTAGGAAAAGGGGAGGTGCAACGAGACCTGGGTGTCATGGTACATCAGTCATTGAAGGTTGGCATGCAGGCACAGCAGGCGGTTAAGAAAGCAAATGGCATGTTGGCCTTCATCGCGAGGGGATTTGAGTACAGGGGCAGGGAGGTGTTACTACAGTTGTACAGGGCCTTGGTGAGGCCACACCTGGAGCATTGTGTACAGTTTTGGTCTCCTAACTTGAGGAAGGACATTCTACTACTGAGGGAGTGCAGCGAAGGTTCACCAGACTGATTCCCGGGATGGCAGGACTGACATATCAAGAAAGACTGGATCAACTGGGCTTGTATTCACTGGAGTTCAGAAGAATGAGAGGGGATCTCATAGAAACGTTTACAATTCTGATGGGTTTAGACAGGTTAGATGCAGGAAGAATGTTCCCAATGTTGGGGAAGTCCAGAACCAGGGGTCACAGTCTGAGGATAAGGGGTAAGCCATTTAGGACCGAGATGAGGAGAAACTTCTTCACTCAGAGAGTGGTGAACCTGTGGAATTATCTACCACAGAAAGTTGTTGAGGCCAATTCACTAAATATATTCAAAAAGGAGTTAGATGTAGTCCTTACTACTAGGAGGATCAAGGGGTAAGGAGAAAGCAGGAATGGGGTACTGAAGTTGCATGTTCAGCCATGAACTCATTGAAAGACGGTGCAGGCTCGAAGGGCCGAATGGCCTACTCCTGCACCTATTTTCCATGTTTCTATGTCTAAACTCTTTGGCGTTTAGAAGAATAAGAGGTAACCTCATTGAAACACATAAGATTCTGAGTGGGATTGACAGGGTAGATGTTGAGAAGTTGTTTCCGCTGGCTGGCTAGTCTAGAACTCGAGGCATAATCTCAGGATAAGGGATGGGCCATTTAAGACTGAGATGAGGATTAATTTCTTCACTCATAGGGTTGTGAATCTTTGGAATTCTCTACCCTAAAGGTTCTGTGAATGCTGAATTGCTGAATATATTCAAGGCTGAGATAGATAGATTTTTGGACTCTAGGGGAATCAAGGGATATGGAGATTGGGCGGGAAATTGGAGTTGAGTGCAAAGATCAGCCATGATCTTATCGAATGGGGGAGCAGGCTCAAGGGGCAGTATGACCTACTCCTACTCCTAATTCATATGTTCTTATGTTCTTATGACCTGGTCAGGCCACACTTAGAGTACTGTGCACAGTTCTGACTTCCATATTACAAAAAGGACATAGAAGCACTAGAGAAAGTGCAAAAAAAAATTACAAGGACGGTACCAGAACTGAGAGGTTACATCTATCGGGAAAGATTGAACAGTTTGGGGCTTTTTTTCTGTAGAAAAGAGAAGACTTAGATGAGACCTGATAGAGGTCTTTAAAATTATGAATGGGTTGGACACGGTAGATGTGGAGCAAATGTTTTCACCTGTGGGAGAATTGAAAACTAGGGGCCACAAATACAAGACAGTTACAACAACAACAACTTGTACTTATATAGAGCCTTCAATGTCGTAAAACATCTCAAGGTACTTCACAGGAGTGTTATAAAACAAAATTTGACCTCGAACCACATAAGGAGAAATTAGCACAGATGACTAAAAGCTTGGTCAAAGGGGTAGGTTTTAAGAAGTGTCTTAAAGGAGGAAACAAAGGTAGAGAGGCGGAGAGGTTTCAGGAGAGAATTCCAGAGCTTAGGGCCTAGGCAGCTGACGGCATGTCCATCAATGGTTGAGCGATTAAAATAAGGGATGCTCAAGAGGCCAGAATTAGAGGAGCACAGAGATCTTGGGGGGTTTTGGGACTGGAGGAGATTACAGAGATAGCCATGGAGGGATATGAAAACAAAGATGAGAATTACAAAATCGAAAACCTCCTGGAAATAACGGATAACCAAGGGTCTAGCGAGAATGAGGAACTGAAAGAAATTAGTATTAGTAAAAAAATAGTACTGGTGAAATTAATGGGATTAAAAGCCGATAAGTCCGCTGGACCTGATGGTCTACATCCTCAGATTTTGAAAGAGGTGACTATAGAGATAGTAGATGCATTAGTTGTCATTTTACAAAATCCCATAGATTCTAGAATGGTTCCCGCAGATTGGAAGGTAACTAATGTAACCCTGCTCGTTAAGAAAGGAGGGAGAGAGAAAATGGGGAATTACAGACCAGTTAGCCTGACATCAGTAGAAGGGAAAATGCTTGAATCTATTATTAAGGACTTGGTACAAAACACTTAGAAAATAATAATAGGATTGCGATGAGTCAACATGGATTTATGAAAGGGAAATCATGTTTTACAAATCTGTTAGAGTTTTTTGAGGTTGTAACTAGTAGAATAGATAAGGGGGAACCAGTGGATGTGGAGTATTTGGATTTTCAGAAAGCATTTGATTCGGTGCCACATACGAGGTTATTAAACAAAATTTGGGCTCATGGGATTGGGGATAATATACTAGCATGGATTGAGGATTGGTTAATGAGTAGGAATAAATGGTTCGTTTTCAGGTTGGCAGGCTGCAACTAGTGGGGTGCCACAAGCATCGGTGTTTGGGCCCCAGCTATTCACAATCTATATCAATGATTTGGATAAGAGGACCAAATGTAAAAGTTTGCTGATGATACAAAGCTAGGTAGGAATGTAGGTTGTGAGGAGGATGTATAGCGGTTTCAAGGGGATATAGACAGGCTGAGTGAGGAAGAACATGGCAAATAAAATATAATGTGAGAAATGTGAAGTTATCCACATTGGTTGGAAAAATAGAAAAGCAGAGTATTTTTTAAATGGTGAGAGTTTGCAAAATCTTGGTATTCAGAGGGACCTGGGTGTCCTTGAACACAAATCAGTGAAAGTTAACATGCAGGTACAACAAGCAATTAAGAAAGCAAATGGTATGTTGGCCTTTATTACAAGACAATTTGAGTATAAGAGTAAAGACGTCTTACAGCATTTATATAAGGCCCTAGTGAGACCACACCTGGAATATTGTGTACAGTTTTGGTCTCCTTACCTAAGGAAGGATATATTTGTCATAGAGGGAGTGCAATGTAGGTTCAGCAGACGGACTCCTGGGATGGGGGGATTGTCCTAGAGGAGAGATTGTTTTCTCTGGCTGGGGAGTGTAGAACCAGGGGTTACAGTCTCAGAATAAGGGGTCAGCCATTTAGGACTGAGATGAGAAGACATTTGTTCACTCTGATGGTGTTAAATCTTTGGAATTCTCTACCCCAGAGGACTGTGGAGGCTCAGAGTGTATTCAAGACGAAGATCAATAGCTTTTTGGATATTAAGGGAATCAAGGGATGTGGGGATAGTGCAAGTAAGAGGAGTTGAGGTAGGAGATCAGCCATGATCTTATTGAATGGCGGAGCAGTCTTGAAGGGCCGAATGGCCTACTCCTGCTCCTAATTCTTATGTTTTATGAGTAAGTGCTTAACCGGGAGCCAATGTAGGGCAGCAAGCACAGTGGTGATGGTGAATGGGACTGAATGTAAGTTAGGACACGGGCAGCTGAGTTTTGGATGACCTCAAATGTACATAGGGCAGAATGTGGGAGGCTAACCAGTTACTAATAAATCTAATAGGGAAATAAGGAGAAATTTCTTTACTCAGAGAGTGGTTAAGATGTGCAACTCACTACCACAGGAAGGAGTTGAGGCAAATAGCTTAGATGCTTTCTGAAGGAACCAAACAATTACAGGAATTGTAGGGAATAGATAGATATGCTGAAAACTGAGATTAGGTTGATGGAATTGGAGGAGACTCGTGTGGAGTATAAACACCGACACAGACTAGGCGAGCTGAATGGCCTATTTCTGTGCTGCATATTTTATACAATTCTATGAAACCACACATTAACATGAATCATTGGCATAAAGAGGGGAGAAATTTGGAGTTGAGGCAAAGGTATAAGCTCCAGGCTTCCAATGCTACTTGATGTTTAATTAATATTTTAAAAATTCTCAATAATCATGGAAGAAAAAGTGGAAGTGTTTTCATTATGCAGTTGGTGATCCTATTTTTAGTAATTTCTGCAGTTTTTCTCATAGGGTCTCTATGTTGTGCACCATCTAAGGCTAGAAGTGTGGGCATAACACGTGTTACCAAGTTTTTCTTTCAGTGTTGCTCTGATATTGACCACTGAGGCATGCAAGAGTCCTTTAATTTTTCTTTGCATCCCATGGGGATGTACTTGGAATTTGCTCGATGTTTCCTGGCATTGCTGCAGCTGAGATCAGGATCTCAGCAGATTGTAATAGTTCAGCTGAACTCATGTTCCAACACACCATGCCATCCAAAAGATCACTTACAACACTATAAAGAAAAAAGATGTTTCAAATTTATGAACTCATTTTCAAGGGGACCAAAATTGGTGAAACACAAGTTCCGTCCGTTTTTTGGTGGTCCCCGGGCGTTGCATCAGTTTTTACTGCCCGGTACCGCTGGGGCCGAGTGGGCGGGAGTTCCATCCCACTTTTCTCGGCGGTAACCGGAGCGGAGTACAGCGGGCGGTGACGGAGTACAGTGGGTGGAGGTGGAGTACAGCGAGTGGTGATGGAGTACAGCGAGTGGTGACGGAGTACAGCGGGTGGAGGTGGAGTACAGCGAGTGGTGACGGAGTACAGCGGGCGGTGACGGAGTACAGTGGGTGGAGGTGGAGTACAGCGAGTGGTGACGGAGTACAGCGGGTGGTGGAATACAGCGGGTGGTGACGGAGTACAGCGGGTGGTGGAGTACAGCGGGTGGTGACGGAGTACAGTGGGTGATGACGGAGTGCAGAGGGTGGTGACGGAGTACAGTGGGTGGAGGTGGAGTACAGCGAGTGGTGACGGAGTACAGCGAGTGGTGACGGAGTACAGCGGGTGGTGACGGAGTACAGCGGGTGGTGGAATACAGCGGGTGGTGACGGAGTACAGCGGGTGGTGGAGTACAGCGGGTGGTGACGGAGTACAGCGGGTGGTGACGGAGTACAGCGGGTGACGGAGTACAGCGGGTGGTGACGGAGTACAGCGGGTGGTGACGGAGTACAGCAGGTGACGGAGTACAGCGGGTGGTGACGGAGTACAGCGGGTGGTGACGGAGTACAGCGGGTGGTGACGGAGTACAGCGGGTGGTGACGGAGTACAGCGGGTGGTGGAGTACAGTGGGTGGTGACGGAGTACAGCGGGTGGTGGAGTACAGCGGGTGGTGATGGAGTACAGTGGGTGATGACGGAGTGCAGAGGGTGGTGACGGAGTACAGCGGGTGGTGACGGAGTACAGCGGGTGGTGACGGAGTACAGCGGGTGATGACGGAGTGCAGAGGGTGGTGACGGAGTACAGCGGGTGGTGGAGTACAGCGGGTGGTGATGGAGTACAGTGGGTGATGACGGAGTGCAGAGGGTGGTGACGGAGTACAGCGGGTGGTGACGGAGTACAGAGGGCGGTGACGGAGTACAGCGGGTGGTGACGGAGTACAGCGGGTGGTGACGGAGTACAGCGGGTGATGACGGAGTGCAGAGGGTGGTGACGGAGTACAGCGGGTGGTGACGGAGTACAGAGGGCGGTGATGGAGTACAGCGGGTGGTGACGGAGTACAGTGGGTGGTGACGGAGTACAGCGGGTGGTGACGGAGTACAGCGGGTGGTGACGGAGTACAGAGGGTGGTGACGGAGTACAGCGGGTGGTGACGGAGTACAGCGGGTGGTGATGGAGTACAGTGGGTGGTGACGGAGTACAGAGGGCGGTGACGGAGTACAGCGGGTGGTGACGGAGTACAGTGGGTGGTGACGGAGTACAGAGGGCGGTGACGGAGTACAGCGGGTGGTGACGGAGTACAGCGGGTGGTGATGGAGTACAGTGGGTGGTGACGGAGTACAGAGGGTGGTGACGGAGTACAGCGGGTGGTGACGGAGTACAGCGGGTGGTGATGGAGTACAGTGGGTGGTGACGGAGTACAGAGGGCGGTGACGGAGTACAGCGGGTGGTGACGGAGTACAGCGGGTGGTGACGGAGTACAGTGGGTGGTGACGGAGTACAGAGGGCGGTGACGGAGTACAGAGGGCGGTGACGGAGTACAGCGGGTGGTGACGGAGTACAGCGGGTGGTGATGGAGTACAGTGGGTGGTGACGGAGTACAGCGGGTGGTGACGGAGTACAGCGGGTGGTGACGGAGTACAGCGGGTGGTGGAGTACAGCGGGTGGTGACGGAGTACAGCGGGTGGTGACGGAGTACAGCGGGTGGTGATGGAGTACAGTGGGTGGTGACGGAGTACAGCGGGTGGTGACGGAGTACAGCGGGTGGTGACGGAGTACAGCGGGTGGTGGAGTACAGCGGGTGGTGACGGAGTACAGCGGGTGGTGGAGTACAGCGGGTGGTGACGGAGTACAGCGGGTGACGGAGTACAGTGGGTGGTGACGGAGTACAGCGGGTGACGGAGTACAGTGGGTGGTGACGGAGTACAGCGGGTGGTGGAGTACAGCGGGTGGTGACGGAGTACAGCGGGTGGTGACGGAGTACAGCGGGTGGTGACGGAGTACAGCGGGTGGTGACGGAGTACAGCGGGTGGTGATGGAGTACAGCGGCTGGTGACGGAGTACAGCGGGTGGTGACGGAGTACAGCGGGTGGTGACGGAGTACAGCGGGTGGTGGCCGGCGGAGACGGCCTTTCGACTCGGGAATCTTGAGTTCCCGCGTTGTGCGCACACGCGTGCAGCTGTCAAGCTCCGCCCCCCCGAGAGGCACTGACAAGAGGCCAGGGACTGCCAACCTGAGATTGCTGTGGGGGGGGAGAGAGATCGCTGTCGGGGGGAGAGATCGGTGGGTGGGGGAAATCGCTGTGGGGGGGGGGGAGAGAGACTGAGTGGGGAGAGATCACTGTGGGATGTGAGAGAGACTGTGGGGTGAGTGAGACTGCAGCGTGGGAGAGACTGGGGGGTGAGAGGGATTAGTAAAATGTTTATTATAGTTCATTAATAAAGGAGTAAATAAAGCTTTATTAAACCATTTATATTATTGCCTAACACTGGAAAATACTACAATGCATTTAAAAATACATCAAACTGTAGAGAACTATAAAGATCTGTATAATATGAAACAAACCTGTCAGCTCTGTCTCCATACTGCCCACGTAAGATCCAATTAACAGCACCTTCTCCAGGACAGTATGCAGTTCCGGCGGTATGTCGGTGGTATGTCATGAAACTTGCACTTTTGGGCGGTATGTGGGCTGTCTACTCGGGCGGGCGGTGTGCATACAGTCCAGTGGTATTTCACTCATGAAACTTCTACCGGGCGGTATGTCAGCAGTATATACCTGTTTTTTGACAAAACTTCTGTTTTTGGGCGGTAAGCGCGCGGTAGTGGGCTGTATGTTGATGCATTTTGGGCCCATGATGTTTTGCAAGATTATTTCTGTTGGTAACAAAATCATATAGGGATGCAAACAGCTGCTCCTGACCTGAAATGGGAATCACGCTCGACATGAAAAATATTAAAATCAAAAAAACATTTCACTGTGTCATGCTAACTGTTATGTCTGTAAACCTCGTAAATATCACCAGAGGGCTTATCCCCTGGAGTCCCAAGAGATCCCAGAATCCCTTGGGAGCAGCTGTATATAAGGAGGCCTCAAAGGCTGGAGAGGCACTCTGAGATCTGTAATAAAGGACGACGGTCACACCTTACTTTGAGCTTGCAGTATCTAGTCTGACTATTAATTCAAGACTTAACAACTGGCGACGAGATACAAATGACAAACCCCACCGCAACAATGCAGCGAACCGTGGGCATCCTGGAGAAAGTTTCGGAGGGAGATGATTGGGAAACCTTCGTGGAGCGACTCGACCAATACTTCGTGGCCAACGAGCTGGAAGGAGAAGCGAATGCTGCCAAACGAAGGGCGATTCTCCTCACATTTTGCAGGACATCAACGTATGGCCTCATGAAAAATCTGCTCGCTCCAGCGAAACCCACAGATAAGTCGTACGATGAATTGTGTACACTGGTCTGGGAATATCTAAACCCGAAGGAAAGTGTTCTGATGACAAAGTATCGGTTCTACACGCACAAGAGGTGTGAAGGCCAGGAAGTGGTGAGCTACGTCGCTGAGCTAAGGCACCTTGCAGGACATTGCAAATTTGAAGGACACTTGGAGCACATGCTCAGGGACTTCTTTGTATTTGGCATTGGCCATGAAGAAATACTTCACAAACTTTTGACTGTAGAGACCCCAACCTTGAGTAAAGCCATAGCGATAGCCCAGGCGTTTATCGCCACCAGTGACAATACCAAACAAATGTCTTAGCACACGAGTGCTGCTGCAAGTACTGTGAACAAAGTAACGTTGTTTTCGAATCAAAATGTACGGGACAGGACTTACACGCTTGCAGCTGCACGTCCGCAGATGACACAGAGTCGACCATCAAGGGTGGTGAATACAAGGCCATTAACACCTTGTTGGCGCTGCGGGGGTGATCATCGTTTCCATTCATGCCGCTTCAAAGGATACATTTGCAAGGGTTGTGGAACAATGGGACACCTCCAACGTATGTGCAGGTGAGCTGCAAATGCTGCTAATCCTGCAAACTCTGCTAATCCTGCAAACCACCATGCTGCAGAGGAGGGCACATTCACGGTGGATCACGACGAACCAGAGCCTCAGACTGAGGAGGCAGAGGTATATGGGGTGCACTCATTTACCACAAAGTGCCCCCTGATAATGCTGATGGTTGGATTAAATGGACTCCCGGTGTCCATGGAGCTGGACACGGGCGCAAGCCAGTCCATAAGGAGCAAAAAGACTTTCAATAAATTATGGTGCAACAAGGCCTCAAGGCCAGTCCTGACTCCCATTCGAACGTACACAAAGGAACTCATTCCTGTAATCAGCAGTGTTACCGTAAAGGTCTCCTACGTTGGAGCAGTGCACAGAGTTACCACTCTGGGTGGTACCGGGCGATGGCCCCACGCTGTTCGGCAGGAGCTGGCTGGGAAAGATACACTGAAACTGGGACGACGTCCGAGTGCTTTCGTCCGTCGACAACACCTCATGTGCCCAGGTCCTAAACAAGTTCCCATTGCTGTTCGAGCCAGGCACCAGGAAGTTCCAAGGAGCAAAAGTGCAGATCCATTTGATTCCGGGGGCGTGACCCATCCATCACAAGGCGAGAACGGTACCTTACATGAGGAGAGAGAGGGTGGAGATCGAGCTGGACAGGCTGCAACGAGAGGACATCATTTCGCCAATTGAATTCAATGAGTGGGCCAGTCCGATTGTTCCAGTCCTCAAGGGAGACGACATCGTCAGAATCTGTGGTGATTACAAAGTAACTATCAGTCGTTTCTCCCTGCAGGATCAATACCCACTACCAAAGACAGACGACATTTTTGCTACGCTCGCGGGAGGAAAGACGTTCACGAAGCTGGACTTGACCTTGGCCTACATGACACAAGACCTGGAGGAATCATCGAAGGGCCTCACCTGCATCAACACTCTCAAAGGTCTCTTCATCTACAACAGATGTCCGTTTGGAATTCGATCGGCCGCGGCGATATTCCAGAGAAACATGGAAAGCTTACTGAAGTCGGTCCCGCGCATGGTGGTTTTCCAGGACGACATCTTGGTTACAGGACGGGACACAGTCGAGCATCTGCAGGACCTGGAGGAGGTTCTTAGTCAACTCAACCGTGTGGGGCTCAGGTTAAAATGCTCGAAGTGCGTTTTCCTGGCGCCTGAAGTGGCGTTCCTGGGGAGAAGAATTGCGGCGGACGGCATCAGGCCCACCGATTCGAAGACGGAGGCAATCAAGAACGCACCGAGACCACAGAACGTGATGGAGCTGCGGTCGTTTCTAGGACTCCTGAACTACTTTAGTAACTTCTTACCGGGTCTCAGCACATTGTTAGGACCACTGCAGGCCTTACTGTGTAAAAGAAATGAATGGGTATGGGGTAAAAGCCAAGAAAATGCCTTTGTAAAAGCTAGAAAATTGTTATGCTCAAACAAATTGCTTGTGTTTGATCATGTAAGCACTTGATACTAGCATGTGATGTGTCGTCCTACGGCATCGGGTGTGTATTGCAACAAGCTAATGAATCTGGGACATTGCAACTGGTTGCTTATGCATTCAGAAGTCTGTCTAAGGCTGAGAAAGCCTACAGTATGATTAAAAAAGAAGCGTTAGCGTGTGCTTATGAGGTAAGGAAAATGCATCAATATCTTTTTGGGGTCAAATTTGAATTGGAAACTGACCAGAAGCCATTGATATGCCTTTTTTCCGAAATGCAAGGGGATAAATACGAATGCATACAGCTACGCCATCCACGACACGCCAGGCACAGAAAACTGTGCCGATGTTCTCAGAAGGCTGCCATTGCCCACCATGGGGGTGGAAATGGCACAGCCCGCAGCTTTAGTCATGTTTATGGAAGTATTCGAGAGTGAGCAATCACCCGTCACAGCCCAACAGATTAGAAACTGGACAAGCCAGGAACCTTTACTGTCCCTAGTAAAAAATTGTTTGCTTCACGGGAGCTGGTCCAGCGTCCCAGTGGAAATGCAGGAAGAGATAAAGCCGTTCCAGCGGCGCAAAGGTGAAATGTCTATACAGGCAGACTGCCTTCTGTGGGGTAATCGGGTAGTGGTCCCCAAGAAGGGCAGGGACACTTTCATCAGTGACCTCCACAGCACCCACCCAGGCATCATAATGAAGCGATATCCAGATCCCACGTGTGGTGGCCCGGTATCGATGAGGACTTAGAGTTCTGCGTGCATAAATGTAACACATGTTCACAGTTAAGCAATGCACCCAGGGAGGCGCCACGAAGTTTATGGCCTTGGCTTTCCAAACCGTGGTCCAAGGTCCATGTTGACTATGCAGGCCCATTTTTGGGTAAAATGTTCCTTTTGGTTGCGTAATCCAAATGGATTGAATGTGAGATAATGTCGGTAAGCACGACCGCTGCCACCACTGAAAGCCTGGGGCCATGTTTGCCACACACGGCTACCTGATGTCCTTGTGAGCGACAACGGGCCATGTTTCACCAGTGCCGAGTTCAAAGAATTCAAGACCCATAACGGGATCAAACATGTCACATCTGCCCCGTTCAAACCAGCGTCCAATGGTCAGGCAGAGAGAGCAGTGTAAACCATCAAGCAGGGCTTGAAGAGGGTAACTGAAGACTTACTGCAGACTTGCCTATCCTGAGTCCTGCTTAGCTACCGCACGAGACCCCACTTGCTCACTGGGATCCCACCTGCTGAACTGCTAATGAAAAGAGCACTTAAGACAAGGCTCTCGTTAGTTCACCCTGATCTACATGAACAGATAGAGAGCAGGCGGCTTCAGCAAAGTACATTTCATGATAGCGCAAATGTGTCACGTGAAATTGAAATCAATGATCCTGTATTTGTATTAAATTATGGACAAGGTCCCAAGTGGCTTCCCGACACTGTCATGGCCAAAGAGGGGAGCAGGGTGTTTCGGGTCAAACTTTCAAATGGGCTCATTCACCGGAAATTCTTGGACCAAATCAAACTCAGATTCACGGACTATCCTGAGCAACCCACCTTGGACCCTACCTTCTTTGACCCCCTGACACCACGGTTGGCCATGAAGCAGAACCCATCACCCGCAGCAGCCCAGCAGGACTCACTACACCAGGCAGCCCAGCAAGGCCAGCTGCACAGCAGCCCAGCGAGGGCCCAACAAACGATTCACCAAAACCAGCATTTGCACCGAGACAACCAACCAGGGAAAGAAAGGCCCCAGATCGACTCACCTTGTAAATAGTTACACTGTTGACTTGGGGGGGGGAGTGTTGTTATATACGTAAACCTGTATATAGCTTGTGTAGCCACCAGAGGGCTCACCTCCTGGAGTCCCAAGGGATCCCACAATCCTTTGGGAGCAGAGCTACTTAAGGAGGCCTCACAGGCTAGAGAGGCACTCTGGAGACCTACAATAAAAGACTAAGGTCACACTTTATTTTGAGCTCACAGTATCCTATCAGACTCTTATTCATACATAACAGATTGAATATGTGATAATGTCGGCAAGAACATCCGCTGCCACCATAGAAAGCCTACGGGCCATGTTTGCCAAGCACGGCCTGCCTGATGTCCTTAAAAGTGACAATGGGCCGTGCTTTACCAGTGCTGAGTTCAAGGAGATCATGACCTGCAATGGGATCAAACATGTCGCATCTGCCCCGTTTAAACCATCCTCCAATGGTCAGGCAGAATGAGCAGTTCAAACAATCAAGCAGAGCTTGAAAAGGATAACTGAAGGTTCACTGCAGACTCGCTTATCCCAAGTCCTGCTCAGTTACCGCACAAGACCCCACTCGCTCACTGGGGTCCCTCCCGCTGAACTGCTCATGAAAAGGGCACTTAAGACAAGACTCTCGTTAGTCCACCCTGATCTACATGAACAGGTAGAGAGCAGGCGGCTTCAACAGAATAAATATCATGATCGTGCAAATGTGTCACGTGAAATTGAGATAAATTATCCTGTATTTGTGTTGAACTATGGACAAGGCCCCAATGGCTTCCTGGCTCTGTTTTGGCCAAAGAGGGGAGTAGGGTGGTTGTGGTCAAACTCTCAAATGGACTCACCTGCAGGAAACACTTGGACCAAACCAAACTCAGATTTACAGACTATCCAGAACAACCCACAACAGACTCCACTTTTTTCGACCCTCCAACACACACACAAGTGACAACCGACCCAACTGTTGACCACAAAGCAGAACCCATCACCCGCAGCAGCCCAGCAGGACTCACTACACCAGGCAGCCCAGCAAGGCCAACTGCACAGCAGCCCAGTGAGGGCCCAACAAACGACTCACCAAAACCAGCATTTGCACCGAGACGATCAACCAGGGAAAGGAAGGCCCCAGATCGACTCACATTGTAAATAGTTACACTATTGACTTTGTGGGGGAGTGTTGTTGTGTATGAAAACTTGTAAATACAATATCTAACCACCAGATGGCTTATCCCCTGGAGTCCCAAGGGATCCCACAATCCCTTGGGAGCAGCTGTGTATAAGGAGGCCTCACAGGTTGGAGAGGCACTCTGAGATCTGTAATAAAGGACTACGGTCACACCTTACTTTGAGTGTGCAGTATCTCATCTGACTCTTTATTCAAGACTTAACACTAACATTATCAGTTGAGAATTTATCATGACATTAGTGAACAACAGAACAGAGACTTGAGTTAAAGATTTCAGCTTAGATTTTAAAAGATTCTGCTGGTGGCATCGAGCTGCCCTATGGACAAACAAGAGATCATGAAATCAGGTACACGGTTTAGTGCATCCAAATCTAAGTGGATTTAGCAACGTTTTACTGCCTCCTCATCAGTACAACAACAACTTGCATTTATATTGCACTTTTAGCATAGAAAAATGTTAATGGTGCTTCACAGAACAAAATGGATGCCAAGCCAAAGAAGCTGATACTAGGAAGGATGAGTGGCTGGTTTTAAGGAGGGTCTGAAAGAAGGAGATGAGGTGGAGAGATGGAGGGGCTTAGAGATACAGTTCAGAAGAGCATTGGAATAGTTGAGTCTGGGAGTGATAAAGGCATGGAAGAGGGTTTCAGCAGCAGGTAAACTGAGGGTGCTTTGTGTGATGCAGTCGATATGGAGTCAGAAATCCAACTCAGGGTAGAATAGAACACCAAGGTTGCTAACAGTCTGGTATAGCCTGAGACAGTGGCCAGAGAGGGGTATGGATTTGATGGTAATAGTGTTGCTTGCACATATGAAACAGGCTCAGCAGTGTGTTGATGTCTTACCATACAGGAGTTAGCTTCTTTAAAGGTGGGTAGTACTTTTATTGTTGTTTGGAAGGTTAGAATTGTTGTGCCTTATTATTATATTGCTTTATCTGCATGTTCATTGCTACATTGATTTTTGGTGCTTTTTTTGCATTCAAGATTTTAATTTCCAGTTCCATTTCTTAAAACTTTCTTTTAGCTGCTAGTTCACTTTCAGCAATCTATGTGAGCACAGGGGGTTCCAATAGTGCTCCAAAATTTGAGGGGACAAGAGAGACAGGTGCAACTATATCACATACATTCCATATGTAGGTATTCTTATCCCAAGATCTACATTTACTGGCTAAGACAGTCCGACCTTGGCATGTCACAGGAAACCATTGGTGCATTTGCTTTACAAAGGAGACTGCCACATGGCTATGCCATCTCATGGAAGCTGACCTACAGACAACCTGTATCACAGAGGTGAAGCTCACTAATGCGGTAAACATTTAAATCACCAGAGCTTTAAGCCACAACCACGATATATATCAAATCAGCTGGTTGTGTGTGCATCAAGCAAGTGATGGAAGCCTTGTTCTCAAAAGGCAACACATTCGGCACTTTTCCAGTGGAAATGAGGCATCAGCCTCCAAGAGTGCAGGGCACTGCATACGGCATCCATATGGGAATCTGGGTTAGTAGGTTCCAGCTACTCCTCTGCCATCACCATTTGCTTCTCCTCATCTGTTCACTCTGCCTGTACTGGTGCTACTACTTCCAGCTCACTAATTGCATCTTCTGGGATGTTTGCAGCCATGTAGTGTTTGCAAACTTTATT
The DNA here is from genome assembly GCF_044704955.1 of Pristiophorus japonicus. Classification (NCBI taxonomy): domain Eukaryota; kingdom Metazoa; phylum Chordata; class Chondrichthyes; family Pristiophoridae; genus Pristiophorus; species Pristiophorus japonicus. Next base: position 156,849,610 of record NC_091981.1, on the reverse strand, counting down.
GAATGGGACACAGAATGTGATGCTGCTTTGCTCTGGGCCACTGGGCAGTGCTGACAAGCTGCTCCTTCAGGCCTACAATGATGGGAAAGGAAAACATGTTCGAGTGCTGGCTCCCTGACACTCCTCAAACAGAGCTTGCTCTTATGTTTTAAGCTTTTTATTCTCTATATTTCTCTTGGGTTTAGCATCTCAGACTGTGATATATTCACAGAGAACAAGCACACACAGCTTCCTAACATGGCAGGCAGCTCTCTTGAAAGTCTCTGGAAATCTGCCGAGTTCTGTTTATTATTAACCCTGCACTTGCAGTACACAATACGTCCACATCTATAGTGTGGAGCTACAAACATTACAAGCTTACAGACATTATGCTTCTCCCTCCTTAATGAAGAAGCCATCATAACAAACATCATACATAACTTTCATGTTGAAACATAACACAGGATATAAACTTATTTTTTTTCCATATTTACAAATTTAATTTTACGACTTGTTTTCTGTTTTGAGGAGAATACTTTCGCTCTCGAACAGAACCTTCCAAACATGATGTTGATTTCACACTCATTCGAGGCTCATCCTGAGGAACGTTTTCCTCCACGGAATTTCCTTGATTTTCATTTGAACTCACTCTAACTTCAGGCTCTTTGTTTTCCTGACTCGGACTCAGACTTTCATTCTGATTCTCTCCTGGATTTGTTTCCAGTACATTGAATTTAGGATTTGCTACTGGTGTATCAAAACTATCTGATGAGTCAGAAATAATTGAATCATCCCCACCTTCAACTCCTTCCATGTCTGTAGGTAAAATATGATCAATATGAACAAACCTAACCTGTCCATTATCAAACATATTTACCAAATATGTGCGAGGACCACATATCTTCGCCACTCTTGCTGGTAACCACTTTAACCATTTATGGTGATGGTTCTTCACTCTCACCTTCTGGTTTAATTTCACACTTCTCTCTTTTACTCTACCTTTATCATGATTCTCTTTCTGTCTTAATTGTGTCTCTTTTACGGACTGTGCCAAATTTGGCTTTAACAACGAGAATCTGGTTCGTAGCTGTCATTTGTGAAAAATCTCTGCTGGTGTTCTACCAGTAGTTGTATGAGGAGTATTTCGATATGTAATCAAAAAATTAGCCAAATTGTGATCCAATGACAACTGTCATTTCCTTGGATTTGGATCTAACATTTGTTTTATGAAGGCACATTTTACAATTTGTACAGTGTGCTCTGCTGCACCATTTAAAGCAGGATGGTATGGTGGAACCTTGGTATGTTTCACACCATTTTTGCTCGTGAATTGTGCAAATTCTTCTGAACAAAATTGTGGTCCATTATCCAAAACAATTTCTTCAGGGAGGCCAAATGAAGAAAATAATTTTCGTAAAATGTCCAATGTTTTACTTGTTGTTATTTTCCACATTGGAAACACCTCAACCCACTTCGAATGGCTATCAATCACAATGAATAATTGTTGTCCTTCTATCTCAGCAAAATCAATATGTAGCCTTTGCCACACCTGGGAGACCATTTCCATGGCTGTAATGGTACTGGTGGTGGTTGCTTGCTTACCGATTGACATATTGTACACTGACTCACGATGTACACTATATCTTTATCAAGACCTGGCCACCATAAATAACTGTTGAAAACTCTTGGTCAAGCACATTCCCAGGTGCTGATCATGGAGGTCTCCTAATAATTTGGACCTGAATTTATTTTTATAACCACTCTTGCACCCCACATGATACAATCTTTATCGACTGATAATTCATTCCTACGAATGAAGAATGGATGTGTATCTTTGTCTGTTACCTGGTTTGGCCATCCATTTGCAATATACTCATACACCTTTGACATCACTGGGTCACGTTTGGTTGCTCTACCAATCTCTGCAGCTGTGACTGGCAGTTCATCAATGTATGAAAAATAAAACATTTCTTCCCAATCGGGTGTACCCTGTGATGGGGAAGGCAATCTAGACATTGCATCAGCATTACTGTGATCAGCTGATCGTCTGTATTCAATATCATATGTATATGCTGACAAAATCAAAGCCCATTTCTGCATTTGGGCTGCAGCTAATGTTGAAACTGGGGACTTTGGATTGAGGATTGCTGTTCGAGGGTTATGGTCTGTAACGATGGTAAACTTATGACCATACAAGTATTTGTGAAACTTCTTGACCCCAAAAATTAATGCCAAAGCTTCCCTTTCAATTTCCGCATTATTATTCTCACTGGCACTGAGAGTGCATGAAGCAAAAGCAATTGGTCTCTCCTCCCCATTACCTAATACATGAGAGAGATCACTGCCCCAACTCCATACGGAGAGGCATCACATGCTAGCTTAATCTCCTTAGATATGTCATAGTGAACTAACATGGTGCTCTCTACCAATTTGCTTTTACGCTCCTTGAATGCTGTATTGCATTCTTTTGACCACTTCCAATGGATCTGTTTTTTCAAAAGTTCATTCAGTGGATGTAATACTGCAGCAAAATTTGGTAAGAACTTCCCATAATAGTTCAAAAGACCCAAGAATGAACGAAGTTCAGTGACATTTCTGGGAGTGGGAGCATTTCTGATCGCATCCAATTTTTCCATGGTTGGACGTAAACCATCTTTGTCAACTCTGTACTCTAAGTACTCCACTGAGTTTTTAAATAACTCACACTTACGAGCAGACACTCGTTCTCTGTGCTTCTCTAGCCGTTTGAGGACTTCATTCAATAAGTTATTAAGAATTTGCCTATTTGGTGCTGAAATTAGTATGTCATCCAAATAACATACTACCCATTCAATACCTTGCAATATCTGGTTCATTACCCCTTGGAATATGGCAGGGGTGGAAGACACTCCAAACAGTAGCCTATTAAATTGATATAGGCCTAGATGAGTATTTATAGTCAAACATGACTTGGACTCCTCATCTAGTTCAAGCTGTAAGTAGGCATTCGTAAGATCTAGTGTTGAGAAGATCTGACCACCTGTCAGTGCTGTGAACAAATCTTCTATATTCGGCAATGTATTGGGGACATTACCCTCTAGAACCTGGTTTACGGGTACCTTATAATCACCACACAATCTTACTTTACCATCAGACTTAGATACAACAACAATGGGTGTAGCCCAATTACATTGATCTATCTTACAAATAATGTTCTCAGTCTCTAGTCTTTTGAGTTCTTGCTCAACTTTCTCCTTATGTACGGAACGTGGCTTGTCGTTAACCGATCGAGCGTCCTTCTGTACCCTGACACGCGCCTTGAAACCTTGGATCGGAATGCCTGTTTCGCAGAACACCTTTGGATACTGCTTGATAACCTCATCCATCAATGAAAATCTCACTTCCACACAGAAAATCTTACTCCAATCCAGCTTCAGTGAGCTCAACCAATTTCTTCCTAGTAAGGCAGACTTGTCTCCTTTCACTACTATTAGAGGCAAGTTCTGAAATTGATCTTTATATTTCACCAGTACGGTGATATGACCTACCACAGGAATTTTCTCTCCCGAGTAGCCTCGCAGCTCAATCTTGGTTTTCTCCAGTTGGAAATCACTCAATTTGTCGCGGTATAGTGACTCCGGTACTATACTCACGGCTGCACCCCTGTCAATTTCCATTGGTATCTTGAACCCCGCAACATCTATGTGGATTTTGATGCTTTCCGAATCGCTATCCGTTAGCCTCGTGCTCCTGATGACGTGTAACTCTAACATCTCCTCGTCCTGTTGTTGTTCTTCCATGCTATGTAGTCTCTTTGGATTTCTACACATAGCTTTGAACGCTGGACTCATAGCTTTAAAAGCTGGTTTACCCTTCAGTCAGCATGCCTTTGCAAGATGCCCAGTCTTCCTGCAGAAGAAACACTCTGCCTTTATGTATGGACAACTTTGAGCACTGTGTTGTCCCAGGAACCTATAGCACGACTTCGACGCTCTGGTAGAATTTCCAGTTTCTGAGACTTTCGGCCATGCCCGTCTTTTACTTTGAACTTGCAGGTGATTTACCTCGGTTGACTGACGACTGTAATTATTATTTAATTCTCGGGACTATTGTTCGGCCATGCCCATCGACCTCGCTGTCTGACAAGCAATCTCAAAAATCAAGTCATCCGTCATCAATAACTTCCTTCTGATCGCATCATTTTTCACCCCACAAACAACATGATCCCGCAATGCTCGGTTTTGAAAGTTTGCAAAATTACAGTGCATCGATAGCTTCTTTAATGCAATGATGTAATCACTGATACAATCATCAGCCTTTTGATTCTGAATCCCAAAATGATAACTTTCAGCAATTTCTAACAGTTTGGGGTTATAGTGCTGCTCCAGCTTCGTTAAAATCTCTTTAAGTGTTGTGTCCTTTGGCTCGTCAGGCACAAGCAGATTTACAAGGGGTTTGTACAATGCCGGACCCGCCACCGATAAGAAGATCGCTTTCTTACGTTCCAACACAGCCCAGTCCTGGACTGCATTGTCTGGAACTTCGATTGTGTTATTTGCAGTGAAATATATTTCTAGCCGATCCACATATGCTTTAAAACGTTCCCGGTCATGTCTATATTCTCCCAAATGTCCCAATACACCTGCCATTTTAATCTCTAGCTGTTCACATCATGTGCTGTATTTTACCTCGGATTTTTAGCTTTTTCCAAAGACAGAAACTTCCAAAGTCTTTCTGTCGGCTGGCGAAATTCTTCACCAATAAAATTTAAGCTTTAAATCATCCGAAAAATCCCATCTATATCGCCAAGTGTGATATATTCACAGAGCACAGCACACACAGCTTCCTAAAATGGCAGGCAGCTTTCTCGGAAGTCTCCGGAAATCTGCTTAGTTCTGTTTATTATTAACCCTGCTCTTGCAGTACACAATACGTCCACATCCACAGTGTGGAGTGGAGTTACAAACATTACAAGCTTACAGACATTACACAGACCACTCGCACTCACGCCCTTGCTCCCTGCAACTGAAGTGTACCTTCACCTGCCCAATATCTAGGTAATTTGAAACCAGCCCAGGGGGATGAACAGAAAGTCATCACAACTTTATTTTACTGTTCCCTCAAGTGATCTCGCCCTACTTTGGAAGGCCATCGAATAAACACTCCACGAGACCGTAGCTTAGGTTCTAAACTGGCAAATAGATTTATTAAACAGTAATTGGATAAATGAACAAATGCACTGACAGTAAATTTACATTGCCTCCAGTAATTCCCTGACAGGTTTTTTATTTTTCCTGTTGGCACTTGGGCTCTCAGGAACCTTTGTCCCAATAGTGCTGAATTATTTAACTTTACTCTCAGCACCATTGCTGACACCAATGGGTTTCCTAATGCAGATATTTCAAGCTGATGTATTTGACAGAAGAGGAACTGCAGTGGAGGTGAGGCAGGTCAGGCTGCAATGGAAATGTTCTGTACCCACTGGTACCTCTATACCTGCATCTGCGGTGAAATTACGTTGCTTTGATAAACTAAGTGCTGATACAAGCTACTCTTCTCAAAGGAAGCTGTAACAGCAAACCGAGCTTGCTTTTATGGTTTAGGCTTTTTACTCTACATATTAGACATCATAAGGATGTGTGAATGCCTCATTAACCATAATGTAGCATCCTCAGAAGTACCCTGATGTCACGCTTTCAATGGCATTACATGAAAGAAGTCATGCCAGCGTGATCAAGATTTAGCGCAAACTGATTGGACGCACTTGCACCTGATGCCATCAACCATTTCTTTATTCCCTTACACACCTACCTGGCAATGACCACTGAGAACTAGTTGCCTGGGGTTTGAGCCAGCAGAGAGGCAACTGGAGAGCCATTTAGCATGTTGTAAAATCACCTGCAACTGCTATGCAGCATAGTGCTGGCACAGCAATTGACAGCAATTGTCAGTTGTAGTCTGAAATTTGGCTGTTTGAAGGCATGTTGCAATACTGACCTATGGGGATGATAATGGGAATCAGTGCATGGGGGCAACACTCCTCACAATCAAGCCCAGCTCCACCACAGCAGCATCAAACATGGGTTTGGGTGCTGGGACTGCTCCATCATTTACCTGCGGACCCATGCTTGCACCTAAGGTTCTATTTCCTTTTATTTTGGCCTGTCACCTCATAGTTCCCTATCCCTTTAGCCTTGGAAAAGTCTGCGAAAGGGTGGAAATGTTTTTTGAGATTCTCCAAAGATTTTCAGAATTTTTGAACCAATTATGAGCCGCAGCTCCCATTTTAAGTTTCATTTACAGATAATTTTCCATTCCTACACCCAGTTAACTTCCTTTACCTGTCCAAGTCCACATTTGGACTAATGAATAATTATGCAAATGAGCTTATACGAGAAAAGTTGCAATTGCACTTGTCCATTCTGGCAGGATTTGCAACACTTCCTAACCATTTAGAACTAACTTACTTCTGTGGATAAAAATGAAGCCAAATTGTGTCTATAGGCCCAGATAGTCAAATGGGTGCCATCAAATACCACCTGCACTTTGGCCAATCTAGTAATGTCATAACATTAGGTTGGCCCATCACGTTGCTGTCCCTTCTCAATGAGTAAATCAATGATCAAGTTGGCCATGCTGCTCCAGAGATTTACAATGAGACTAAAGATCAGAAGACTTGTGTTTTCCTTACAAAGTAGTAGATGTGTGGAATAGACTTCCGTCAGAAGCTGTTAATACTGTGCTAATTAAATCCTTTAGAAAAGCGCTGCATAAATATCAGATTAAGAACAAGTTTGAAGGTTTTAAGGATAAGGGTGGACATAGATGATCAAAGGCTCAGTGGAATACTATGGTTCTTGCACTGATGGCCCAGGGAAGTGGCATTTATAGAATGAAACTGGTCAGGGTTGAACAGTATAAAGTTCAATCAATATCCTGAAGGCTTTACTCAATTACATTCAGGGATCAAGACAATTTTCTGAGCTCCTGTATTACTTGCCTTTCACAGGAGATTAAGTAAGTTTGAGAGACTCCATGGTGGTGCAAATAATGTGTTGCCCTTTGGAGGTAGTCAATGGACTACGTGTCCTTTCCGAGGCTTTATGCTTTCAAATGTTATTATACTTAGGAAGTAGCATGCTACAGACAGAGCTAAGCAATCCCACAACCAACGGATCAGATCAAAGCTCTGCAGCCCTGCCACATCCAGTAATGAATGGTGGTGAACAATTAAACAACTAACAGGAGGAGGAGGATCCATGAACATCCCCATCTTCAATTATGACGCAGCTCAGCACGCGAGTGCAAAAGACAAAGCTGAGGTGTTTGCAACTATCTTCAGCCAGAAGTGCTGAGTGGATGATCCACATCGCCCTCCTTCTGAGGTCCCCACCATCACAGAAACCAGTATTCAGCCAATTCGATTCACTCCATGTGATATCAAGAAACAGGTGAGCGCATTGGATACAGCAAAGGCTATGGGCTGCGACAACATCCCTGCTGTCGTGCTGAAGACTTGTGCTCCAGAACTAGCTACACTTCTAGCCAAGTCGTTCCAGTACAGCTACAACACTGGCATTTACCCGACAATGTGGAAAACTGACCAGGTATTTCCTGTCCACAAAAGGCAGGACAAATCCATTCCAGCCAATTACCACCCCATCAGTCTACTCTCAATCATCAACAAAGTGATGGAAGGTGTTGTCGACAGTGATATCAAGCGGCACTCACCAATAACCTGCTCATCGATGCTCAGTTTAGGTTCTGCCAGGACCATTAGGCTCCAGACCTCATTCCAGCCTTGGTCCAAACATGAACAAAATAACTGAATTCCAGAGGTGTGGTGAGAGTGACTGCCCTCGACATCAAGGCAGCATTTGACTATGTGTGGTATCAAGGAGCCCTAGTAAAACTGAAGTCAATGAGAATCAGGGGGAAAACTCTCCATTGGCTGGAGTCATATCTAGTGTGGTGTATGAAATGACACAATGAACTCCGTACTGTGAGCCAGTGACTAGGTGTAACCGGGTCAGTCTTTAATGGCTTCCAGAAGTGAAGATACAAAGGTGAAGCTCAGTTTATATACTGAGTCCAGCACGAGTGTATCTATGATTCTAGGACCTCCGATGGTAGTGCCTCCTGTTGGTGGGCAGACCTTATGTATATTACACCTAGCACAAAGGAAGATGGTTGTGGTTGTTGGAGGCCAATCATCTCAGCCACAAGACATCACTGGGCAGTGCCCTAGGCTCAACTATCTTCAGCTGCTTCATCAATGACCTTCTCTCCGTCATAAGATCAAAAGTGGGGATGGTCGCTGATGATTGTGTTCAGTTCAATTCTCACCTCGTCTGATAATGAAGCAGTCCATGCTCACATGCAGCAATACGTGGACGATATTCAGGCTTTACAGTTTTTCATTGGCCATAAAGCACTTTGAGACGTCCTGAGGTTTTGAAAGGCATAATATAAATGCTAATTTTTCTTACTTTCTTGGGCTGATAAGTTGCAAATAACTTTCTCGCCACACAAGTACCAGGCAATGACTATCCCCAACAAGAGAATTTCTAACCACCGCCTCTTGACATTTAACGGCATTACCATCGCCAAATCTCCCTCCATCAACATCCTGGTGTTCACCATTGACCAGAAACTTAACTGGACCAGGCACATAAATACTGTGGCTACAAGAGGAGATCAGAGGCTGGGTATTCTGTGGCGATTCTCCTGACTCCTCAAAGCCTTTCCATCATCTACAAGACACAAGTCAGGAGTGTGATGGAATACTCTCCACTTACCTGGACGAGTGCAGCTCTAACAACACTCAAGAAGCTTGACACCATCCAAGACAAAGCAGCTCACTTGATTGGCACACCATCCACCACCTTCAACATTCACTCCCTCCACCACAGGCGTACCATGACTCGCTAAGGCTTCTTTGACAGCACCTCCCAAATGCGTGACCTCTACTAACTAGAAGAACAAGGGCTGCAGGCACATGGGAACACCATCACCTGCACAGGGTATAAGCAGAGGATGACCTTCCTCAATGTGACTGTGCAGCAGTACCAAAGGAGGCTCAGGCTATCACACCAGGTCGTCGCAAACATTTGCAACTTGCTGGAGCAAGATCTCCAGCCCAGAGGAGCAGGTGGGCATACCTTACCATTGGCTGTGAAAGTTGCCAGCATCCTCAACTTTTTTACGTCAGGCTTCTTCCAGGGACCTGCAGCAGAAATTTGCAGCACCTTGCAGTCGGCTGCCCACGGATGCATCACACAGGTCACCGATGCCCTCTTTGACAAGTCAGTCAATTGCATCAAATTTACCACTGATGATGCCAATGTTACTGAGCGGACGCTGGGCTTTGCCACTCTGACTCGCTTCCCACGGATGCAGGGCATCATACACTGCACATATGTGGCCATCAGGGCACCCCATCATAACCAAGGAGTGTTTGTGAATCACAAGGGCTTCCATTCCCTCAATATGGAGCTTGTCTGCAACCATAAAAAAATCATCATGTATGTGTGTGCCAAATTTCCTGGCAGCTGTCATGATTCTTTTGTCCTGCACCAGTCCACCCTCCCTCAGTTCTTCACACCTCCAAGTAGACTTTATGGCTAGCTGCTTGGAGACAAGGACTATCCACAGTTACATGACTCATGATATCCTTGAGGAGGTCAAGTACTGAGGTCGAGGAGAGATATAATGAAAGCCACATCTCTACCAGATGTGTCATAGAGCAGAGAATAGGCATGCTGAAAATGCACTTCAGATATCTTGACAGATCTGGAGGAGCCCTTCAGTACGCACCAGCAAGGATCTTTAGAGTCATCGTTGTCTGCTGTGCCCTGCACAACATAACGCAGCAGCGAGGATAAGCACTGAATGAGGAGCAAGGCACTGAATGCACAGCCTCTTCAGAGGAAGAGGGGAAGGAGGAGCATCAGCTCGAAGATGAAGAGGAGGAGCAGGAGGAACTTGAGGTCCAGATGCCACAAGCAGCCGAGCACATTTGTGTCTGGGAGGCCAGGAAAGGCCAGATTTAATTAACTTCAGGCATGACACCCATATGGATGCTACAAGCTGTGCTAGGATCCCCCACACCCCCCAGCCCCCACAACACCATAAAGCATCCCTACAATGACCAGGCCATTCCTTTCGCACTGATCCCCATTGCTGGAGGTAACTTTATGTCTCACCATTCACTCCAACTCACAAAGCCACTTCCAAAGTAGCAGACAGAATTGGGCATGACCGGAAAATAAATAGTTTTATATGTGCCATAAGAGTAATGGAACCTTAACAGAAACAATTCTTTTAACACCCATGTGCTTACTCTTGTGCATCTACTTCTGTGTCATCTTTCCCGTACACGTGCTCCTATGAGGTGCTAGCCCGGTGGCTTCAGCAAAGTAAGAGGCAGCCTGCTCACTTCCCTGCTGTGACTGCAGAGATACATTTGGTGGATCTCCTCTTGCTTTTGGAGCCTCTGATGGCCCCGCTAAAGTCTGCTCCTTCTGTGACTGTGTAGGTGCAGACTAGGCCATCGTGATCCCAGGAGGAATCTGGGGCTCTGGTTAAGTGGGGGGGGGGGGAGGTGGGGCAATGGGGGATAAGTGTGAATGCTTTGAAAGGAGCCCCGACTTCCATGTCCACTTTCACCATCATCACTCTCATATACCACACGCACTCCCCTGCTAGCAAGAAGCTGGAGAGCACCTTGCTGCACATCAGTGGGGACATGAGAACCCAAGTCTAGAGACGAGGTCTATGAGCCTCTGCCATCTATTCTCCACAGATAGCATGAGCTTATGTGAGTGGCACATTAGCTGCCCCATGCAGGGGGCCATCCTTTCCATGGAAGAGTCTATAGTCGCCATCACCTGCGACATGGTGGTGCTCATGTTGGAGATGGACTTCTCCATTCTCTGCATATTTGCAGACATCGAGGTCTCAAAAGCTGTCAGAGTTTCCTGCACTTCTTCTTGCACCTCCAGGATCACCCTCTTTCTCGATGGCCCCCAAGGCTCAGCATCTGCATGCAACTGGGCAGAGCTGGGAGCATCCTGCGCCCTCTGGAGGGGAATCTCCTCTGCTGTCCCTGTCTCCACCATCTGCTCTTGCTCACTTTGTGAGTTGTGAGACACCAGATGACAACACTACTCTATCTCGCATGGGATCCACCGTGGTGTGGGTATCTGCGCTGGAGCTGGGTGCACTTATGTCTGGTGACGGTGCACACTCAGAGGCTGGAGGCTCCTCTGAGGAGTCATCTTCCTCTTCCTCCTCTTGATGGACCTGTGGGAGAATAAAGAGATGATTTAGAAATGTCATATCAAGACTGGGTACCGATACCATAATGCACATGATGAACATTCACTGGCTGCTGACATCAGTTGCCATATGAGTAACTGCTATATTGCATGTGGTTTATGAGATTTAATTCTGTCACCAGGTTGCTGAGATGTCTTCCACTCGCCATCTCCCATATCCAACTGCTCTACGATTCCAGATACTTCCAGGGCGATCTCCTTTGCTGCAGTTAGGGTGGCCAATGATGGAAGGCCACCTCCGGATCTCTCCCTCTCCATCTTATTGTGGGCTCTCTTCTCTTGCAAGGAAGTTTGAATGAAAGTGATGGAATGAGTGTAAGGAATGGATGGGTTACATCTGTGGGGAGTGACTATGAGAGAGTATGATGCCAATGCCAAGTGGCCTCCATATGTGGTGTATGAGTGCATTAGGATGAGGGTGAGTGTGAGGGGTGGTTAGTAAGTTGGGGTTAAGAACATAAGAAATAGGAACAAGAATAAGCCATTCGGCCCCTCGAGCCTGCTCCGCCATTCAATAAGATCATGGCTGATCTGATCATGGACTCAGCTCCACTTCCCCGCCCGCTCCCCATAACCCCTTATCGCTCAAGAAACTGTCTATTTATGTCTTAAATTTATTCAATGTCCCAGCTTCCACAGCTCTCTGAGGCAGTGAAGTCCACAGATTTACAACCCTCAGAGAAGAAATTTCTCCTCATCTCTGTTTTAAATGGGCGGCCACTTATTCGAAGATCATGCCCTCTAGTTCTAGTCTCCCCCATCAGTGGAAACATCCTCTCTGCATCCACCTTATCAAGTTCCCTCATAATCTTATACGTTTCGATAAGATCACCTCTCACTCTTCTGAATTCCAATGATTGGAGGCCCAACCTACTCAACCTTTTCTCATAAGTCAACCCTCTCATCTCCGGAATCAACCTAGTGAACCTTCTCTGAACTGCCTCCAAAGCAAGTATATCCTTTCGTAAATATGGAAACCAAAACTGCACGCAGTATTCCAGGTGTGGTCTCACAATACCTTATATAGACTTCCCTGCTTTTATACTCCATCCCCTTTGCAATAAAGGCCAGGATACCATTGGCCTTCCTGATCACTTGCTGTACCTGCATAGTACCCTTTTGCATTTCATGCACAAATATCCCCAGGTCCCGCTGTACTGCAGCACTTTGCAATCTTTCTCCATTTAAATAATAAGTTGCTCTTTGATTTATTCTGCCAAAGTGCATAACCTCACACTTTCCAACATTATACTCCATCTGCCAAATTTTTGCCCACTCACTTAGCCTGTCTATGTCTTTTTGCAGATGTTCTGTGTCCTCCTCACACATTGCTTTTCCTTCCATCTTTGTGTCATCAGCAAACTTGGCTACGTTACACTCGGTCCCTTATTCCAAGTCGTTAATATAGATTGTAAATAGTTGGGATCCCAGCACTGATCCCTGCGGCACCCCACGAGTTACTGGTTGCCAACCAGAGAATGAATACTGACTCTGCCTGACCGAATTTTGCTTTTCCAAATGTCCTGCTACTGCTTCTTTAATAATGAACTCCAACATTTTCCCAACCACAGATGTTAGGCTAACTGGTCTAGTTTCCTGCTTTTTGTCTGCCTCCTTTTTTAAATAGGGCCGTTACATTTGCAGTTTTCCAATCTGCTGGGATCTCCCCAGAATCCATGGAATTTTGGTAAATTACAACCAATGCATCCACAATCCCTGCCACTAATTATCTTAAAGCCCTAGGATGCAAGCCATCAGGTCCAGGGCATTTATCTGCCTTTACTACTAGGGGAATCAAGGGGTATGGTGAGAAAGCAGGAATGGGGTACTGAAGTTGCATGTTCAGCCATGAACTCATTGAATGGCGGTGCAGGCTAGAAGGGTCGAATGGCCTACTCCTGCACCTATTTTCTATGTTTCTATGTTTCTTAGTCCCATTATCTTACTGAGTACTGTTATATATGCAACACCTTGTACCCAGTATTTTACCGCCACCATAGGGCACATCTGTTGGAGTCGCAAGGGATCACAGCCTCCCTTGGGAGCACTGCATATAAGCAGGCCTCCCATGCTGTGCCAGCACTCTGGAGTCAGAATAAATAAACTAAGGTCACACTTACTCAAGTCTACAAAACTCAGTCACGTTGCTTTATTTGAGATGTAACAACTGCCGATGAGTAATAGATAATGAACCATCACAAGAAAATGCAGAGAACTGTTGGTATCCTGGAGAAATTCTCAGAAGATGATGATTGGGAAGCCTTCGTGGAGCGACTCGACCAATACTTTGTGGCCAATGAGCTGGAAAAGAATGAGAATGCTGCTAAATGAAGGGCGAACCTCCTCACCACCTGCGGGGCAATAACCTATGGCATCATGAAGAAGCTTATTGCTCTGGTGAAACCAACAACCAAATCGTATGAAGAACTGTATAAGCTGGTCCGGGAGCACCTAAATGCAAAGGAGAGTGTTCTGATGGCAAGGTATCGATTTTATACATATCAATGGTCTGAAGGCCAGGAAGTGGCGAGCTATATCGTTGAACTAAGGTGCCTTGCAGGACATGACGAATTTGGTGGATTCCTGGAGCAAATGCTAAGTGACTTTTTTGTGCTTGGCATTGGCCATGAGGTTATCCTTCGCAAAGTATTGACTGTTGAAACACCGAACCTAAGCAAAGTCATAACGATAGTCCAGGCATTTATGTCCACCAGCGATAACACCAAACTAATTTCACAGCATAACAATGCATCGGCAAGTACTGTAGACAAAGTAACGTCGTTTTCAGGTAGGAATGCATATGGCAGAACGTACACGCCTGCAGCTGCACGACCTCAGTTGACTCAGAGTCCGCCATCAAGTGTGAATGCGAGACAATTAACACTTTGTTGGCGCTGTGGAGATGATCATCGAGCCCATCAATGCAGCTTCAAACATTATGCGTGTAAAGGCTGTGGAACAATGGGACACCTCCAGCGAATGTGCAGATGAGCAGCAGACCCTTCAAACCACCATGTTGCAGAGAAAGACCGATCCATGACGGATCAAACTGAACTAGGGACTCGAACCGAGGAGGCAGAAGTGTATGGGGAACACAACTCCACTACAAAATGTCCACCGATCATGTTAAAAGTTGAACTGAACTTAATTCCAGTTGGATACGGGTGCGAGTCAGTCTATCATGAGCAAAAAGGCCTTTGAGAGGCTGTGGTGCAACAAGGCACAAAGTTCTAAGCTGAGCCCTATTCATACCAAGCTGAGAACTTACACTAAAGAGATGATCCCTGTAATTGGCAGTGCAGCAGTAAAAGTCTCCTATGATGAAGCGGTGCATGAACTACCACTATGAATTGTACCAGGAGATGGTCCCACACTGTTCGGCAGAAGCTGGCTGGGAAAAACACGCTGGAACTGTGATGAAATTCGAGTGCTTTTGTCCGTTGACAACACCTCATGTACCCAGGTTTTGTGCTAGTTCCCGTCGTTGTTCGAGCCAGGCATCGGAAATTTCTCTGGGGTGAAGGTGCAAATCCACTTGGTTCCCGCTACATGACCCATCCACCACAAGATACGTGCGGTGCCATACATGATGCGAGAGAAAGCGGCGATCGAGCTGGACAGGCTGCAACGAGAGGACATCATCGCGTCGGGTGAGTTCAACGAGTGGGCCAGTCCGATTGTTCCGGTTCTCAAGGGCGATGACACGGTCAGAATTTGTGGGGATAATAAAGTAACGATTAACCGTTTTTCACTGCAGGACCAATACCCACTACCCAAGGCAGATGACCTATTTGCGACGCTGGCAGGAGGTAAGATGTTCACCAAGTTGGACCTGACCTCTGCCGACATGACGCAGGAGCTGGTGGAATCTTTGAAAGGCCTCACCTGCATCAACATGCAAAAAGGTCAGTTAATTCGAGTTAGAAACTGACCATAAGGCGCTCATATCGCTATTCTCAGAGGACAAAGGTATTAATACAAATGCCTCTGCTCGCATCCAAAGCTGGGCACTCACGCTATCTGCATATAACTATGTAATTCGCCACAGGCCAGGCACAGAGAACTGCGCGGATGCTCTCAGTCGGCTACCATTGCCCACCAGCGGGGTGGAAATGACACAGACTGCAGACTTGCTCTTAGTGATGGATGCATTTGAAAACAAAAAGTCACCTGTTACGGCCCGCCAGATCAGGACCTGGACCAGCCAGGATCCTTTACTGGCCCTTGTAAAAAACTGTGTCCTCCATGGGAGCTGGTTCAGTGTCCCAGCAGAGATGCATGAAGAGATCAAGCCGTTCCAGCAGCGCAAAGAATAAATTTCCATACAGGCGGACTGTCTTTTGTGGGGTAATCACGTGGTCTTGCCTAAAGAAACTTTCATACGCGATCTACACAGTACCTACCCAGGCCAAGTAATGATGAAAGCTATACCCAGCTCCCATGTGTGGTGGCCCGGCATCGACTCAGATTTGGAGCCTTGCGTGCGCCAATGCAACACTTACTCTCAATGGAGCAATGCACCCAGGGAGGCACCGCTAAGATTGTGGTCATGGCCCTCCAAACCGTGGTCTAGGATCCACGTTGACTTCACTGGCCCATTTCTAGGCAAAATGTTTTTGGTTGTTGTGGATGGTTATTTAAAATGGATTGAGTGTGTAATAATGTCTGTAAGCATGTCCACTGTCACCATCGAAAGCCTATGAGCCATATTTGCCACACACGGCCTGCCTGATGTCCTCGTCAGTGACAATGAGCATGCTTCACCAGCACGGAATTCAAGGAATTCACAACCCGCAATGGGATCAAGCACGTCACATCTGCCCCGTTCAAACCCGCATCTAACGACCAGGCAGAATGGGCAGTCCAAACCATTAAGCAAAGCTTGACACGTGTGTCAGAAGGCTCCCTGCAGACCTGCCTGTCCTGAGTCCTGCTCAGCTACAGCACAAGCTCACCATGGTTCCCCCTGCTGAACTGCTCATGAAAAAGGCACTCAAAACAAGGCTGTCTCTCGTCCACCCTGATCTCCGTGATCATGTCGAGAACAGGCGGCATCAACAAAGCATGTGCCATGATCGCGCAAATTTGTCACGCGATATTGAAGTCAATGACCCTGTATTTGTACATGGTCCCAAATGGCTTGCTGGCACTGTTTAGTCAAAGAAGGGAGTAAGGTGTTTGAGGTCAAACTTGCAAATGGACTAACTTGCAAAAAGCATTTGGACCAAACCAAACTGCGATTTATAGACAGCCACTAGCAACCTGAAGAGGACACCACCAACTTCAACCCTCTGATACACACACAAGTGGCAACCGACATCACGGTTGACCACGAAGCTGAACTTATCATCCCCAGCAGCCCAGCAAGGCCAGCTGCGCAGCAGCCCAGCGAAGGCCCCAATCAACTCACCTGTACCTGTGTTTGTACCGAGACGATCGACTTGGGAGCGAAAAGCCTCAGATCGTCTCGCCCTGTAAATAAGTGTGCTATTGACTTTGGCGGGGGGAGTGATGTTATGTATGCAACACCTTGTAACCAGCATTCTACCGCCACCAGAGGGTGCATCTGTTGGAGTCCCAAGGGATCCCAGTATCCCTTGGGAGCACTGCATATAAGCAGACCTCCCATGCTGTGCCAGCACTCTGGAGTCAGAATAAAGAGACTAAGGTCATACTTATTGAAGTACTCAGTCATATTGCTTTATTTGAGCCATAACAAGTACCACCTCCTTAGTGATTGTGATTGTGTTAAGTTCCTGACCCCCTATAGCCCCTTGGCTATCCAGTGTTGGAATATTGTTAGTTTCCTCTACTGTAAAGACTGATGCAAATATTTGTTCAGAGTTTCTGCCATCTCCATGTTCCCCATTATTAATTCCCCGGTCTCGTCCTCTAAAGGACCAACATTTACTTTAGCCACTCTTTTTCTTTTTATCAACCTATACAAACTCCTGCTATCTGTTTTTATATTTTGTGCTATTTTACTTTCATAGTCTATCTTCCCTTTCTTAATCATTTTTTTAGTCGTTCTTTGCTGGCTTTTAAAAGCTTCCCAGTCTTCTGTCCTCCCACTAGTTTTGGCCACTTTGTATGCCCTTGTTTTTAATTGGATACCGTCCTTAATTTCTTTAGTTACACACGGATCGCTATCTTTTCTCACACTCTTTCCTCCTCACTGGAATATATTTTTCTTGAGAGTTGTGAAATATCTCCTTAAATATACATCACTGTTCATTAACCATCCTACACTTTAATCTATTTTCCCAGTCCACTTTACCCAACTCTGCCCTCATACCTTCAAAGTCTCCTTTATTTAAGCTTAGTACACTGGTTAGAGATCCAACTTTCTCACCCTCTATCTGGATTTGAAATTCAATTATGCTATGATTGTCATTCCGAGGGGATCTTTTACTTGGAGATTGTTTATTAATCCTGTCTCATTACACAGAACCAGATCTAAAATAGCCTGCCCCCTGGTTGGTTCCGTTACATACTGCTCAAGGAACCCGTCCCTTATGCACTCTATGAACTCCTCCTCAAGGCTACCCTGACCAATTTGATTTGTCCAATCAATAGGGAGGTTAAAATCACCCATGATTATTGTTGTTCCCTTTTTACAAGCCCCCACTATTTCCTGGTTTATGCTCCGACCAACAGGGTGGCTACTGTTAGGGAGCCTATAGACTGCGCCCACCAGTAACTTTTTCCCCCTATTGTTTCTTATCTCCACCCAAACTGTTTCAACACGCTTATCATTTGAGCCAATATTGTTTCTTACCATTGCAGTGATTCCATCCTTTATCAATAGAGCTACTCCACCTCCTTTTCCTTTCTGTCTGTTCTTTCAGATTGTCAAGTACCCCTGAATATTTAATTCCCAGTCTTGGTCATCTTGCAACCACGTCTCTGTAATGGCTATCAGATCATACCCGTTTGTCTCAATTTGTGCCGTCAACTCATCTATTTTGTTACAAACGTTACATGCATTTAGACAAAGTGCCTTTAAGTTTGTTTTTTTACCATTATTTCCTGCTTGTTTCCTCTCTCCTTCAAACTCACTTTCTTTATTTTAGCTTTCTAATTCCAGCTTTACTTCCCTCCTTATTGAATCTATTTTGGATTCCCATCCCCCTGCCAAGCTAGTTTAAACCCTCCCCAACAGCACTAGCAAACCCCCCCGCGAGGATATTGTTCCCGGCTCTGTTGAGGTGCAACCCATCCGGTTTGTACAGGTCCCACCTCCCCCAGAAACGGTACCAATGCCTCAGGAAACTAAAGCCCTCCTGGCTGCACCATCTCTCCAGCCACATATTCATCTGTTCTATCCTCCTATTTCTGTACTCACTAGCTTGTGGCACTGGGAGCAATCCGGAGATTACTACCTTTGAGGTCCTGTTTTTTAATCTCTCTTCTAGCTCCCTAAACTCTGCCTGCAGGACCTCATCCCTCTTCCTACCTATGTCATTGGTATCGATGTGGACCACGACCTCTGGCTGTTCACCCTCTCCCCCCAGAATGCCCTGCAGACGCTCAGTGACATCCTTGACCCTGGCACCAGGGAGGCAACATACCATCCTGGAGTGACGTCTGCAGCCGCAGAAACGCCTGTCTGCTCCCCTGACAATCGAATCTCCTACCACGATAGCTCTTCCATTCTTTTTCCTCTCCCCCTATGCAGCTGAGCCACCCGTGGTGCTGTGGACTTGGCTCTGGCTGCACTCCCCAGAGCCACCATCGCCCCCACCGGTACTCAGAACAGAGTACCGGTTGGAGAGCGAGATGGACTCAGGGGACTCCTGCACTACCTGCCTGGTCCTCCTCTTCTGTCCAGGGGTCACCAAATCCCAATCTGCCTGCACACTCTTAAGCTGTGGGGTGACCACCTCTAGAAACGTGCTATCCACGTTTCTCTCAGTCTCACGGATGCACCGCAGTGACCCCAGCTGCCGCTCAAGCTCCAAAACACGGAGCTCAAGTTGGTGCAGCTGGAGACACCTCTTGCACACATGGTCGTCCCGGTTGTGTGAAGCATCCGGGACTTCCCATGTGTCACAGGATGCGCAATCCACGGGACTGAACTGCCCTGTCATCCCTCTAGTTACAATCGCAACTGTCAAGTAGAACTAAACTCTAAACCTTAGCACAACACACCTACCCGCTACTCAGCAAACAGCCGATTTAATTAACTGGCTCTCCTTAGATAATAAAGATCACATATATTTACTGACAGATGCTACATACAACAACGCCAAAGGTTTCCTACTGAAAGGAAAAAGAAAAATACTCACCAATCCACCAGCCAATCACTTACCCGCTTGGCTGTGATGTCACACTTCGATTTTGATTTTTTTTTACCTTTTGTCCCTGTACCAGCTGGCTCCTCCGACCACTGCGCCCTTTTCATGGGCCTCTCGATCCTCCCACTCCTGCTTATGTAGATAAAGAGTGAAGAATGGGTGGAAGTGCAATGTATGTTGGAGTGAGTAAGCATGTGCAGGAGCAAGATTGGCAAGGCAGAGTGATGAGGAATTGTTAAGAGGCAAAACAGGATGAAGTTGAGTGTGGCTTTGCACTCACCTTTCCTGACCTAATGAGATAATTGAAACGCTTCCGGCACTGCATCCAGGTCCGCCTTACACTATCCCTGGTGTTGAGCTCCTCTGCAATTTGGAGTCAGGCTCTTTTGGTCTCCTGGGGAGGTTTCTTCTGCCCAATGGAAGGGAAGAGGGCCTCCTTGCGTGCTCTCACTCCATCCACAAACATATGGAGGGAGTCATTGGAGAACCTGGTTGCAGCCCTCTGACTCTGTGCAGTCGTGTGCAAGGCTTAGCAAGACCCAAAAGATAAAATGTACAGCCT
Source organism: Pristiophorus japonicus (assembly GCF_044704955.1). Lineage (NCBI taxonomy): Eukaryota > Metazoa > Chordata > Chondrichthyes > Pristiophoridae > Pristiophorus > Pristiophorus japonicus. Next base: position 156,829,454 of record NC_091981.1, on the reverse strand, counting down.
GCACACTCTTAGATGAAACTTCAAATTCAATGTGGCCAAGGATCCTTTAAATATCCCAGCTGGAAATTAGTCATCGATGACGTCACCAGACCCACACCATTTAATAGAGCTGGGAAATGCACCAGTAAGGGAAAGTCGATTTCAGGAGTGGGATGGAATGAAGAACGGGGTCGCAACCCACCTCGCCGACCACCTGCACCCGACCCACCCAGGTAAAGAAAATTCCAGCCAGTGAATTTCTTGTGTGTGTTCAGGATAGATTTCTGCAACAATATGTCCTAGTAAAAATAAGGGGGAAGGCCATATTAGATTTAGTAATGACTAATGAGCCAGATTTAGATCACAGCCTAACTGTCCGTGAACATTTATCCAACAGCAATTTTAATATGATCAAGTTCAATGTAATGTTTGAAAGGGAGAAACATGAAGCCGCTACTAATATTCTAGATTTAAGTAAGGCCGACTTCAAAGGAATGAGATAGAGACTGTCCACAGTAAACTGGGCAAATCTGTTAATGGGTAAAATGACAGAAGATCAGTGGGAGGTGTTCAAGAACGAATTTACCGTGATACAGAACCAGTTTATACCCCTGAGGGGCAAGAGCTCTACTTGCCAAAAAAAACAGCCATGGATTGCTAAAGAGATGAAGGACAACATCAAACTGATAGAAAAAGCATACAAAAGTGCAAAATCTAGCACTGATCCTGGTGACTGGGAAAGATACAAAGAACGCAAAAGATGACAAGACAGATCGTAAGAGCTACAAAAAGGGAGTATGAAAAGAAAATTGCAAGGGATATCAAAATCAACTAAAAAAATCTTCACAATTATGTTAGGAAAAAGAATGTGGTCAGGAGCAATGATGACCTCTTGAAAACTGTTAATGGTGATATTGTAAATTAAAATAAGGAAATGATGGACCTGTTGAATAATTATTTTGCGTCAGTATTTACAGTAGAGGAAGAGGATAGCATGCCGGAAAGCCCAAGGAAACTAATATTGAATCAGGGATGTGGACTCAAAAAATTTAACATAAGCAAAATAACAGTAATGAAGAAACTATTGGCACTAAAGAATGACAAATGACCAGGACCAGATGATTTTTATCCCTGGTTTTAAAGGAAGTCGTTGAGAAGTTCTCAATTCAGGAACCATTGCTTTAGATTGGGAAAAATGCCACACCTAGCACAAAGGAAGATAGTTATGGTTGTTGGAAGCCAATTACCTCAGTCCCAGGGTAAAAAGAAAAAAAAAGGCTTGCATTTAGAGCGCCTTTCACAACCACCGGACGTCCCAAAGTGCTTTACAGCAAATGAAGTACTTTTTTTGAAGTGTAGTCACTGCTGTAATGTGGGAAAGTGGCAGCCAATTTGGGAACAGCAAGCTCCCAGCTCCCACAAACAGCAATGTGATAATGACCAGATAATCTGTTTTGGTGATGTTGATCAAGAGATAAATATTGGCCAGAATGCTGGGGTTAACTCCCCTGCTCTTCTTCAAAATAGTGCCAGGGGATCATTTATGTCCAGCTGAGACAGCAGACGTGACCTCGTTTAATCTCATCCAAAAACCAGCTGCACCAACAGTGCTCCCTCAGTACTGCACTGGAGTGTCACCCTTGATTTTTGTGCTCAAGTCTCTGGAATGGGACTTTAACCCAGAACCTTCTGACTGAGAGGCGAGTGTGCTACCCACTGAGCCACTGCAGGAGTTCCTCAGGGCAATGTCCTGGACCCAACCATCTTCAGCTTTTTCATCAATGACCTCCCCTCCATCATAAGGTCAAAAGTAGGGATGTTCACTGATGATAGGTACTAAATTAATACTTAACATCTGTTTTTACCAAGGATAAGATGCTGCCAAAGACATAGTGAAAGAGTGAAAGGCTGGCTGAACTTAAAGTAGATAAGTCATCAGGACTGGATGGGATGCATTCTAGGATGATGAGGGAAGTAAAAGTTGAAATTGCAGAGGTACTGGCTACAATTGTGCACTCCTCCTTGGATACAGGGTTGGTGCCAGAGGACTGGAGAATTACAATGTTACATCCTTGTTCAAAACAGGGTGTAAGGCTTAATACGTCCTTACTATACAGTATAAATGCACACGAGGCCCATACTTGAGAGAAGGTCACTCTATGACCAGTAACCTTTATTAGCCAGCACTGAAGTGAAGAAGGTGGGTGGAGCTTCCCCTTTTATACCTGAAAGTCCAGGTTAGGAGTGTCTCCCACAAGTTCACCACCTAGTGGTCAATGTTCTCACGGTGTACAACTTAGGTCCGTTTATACATGGGTTATAATGACAATTGAATACATGACATCACCTCCTCCCCAAAGTCTTATTGGGTTCACAGGTTAAGTCTCTCTGGTGGTTTACGCTCCCTTGTAGAGCGCCTGAGTTGGGGCTCCGGTTGTTGGGCGCTGGCCTGAGTATCTGCTGTTTACGGTGCCTCAGGCCTGTCCGGACTGCCCACAGTGACGGGGCTCTCCTCCGCTTGGTTCCGGTGTTCGGTCACCTGTGGAGGAGTGAACTCTACATCGTGTTCTTCCTCTGCTTCATCTGTGGGGTTGCTGAACCTCCTTTTTGTTTGATCCATGTGTTTGCGGCAGATTTGTCCATTGGTAAGTTTAACTACCAGAATCCTATTCCCCTCTTTGGCAATCACAGTGCCTGTGAGCCATTTGGGCCCTGCAGCGTAGTTGGGGACAAAGACAGGGTCATTGACATCAATACATCGTGCCCTCGCATTCCCGTCATGGTAGTCACATTGTGACTGGCGCCTGTTCTCAACAATTTCTTTCATGCTGGGATGTATAAGGGGTAACCTTGTTTTGAGCGTCCTTTTCATTAGCAGCTCTGTGGGTGGGACCCCTGTGAGCGAGTGTGGTCTGGATCTATAGGTCAACAGGAGGCGTGATAAGCGGGTTTGTAGGGAACTCCCTTGGATTCTGAGCATCCCCTGTTTGATTATCTGCACTGCTCATTCCGCCTGGCCATTTGAGGCCGGCTTGAACGGTGCTGTTCTGACATGGTTGATACCATTTCCTGCCATGAAGTCCTGGAATTCAATGCTTGTAAAGCACGGGCCATTGTCGCTGACCAAGATGTCCGGTAGACCATGGGCGGCGAACATTGCCGGTAGACTTTCGACCGTGGCAGAGAATATGCTTGAATGTCACATTCGATCCATTTGGAGTAGGCATCTACGACAACCAAAAACATTTTTCCCATGAAAGGACCTGCGTAGTCCACATGGATGCGTGACCATGGCTTGGCGGGCCAGGACCAAGGGCTAAGTGGGGCTTCCCTGGGTGCGTTGCCCAGCTGAGCACACATGTTGCACCTGCGAACACAAAGTTCCAAGTCTGCATCTATCCCTGGCAAGGCCAAACGTGTGAGCTGGCAATTGCCTTCATCATGACAATGCCTGGGTGTTCATTCTAGAGTTCTCTGATGAACATCTTTCTGCCCATCTGGGACATGACTACTCAATTTCCCCATAGTGGGCAATTGGCCTGAATCGAGAGTTCATCCTTGAGCCTGTGAAATGGTTTGAATTCCTCAGGGCATGCCCTGTACGTGGCTGCCCATCCCCATTCAGGACACATTTCTTGACTAAAGACAGTAGCGGGTCTTTTTTTGTCCAGACTTTAATTTGTCCAGACTTTAATCTGACAGGCTGTCACGGGTGAGCCTTCACTTTCGAAAGCTTCAACAGCAATGACCATCTCAGCAGTATGCTCGGTTGCCCCCTCGGTGGTGGCTAGTGGGAGCCTGCTGAGTGCATCGGCGCAGTTTTCAGTGACCGGTCTGTGCCGAATTGTTTAGTCATAGGCGGCTAACGTGAGTGCCCACCTCCGTATGCGGGCCGATGCATTTGCATTTATGGCCTTGTTGTTGGCCAAAAGGGACGTTAGGGGTTTGTGATCTGTCTCCAGCTCAAATTTCCTGCCAAACAGGTACTGGTGCATTTTTTTTACAGTATATGCACATGCAAGCGCTTCCTTTTCTAGCCCCATTCTGCCTGGGACAGACTTCTGGAGGCTTAAGCTACCGGCTGTAACTGACCATTGGCATTCACATGCTGCAATACACACCCGACCCCATAGGACGATGCATCGCACGTTAAAACAAGTTTCTTACATGGGTCATATAGCTTTAACAGATTTTTGGAGCATAACAAATTTCGTGCTCTATCAAAAGCCCTTTCCTGGCTATCCCCCCAGACGCATTCGCGACCTTTGCGTAGGAGCACGTGTAGCGGCTCTAACAGTGTGTCAATTTGGGAAGAAAGTTACCAAAATAGTTCAGGAGCCCCAGGAACGAACGCAGCTCCGTCATGTTACGGTGTCTGGGTGCTCTCTGGATCGCTTCCGTTTTGGACGCAGTAGGTCTGATCCCGTCTGCCGCTACCCTCATCCCCAGAAATTCTACCTCTGGAGCTAGGAAGACGCACTTCGCCTTTTTCAGTCACAGACCTACCCAGTCCAGTCTGCGTAGCACCTCCTCCAGGTTGCGGAGGTGTTCTTCAGTATCACAACCTGTGATGAGGATGTCGTCTTGAAAAACCACTGTCCTTGGAATCAACTTGAGGAGGCTTTCCATATTTCGCTGAAAGATTGCGGCGGCCGAGCGAATCCCAAACGGACATCTTTGTACTCAAACAACCCCTTGTGCTTCATGATGGTGGTCAGCTTCTTCGACTCACTCGCCAGCACCTGGGTCATGTAAGCTGAGGTCAGGTCCAATTTTGAAAAAAGGTTGCTACTGGATAGCGTCGCAAAGAGGTCCTCCACTCTCGGTAGCAGGTACTGGTCTTGGAGTGACACCCGATTGATGATGGCCTAGTAATCACCACATATCCTGACCGACCCATCCGCCTTGAGCACCGGCACAATCGGGCTCGCCCAGTCACTGAATTCGACTGGTGAGATGATGCCTTCCCTCAGCAGGCGGTCCAATTCGCCTTCTATCTTTTCCCGCATCACGTTCGGCACCGCTCTGGCCTTGTGGTGTATTGGCCTAGCATCCGTGTTTATGTGAATCAGTACCTTGTTCCCATGATAATGCCAATGCCGGGTTGAAATAGTGGGTCAAATTTGTCCAGGACCTGTGAGCATGATATTCGGTCCACAGAAGAAATTGCATTGACATCGCCCCATTTCCAGTTCATGACAGCAAGCCAACTCCTCCCCAGCAGTGCGGGACCGTCCCCCGGGACAATCCAGAGTGGCAACCTGTTCTCCGAATCTTTGTGGGTCATGACTACCGTGGCGCTGCCTAGCACCGGAATGATCTCTTTTGTATATGTCCATAACTCTGCGTCAATCGGCAATAATTTTGGCTTCCTGGCCTTGGACACCCACAACCTTTCGAACTGTTTGATACTCATCAGGGACTGGCTGGCTCCTGTGTCTAGCTCCATTAATACTGGGATGCCATTGAGGAGCACTTTCGTCATTATCGGTGGCGTCCTGGTGTATAAACTGTATATGTGCTCCACATGAACTCACTGAACTTCAGCTTCCAGCGATTCCCTCCAGTGTCCTTTTGGCCTCGTTGGGCTTACATCGTCCCCGTCCTCCTTGTACATCAACCTGGCTGCAGGCTTCCCTAACATATGCGCCAATTGACCACTGACGTTGCAGTTTCTGCAGGTATATTGCTGATACCTGCAAGCTCTGGCTGTGTGTTTGCCTCCACACCTCCAACATGAGCTGTTGTTGGAAACAAAAGGTCCATTACCAGTCAATCGTCTCTGACTGCCTCTGTAACTGTCCTTAAGCGCACCATTGACAGGTGTTGATGGCCCCATTACTGGCCGCATTGTCCCTTGCAATGGCATGAATCGCCGTTCAGCTAGCCATTGTCTCTGTTGAATTCCCCCTTTGGGTTCGACTACATGCTCGGGCATGTCCGATTGCCCTTGTCTGCCTGGAGATCTGTGTGCCGCATTAACAATGTTGACTCGCTGTCCATATGCTTCATTTAAACCAAGATTTTTATCATACATCATTCTGTTCTCTTCCTCCCCTGAGATAAATGTCTGGGCCATCAAAGCCGCCATTTCCAGGGTCAAGTCTTTGGTCTCAATCAGTTTCCTGAAAACCCCAGCGTTCCCGAAGCCCTCAATAAAAAAGTCTCACAGCATCTCCACTCTGCATGCATCTGGGAACTTACATAGGCTCGCCAGTCGCCGGAGGTCTGCCACGAAGTCTGGAACGCTTTGCCCTTCTCACCGCCAGTGCGTGTAAAACCAGTGTCTCGCCATGTGCATGCTGCTCGCCGGTTTAAGGTGTTCCCTGATCAACTTAGTGAGTTCTTCAAAAGTCTTGACCGCCAGCTTCTCTGGCGCTAGAAGGTCCTTCATCAGGGAGTACGTCCTGGATCCCCAAACCGTCAGGAGATGAGCCCTGCGTTTGTCGGCTGAATCCTGTCCCAGCCATTCCTTAGTGACAAAACTTTGCTGTAGTCTCTCAATAAAATCGTCCCAATTATCACCAACACAGTACCACTTGTCTGTGCTGTTAGTGACCATGCTCGCGTGGATTAAATACCAGTTTCTCCTCACCAATAATATGTCCTTACTATACAGTATAAATGCACAGGAGGCCCATACTTGAGAGAAGGTCACTCTGTGACCAGTAACCTTTATTTGCCAGCACTGAAGTGATGAAGGTGGGTGGAACTTCCCCTTTTATACCTGAAAGTCCAGGTTAGGAGTGTCTCCCACAAGTTCACCACCTAGTGGTCAATGTTCTCACGGTGTCCAACTTAGGTCAGTTTATACATGGGTTACAATGACAGTAGAATACATGACAAGGAAAGACCCAGCAACTATTGGCCAGTCAGTTTAATCTCGGTAGTGGGGAAGTTTTAAGAAACGATAATGCGGGAACAGAGAGACTTGGGGGTATATGTGCACAAATCGTTGAAAGTGGCAGGGCAAGTTGAGAAATCGGTTATAAAAACATATGGGATCCTGGGATTTATAAGTAAAGGCATAGAGTACAAAAGCAAGTTAGTTATGATGAACTTTTATAAAACACTGGAAGACCTCAACTGGAGTATCGTGTCCAATTCTGGGCACCACACTTTAGGAAAGATGTGAAGGGTGAAAGAAAGGATTTACAAGAATGGTTCCAGGGATGAGGGACTTCAGTTATGTAGATAGACTGGAGAAGCTGGGGTTGTTCTCCTTAGAGCAGAGAAGGTTGAGAGGTGATTTAGTAGAGGTGTTGAAAATCATGAGAGTAGATAGAGAGAGACTGTTCCTATTGGCAGAAGGGTCGAGAACCAGAGGACACAGATTTAAGGTGATTGACAGAAGAGCCAAAGGTGGCATGAGGAAATCTTTTTTTACACAGCGAGTGGTTTGGATCTAAAATTCACTGCCTGGCAGGGTAGTGAAGCAGATTTAATTGTAGCTTTCAAAAGGGAATTGGATAAGTATCTGAAGGAAAAAAATTGCATGACTACGGGGAAAGGGCGGGGGAGTGGGACTAGCTGACGTGCTCTTGCAGAGAGGCGGCATAGGCTCGACAGGCCTTATGGCCTCCTTCTGTGCTTTAACCATTCTATGATTGCACAGTGTGCAGTCCATTTGCAATTCCTCATGTAATGAAGTGGTCCGTGCCCGCACAGAGCAAGACCTGAAGAACATCCTTATAAGTGGCAAGTAACATTCGTGCCACACAAATACCAGGCAATGATCATCTCCAACAAGAGAGTGACCACCTCCCCTTGGCATTCAATGCCATTACCACTGTCAATTCCTCCATCAACATCCTGGGTGTCACCATTGACCAGAAACTTAACTGGCCTAGCCACATAAATACTGTGGTTACAAGAGCAGATCAGAGGCTGGGTATTCTGCGACAAGTGTCTTGCCTACTGACTCCCCAAAATCTTTCCACCACCTACAAGGCACAAGTCTGGTGTGTTATCGAATACTCTCCACTTGCCTGGATGAGTGCAGCTCCAACAACACTCAAGAAGCTTGACACCATCCAGGAAAAAGCAGTCCACTTGATCGGCACCCCATCACCATCTTAAAAATTCACTAACTCCACCACTGGTGCAACGTGGCTGCAGTGTATACCCTCTACAAGTTGTACTGCAGCACCTCACCAAGGCATCTTTGATAGCAGCTCCCAAACCCGTGACCTCTACCACCTAGAAGGACAAGGCGCATGGGAATGCCATCATCTACAAGTTCCCCTCCAGGTCAAACACCATTCTGACTTGGAAATATATTACCATTCCATCATTGTCACTGGGTTAAAATTCTGACACTCTACCTAACAACACTGTAGTAGCAGCTTCACCACACGGCCTGCTGCGGTCCAAGAAGGCGGCTCACCACCACCTGCTCAAGTGCAATTATGGTTAGTAATAAGTGCTGGCCTTACCAGTGACGCCCACATCCCCTGAATGAATAAATAAAAATAAATAAAAAATAAGTGGTTGCAAGCAATGCTCCCTCTAATTTTTGGGGGCATGGTACAGCTTAAAGGGAACATTGGTTGCAATGCAGCTGAAAGAAACTGAACCTTGATCTTTAGGTCAGTTCCTGCTGTGAGGTTAATGAATTATTACCTGAGCCTTGACAGAATACAGTAATAAGTTAAACAACAAATGCTTACAGTATAGCTATTTCACAAAAGTTGATATTTGTGAAAATGTTGTAACAGTTTTATGGGACAGGTAATTGCTCTGTGCACACAGACTAGAGAAGCAAAACTACTATTGGTATTTCTTACCACAACTTTAAAATGCTCATTGTTTACTACCCTCCCAAGTTCCACCCCAGCAGTTTCTCCCTGAGATCTCCTTCCTCTTTTCCTCCTGCAGACTCTGTACTGAGCGACTCCATATTCCTTGGTGATTTCAATCTACATCTCAACTCTGTTTGCCCTCTCTCCCTGTATGCACTGCTCTTTTGTACGCACCATCCATATAAACTCTTCTACCCATATTCATGGCCACTCCCATGACAATGCCATCTTTTGTGGCCTCTCTTTTTCTCTGGTCGCGTTGAAGAAGAAAGCCATTTCCAAATACTCCCTTGTGTCCCACGCCACCTCCATTTTTCTATGACCTTCCAATCCCACTTCTTTCTGCATTCACCCTGGAAAAAAATTGGCCCCCGAGTCTTTTACAACTGCACTTTTAAGCTCTCAACTGCCTAGCTTATGGCCCCTCTTTTACCATGATACCGTTGCAGCTTTTGATTTGCTCAACTGGTCCCTCACCTCTACCTTTGATGCCCTTGCTTCCAGGAGAACCTTCACTGTTTCCCATCCGAGTTGCATCCACCCCCACTCTGATTTGGTCTCCTCCGATTTCTCACTCATGTCCATAGGGTGCTGACTTGAGTGTATCTACTGCAAAACTGGCTACTTTGCTGCTTGAGAGGTGTTAAAGGAGCACGATTACAGATGTTCCTTGATTGGCTTGTTTTTCTCTCCTTCCTGCTACTGAAATTGTGTTGCAAAAAAATTCCTGATGCAAAATAGGATACAACCACCATTTTCTTTGCAGATAATAAACATCAGTACAGAAAGGGAACTTAGCCCATCTTCAGAAAAAAAAATATAACCCAGGAACTACACCAACAAATTCAGCTAATAATCGTTTCCTGCTTCAGCGCCAGGTCGAGGGAACTATCATCTATCATTTACTTAAATTTACTTCTTTGTCTATCTGCCAAAAAGACTCAAGCAATCTATTACCATCACAAACACATTATTAATGTACATACATTTTTAGCTGATTATTTCATTCAAAACCATTCACCTTAGGGTTAGAACTAAATGAAGCCTTGAACTGCATTTGATGCTTCACAAATACAGCTTCTGTGCAAGCTAATCTACATTTCATGAAATTTCATATTAAGCATAATCATATGAGCCCAGTTGAGGCCAGACGATCCCATATATTCAAACAGCTATAAATTGCATTGGGCTAGGACTGGATTTCAATTAAATTTCCTTCAAAACACTTCTTCACTTAAATAAATGACAAGAGGCTAGTTATGCACATAAGACTGCTCATAACATTTCCGACAAAAGTATATCATTGCAATGATTCTTCAATGTTAAGAAACTTTGAAACTATACAGAATGCATTTCTGCCTAGATGAGATTTCAGATGAGGTCAACTTTCCTATAGTATGTTGCCCTGACTTGCAAAACCTTTAAGGATCTTATGAAAGATAATTTGAAAATAGTTTAGATATTCAAGTGCTCTATGGTACCAACATGTGAAACAAATGTGAATTGGAAAATGGTTAAAAAATTGGATTTGTACATCTTTGTAATGTGATTTATTAACCGATTGTTCCCTTGACCTCTTGTTATATAGCAGGACCGATGCCGTTGATATTTTAGGAATACAATAAGGTTACAGTTATTATGATGTCCCCCCTTCTAAGTGCTAACCACTTTTAACTTAATCCTTATACATTTGTTTTATCACCAAATATAATGGCATGTAATTCATGGTCAGCGGAAAAGTGACAGCGATCTCCGCTGACCACAAGAAAGCTGCCCAAAAAGTACTTGCAGCCTCTGTGGCGAAAACATTAGTGGGGAGTGTTGTGTTCCGAACACAGATGAGACTGCACACAGGGAGGTTAAAGTAGCAGTGACCTCAGTCTTTATTAAGACACTCCAGAGTGAGTAACAGGCCGGCTTATGTACAGTGTTCCCAAGGGATGCTGGGATCCATTGGGACTTCAGGAGATGCGCTCCCTGGTGGCAGAACATGGGAGTGCATGCTTTACAGATACACAACATCACTGCCCCTCCACAAAGTCAAAGTGAAAACGATTTACAAGGTGAGGCGGTCGAGAGCCTTTCTTTCCCTGGTGGACCACCTCGGTACAAATGTCTGTTCTGGTGTGTTGGTTGTGCCCTCACTGGGCTGGTGTGTTGTTGGCACTGCAGGGCTGCTGGCCTAGCCTTGCTGGGCTGTTGGGCATGATGGGTTCGATTTCCTGGTCCGGCGTGGTGTCGTTGATCCTTTGGGTGTGTGTTATGGGCTCGATAAAGGTGGTGTCTGCTGTGGGTTGTTCAGGGCAGTCTGTGAACCGCAGCCTCGTTTGGCCCAGGTGCTTTCTGCAAATTTGTCCATTGTCCAGTTTGACTACAAACACCCCACTCCCTTCTTTAGCTATCAGCGTGCCTGCAATCCACTTGGGACCCTGTCCATAGTTTAGCACATACACAGGGTCATTCAGATCAATTTCCCGTGACACAGTGGTGCGACCATTGTTTACATTTTGTTGCTGCCGCCTGCTCTCTACCTGATCATGCAGGTTGGGGTGAACCAGCAAGAGTCTGGTTTTAAGTGTCCTTTTCATGAGTAGCTCAGCCGGGGGCACCCCTGTGAGCGAGTGGGGTCTTGTGCGGTAGCTGAGCAGTACTCGGGACAGGCGGGTTTGAAGTGAGCCTTCTGTGACTCGTTTAAGGCTCTGTTTGATTGTTTGTACTGCCCGCTCTACCTGCCCATTGGAGGCTGGTTTAAACGGGGCCGAGGTGACATGTTTGTACCCATTGCGGGTCATGAATTCTTTAAATTCGGCACTGGTGAAACATGGCCCGTTGTCACTGATCAGTATGTGAGGCAGGCCGTGAGTGACAAACATGGTCCTCAGGCTTTCAATGGTGGTGGTGGCGGTGCTTCCCAACGTTATTTCACATTCAATCCATTTTGAAGAAGCATCCACCACCACCAGGAACATTTTACCGAGAAACAGGCCCGCACAGTCAACATAGATCCTCGACCATGGTCTGAAGGGCCAGGACCACAAACTTTGCGGTGACTCTCTGGGCGCATTGCTCAACTGAGCACACACGCTGCATTGCCGTACACAGGACTCTAAGTCAGAGTTGATACCGGGCCACCACACGTGGGATCTGGCTATCGCTTTCATCATTACTATACCCGGGTGTGTGCTGTGGAGATCCGAGATGAATGTCTCCCTGCCCTTTTTGAGTAGCACTACACAGTTACCCCACAACAGGCAGTCTGCCTGAATGGACAGCTCATCCTTTTGCCGCTGGAACGGCTTGATTGGCTCTTGCATTTCAACGGGGATGCTGGCCCAGCTCCCATGCAGTACACAGTTTTTTACTAGGGACAGCAGAGGATCTTGGCTGGTCCAAGTCCTAATCTGGCGAGCTGTGACAGGTGATTTATCATTTTCAAACGCTTCCATGACCATCAACAGGTCTGCGGGCTGCGCCACCATCAACAAGTTTGCAGGTTGCGCCATTTCCACCCCCGTGGTGGGCAATGGTTGCTGACTGAGAGCCTCCACACAGTTCTCGATGCCTGGCCTGTGGTGGATAGTATAGTTATACGCCGATAGCGCGAGTGCCCACCTTTGTTTGCGGCTGAGGCATTAGTATTTATCCCCTTGTTTTCAGCGAACAGGGATATGAGGGGCTTGTCTCTCAAACATCTTTCTTCTCATGATGGATTGGCTAGCACCAGTGTCCAGTTCCATGGCTACGGGTAAGCCATTCAATTTTATGTTTCGCATTATAGGTGGACATTTCGTCGAAAATGTGTGCACCTAATGTACTTCTGCATCTGCCTCCTCTCTCTGAGGCTTGAAATTGTTTTGGTCCACCAGGGACCGATCTTTCTCTGCCATGTGGTGGTTAGCAGGTTTTGCAGAGCTTGCAGCTCGTCTGCAAGCTCATTGGAGGTGCCCCATTGTTCCACAGCTCTTGCAAACAAACCCTTTAGTGGCATGAATACGCTGAATGGAAGCCTCCACAACGCCAACAAGGTGTGAATTGCCTTACATTCATCCTTTGTTGTGGACTCTGAGTCATCTAGGTCACCTGAGACCTGCTGGCAGTTGCAGACTCGTGGTTTCTGTCCTGTACATTTCTGCTCACAAACACAGTTCCAGTTAATTTATGAACATTGCTAGCACTTGTGTGCTGAGAGATTTGTTTGGTGTTATCACCTGTGGACATAAACGCCTGTGCTATCACAATGGCCTTATTGAGGGTCAGTGTCTCTACAGTCAAAAATTTTCGTAGGATGGTCTCGTGGCCAATGTCCAGTACAATAAGTCTCTGAGCATTTGCTCCAGGTAGCCATCAAACTCACATTGTCCTGCAAGTCGCCTTAGCTCGCCACTTCCTGACCTTCAGATCGCTGGCTCATGTAGAACCGATACCTCGCCATCAGCACGCTCTCCCTCGGGTTAAGATGCTCCCGAACCAATGTACACAGCTCCTCATACAACTTATCTGTGGGTTTCACTGGAGCCAGAAGATTCTCCATGAGGCTGTAGGTCGGTGCCCCGCAGACCGTGAGGAGGACCGCTGTCCTTTTTGCAGCGCTTCCTTCTCCGTCCAGCTCATTGGCTGCAAAGTACTGGTCCAGCCATTCTACATAGGCTTCCCAGTCCTCACCCTCTGAGAACTTTTCCAGGATGCCCACAGTTTGCTGCATCTTTGCGTTGGATTCGACTAATCGTCGCCAGTTGTTGTGTTCCTAACACAGATGAGACTACACACAGGGAGGTTAAAGTAACAGTGACCTCAGTCTTTATTAAGACACACCAGAGTGAGTAACAAGCCTTAGGGGCCGGCTTATGTACAGTGCTCCCAAGGGATGCTGGGATCCCTTGGGACTTCAGGGGATGCGCTCCCTGGTGGCGGAACATGGGAGTGCATGCTTTACAGATACACAGCAGGGAGAAATTCGTGTCTTTTGCACCTCCCGTTAGAAGGTGCACAAATGACTTCTTGCCGGAGCACGGGACCACTACAGCAACTCACGAAATTCTGTGGAAGTTAGTGGAGACGCAAACCGCTCGTGCCGGTAGCTCCCTGGGCTGCTGCGCCGGTGCTGACAACATCATTGCTGTGCGCAGCGAACCGTTTTTACCCCAGAGCAAAAATTTTAAAGCGCCATGTGTGGTCATCCAGACAAACTGGGCCGCACTCCGCTCACGGGGCAAAAATTAAAAGGGAGGTGCGCTTTTTAAAAAGTGGTTGACATACCAGTCGCAGCCTTACCTTGTCGAATTCGCGGGGTCTGTGCCGCAATATTGTAGCCCGGCACTCTGCTTCTGTGCCAGGCTGCTGCCACGGCACCCTGCTCCCTGGTGGTGAAATGGTGGCCCGTTCTCCCTATTGCAGAGTCCGCAGCGTGCCCTCACGTTTAATGAAAGGGGAGGGCTCTGTGCTCCCACCAGCACTACGCGGCTCTCTGCGGAGCGCTGGAAAATTCCCTCAGTTAGCGCCCCA